>NC_092420.1:86554525-86863025 GCF_040894005.1 Engystomops pustulosus | reverse complement strand
GCTCATCTCTAGTTTTAAACATGTCACATGACCACAGCTGAAAAATATTTTGTTCCTATGCCCAGAAAATGAACTTTGTAAGACTACCTGCTTGAAGGAGCAGCAAGTCACAAGGGCATGTGCTATTCATGCGAGTCACTGTATCTCCCCCCTCCCCCCTCCCCACTGCTGGGAAGTCCCTCTTCCCCCTTCCTTTTGCTGATGAGCTGTCCTCTGCTCTATCGATGGGAAGGGGGAAGGGAAGACATGAAGTGAGAGTGACACTGCCTCAAACGAATAACATATGCCCCTTGTGACTTGCTGATCCTTTAACAGGGTGCCAGGTAGGCTTGCAAAGGTAATTTTCTGGGGATAGGAACTATGGATTTTTTAGCTAAAATCAGTGTGGGCACAAGTCTGTATAGTGCTATAGAAACTTACCAATAGGCTTATTAGTGAAATCTAGTAAAAGGTTCCCTGGAAAGGTTTGCCTAGAAAACCTCTTTAAATCTTCCTACGTATTAGTGTTTCTCCAGCCAGTGTACTGGAGGTTCATCCCTGTCCTTGGTTCTAAATAGGATACTTTGTGTAAGATATTGATTTGTTTCAATACAACCGTGGTCCACAAGTCTTGTAGGCTACATCTCAATTAAGCAGTGATCATTTTGGTAAGGAGGGTCAAGGAAACTGTTCCCATTACCACCAGGATGAAGGATTGTAAACCAGGCACACTGACCTACTGCTGTATGACCCATCTGACAGGATCTGCTCTTCTTTTAGCTTCTTATATTTACAGAAAAAAAAGCTTTTAAAATTATGCAAGTGAGCCGGAGGGGCTCCTGGCTGCTAATGTTAATGGACACTCACCAGTATGTCAGTGTGCTTGGTTTACAATCCTGCATCCTGGTGGTAGATGTCCTTTAAAGCCAGGTTTAACCCCTTAACGCTCTGCGCCATAGCTCTACGGCGCAGAGGTATAAGGGATGTATGAAGAGGGCTCACGGGCTGAGTCCTCTTCATACGGAGGTGGGGGGTTTTGCACTTTGCACAAAACCCCCACCGCTAATAACCGCGGTCGGTGCTTGCACCGATCGCGGCTATTAACCCTCTCAACGCCGCCGGCAAAGTCGCCGGCGGCGTTTAAAAGACGGCGGCGCCGCCATCTTTTTTCCGATCGCCGCGCCCCGAACGTCATCGGGGGGCGGCGAATGGTTACCATGGTAGCCTCGGGTCTTCTTTTGACACGAGGCTACATGGCTTATGCAGGTTCGTTACAATGAGCCAGTGGCTCATTGTAATGTATGACCTGCAAAAATGCCATATATTGCAATACTGTAGTATTGCAGTATATGGTAGGAGCGATCTGACCATCTAGGGCAGTGATGGCGAACCTTTTAGAGACCGAGTGCCCAAACTACAACCGAAATCCACTCATTTACCAGTGCCAGCATGAAATTTTAAATAGTAACTTATTGCTACCTGTTCTTTCACATCTTTCAATTGTATTGGCAGTCTGAGGCTACCGGTTCAAAGAAGGAGGGAAAATTCAGACTATCATTGTAGCTTCTCTCCAGGGTCTATCTGTAAATGAACAATGGTCGGGTCCAGCAGGATGACCTCCAAATTTAATGCAGTTCTGTCAAAACCTTCTCACTTTTCCTGCAGTTCCAAACAGCCAACAAAGTGTCGAATAGCACTGAGAGCAGCATCTCTTAATTTGCCTGGGACTGCAGGAAGATTCAGTGTTTGGTGAACTCTGTCCTGGGGTGAAGGCCTGAGTGCCCATAGAAAGAGCTCGGAGTGCCACCTCGGGCACCCGTGCCATAGGTTCGCCACCACTGATCTAGGGTTAATGTACCCTAGATGGTCTAAAAAATAGTGGAAAAAAAAAGAAAAAAAAAAGTTTAAAAAATAAAAAAAATTAATAAAATATTAAAAGTTCAAATCACCCCCCTTTCCCTAGAACGGATATAAAACATAATAAACAGTAAAAATCACAGACACATTAGGTATCGCCGCGTCCCAAAATGCCCGATCTATCAAAATATAAAAACGGTTACGGCCGGCGGTGACCTCCGAGGCAGGAAATGGCGCCCAAATGTCCGAAATGCGACTTTTACACCTTTTTACATAACATAAAAAATGAAATAAAAAATGATCAAAATGTCGCACAGACCTCAAAATGGTAGCAATGAAAACGTTGCCTCATTTCGCAAAAAATGACCCATCACACATCTCTATGCGCCAAAGTATGAAAAAGTTATTAGCGTCAGGAGATGGCAAAAAAATGTTTTTCTTTTTTGTACACATTCGTTTAATATTTGAAAATGTATTAAAACACAATAAAACCTGTATAAATTTGGTATCACAGCGATCGCACCGAACCAAAGAATAAAGTAGGTGTGTTATTTGGAGCAAAGAGTGAAAGTCGTAAAAACTGAGCCCACAAGAACGTGACGTGCGTTTTTTTTTAAATTTTTCCACATTTGGAATTTTTTTCCAGCTTCGCAGTACACGGCATGTTAAAATAAATAACATTACGGGAAAGTAAAATTTGTTACGCACAAAATAAGCCCTCACACAGGTCTGTACACGGAAAAATGAAAAAGTTATGAATTTTTGAAGTTGGAGAGCGAGAAATGAGTCAAATTGTATATTTCATCGGAAACCTGTATGACCGTATATATTATAGTCCAGCGCTGTATTAAACATTCTGCAGGGTTCAGAGCTGAAGTTCCTACCATCCAAGTGAAGATGCTACATGGAGAATAGAGAATTCCTTCCTGCCCCATTCTCTGACTTGGTTCAGGCCTTAAGAGCTGGATGGTGTTTATATTATGTATGGAACCTCAAGTTATCCCATATAGATGACCCCAAAATAATCTCTTTATATAGCATATTATGCAAATATATCATTACCCTATAGACTCAAGTATGAATATCCCTTCAAATATATGTTTTTTTATATATTTCTGTAGGTAATTTAGCACAGATTGTCCCATTAGTGATATAATAATAATAATAATAATAATAATAATAATAAAATAAAGAGTTTCATGTCTCATTTAACAGAGAACCAAACACAAGTTTTATCTCGTTCAGTCCCAGGGTGATGATATCAATCAGTAGGCAAGAAAACCTGCCGAGTATAAGGGGCCCATTCCGGGACCCACTTAAGGGCCCTTTAAAATTTCAATGATAGCAAAGGGGAAGCTGTGTGCTATTTATTGTCTATTTTCTGTAAGTCTTTGTCACCGGAACTGAATATAATATGTAATCTAAAGTCCCCAGATGAAGATCCTTGTGACCAGCAGCATCAATGATTTCTGTTCTTCCAAAATTTCACACATGGGGCAAAAACATATCAATAAACTTCAATAGCCGAGGCCCTTTAAAGTGACTGGTATAAGAATCCAGAGGGAGGTAAATCTCGTTTCTTGTGTTACTTACTTTTGTAAAACACCAACTGCTGCTGGACACCAATATGTCCTGACAACCCCCTATAAAGCCCAGTCTGAGCCACAAAAAATCAACGTAAAAGATGGCGCGACCACAGATACTTTTGGACGGTCTGGCACCACCAAGCCAAAATACTGGGCTCTGTAAGGTTTTCCAGAATTCCTGAAAAACCCCTTTAAGCCTGTATCTTATTTTAAAACATTGTAAAAAATTTTCCGAAATCTTTGAGGTTACGCGGTGGACAGCATTCACATGGGATCCCGTCCGTTTACCGATCTCCCCCAGAGTATGGAAAAAACTTTTTGAGTAAGAACTGCCTGCGGTGACAGCAAACCTTGGTATTTTAGAGATAATTCTACTGTTAATTAGTTCCATGCCCTATATAACGATGTAAGACTGCGGCTAGACTATTATCTGGAGTATCTTGTTTGTTAAATGCAGTTTTCCCAAAATCGGAGGTTAAGGGCACCGGCTCCATTCAGCAACTTTGCAACTCGATGATTGGAACGTAATTAATTTGGAATGTCTGTATATTTTGGATTAAACATTTATGGGCATTTATATGCTAATTAAGTATTACAAACTGTAAACATGCCGAAATATTCATTTGTACATAACTTAGCATCAGATTTTTTTCTTCCCAGAGATATCAGAGGCTTAGCGTACACTGGTCTCAAGTGGCCCCCGAAACTAATTATTTTTTGTTTTCTTCATATCATTTTTTTTTTTATCCTTCACCAAGACAAGAGGGAAGTCAGCAATGGTATTAATTTTGCCGGTGAATTGAATGCGACAATGGATTCTTCGTTGTGATAGGATTTTTAACTATTTGTGGCCCTTTTTGTTTTTCCTACTAAATTGCTACTACACAACACTATCCGATTGAAAATTTGTATCATTTTTTTTTTTTTTTTTGCCAATTGGTTTCTGATTGGTCAACAGTAGTGGGTTATAATATGGGTGGTGCAGCCACCCAGGGTCCAAGGCTCCCAGGGAGACACACAAACCATCCACCAAGTTTTATATTACAATAATTGTCATACATGTGTACCAGCTCTTCACACTCATAGGTGGTCATTTACTAAGGGCCCGAATCCCGTTTTTCCATCGGGTTTCCCGAATATTACCGTTTTGCACAAAATTGCCCCAGGTTTTTTGGCGCACGCGATCGGATTGTGGCGCATCGGCGCCGGCATGCACACGGCGGAAATGGGGGGGCGTGGCCATCGGAAAACTGACGTATTTAAAAAAAAATGTTCACGTACTTACCTGAACCCAGGAATAGCTTAGTGAACTCTAGTGAACTCCGACGGACTTCAGTGCAGCAGCGACACCTGGTGGACATCGGGTGCACTACCTTAGTGAATCGCTGGAAGACCTGAATCAGTGCCGGAGAACCCGCCGCTGGATTGCGAATGGACCAGGTAAGTAAATCTGCCCCATAGTGTCAGACTGGGGTTACTTGGCCCCATAAGATAAATTAATTGTGGAAACTCATCTTCCATTAACTCCTTGTTGTCTAATAAAGAACCTCTGAAGCCCATTATTGTATTACAACCTGGAACCAATTTTGTGTATCAGTCCAGGCCTCAACACACATGTATACAAAAGGTCTTTAAACTGCATAACTGAAAGCCGAAAGTAGTGCCCCTCCTTTCCCAAAAAGTTTTGGTACAATATGTAGTCAGAATAGTTCAACATTAAAAAAGGAGACTTGCAGGTTACCCAAGGGCTCTTGGTTGTTTTGATCTGCCCCGGTGGTCAACCATCCACCGCTGTAGAAACATACAGATGTGTCCATCCTTACCTTAGCCTGAATTTGCTTATAGAATTTAATTTCTCATGAAAAATTATAATAAGTGACAGAATCCAGATGGGGAGTAGCCACAGAAGTGACCAGAAGACAAATCAGAATGATAAAGGTCACGTAACCCAATTTTAACTTTTGCCTCAAAAATCCCTTAAGACTGTTGCAACAAGACTCTACCTGCCGGAGTGTTGACCCCTAATTAATACCGATTTCATTGTCCTAAAAACCATTACAATGGATAAATTAGACCCCTTCACAAATAAAGACCATTCAGCAACATCCTCTTATTAAATGTATCTAAATAAATACAGATCCAAAAGTCTGAAGTTCTATGGACATCAGACAAGTGGTGGGACACAGCATAGACCCCCATCACGAATTTCCACCTCCTAAATCCAGACTGTAGTCCAGACTATATACATACTCTGCTCCCTTTATTTTGTTTTCACTAGAATTAGGACCCTCACAGATGTGGTCAGGTGACCTTGAGTGTAGGTCCTGCTGCAAGTCTTGTGATTGCAAGTTTTTCAGGACGTATTTGGCTACATTGGAAAACTGGGTGCCCCAGATCTTAGACTTCCACCAAATGTTATATTATAATCCCATCACTAGCTGTACACACAATGGAGCTGTTCTAGACTTTGAATGAGGATTTGATAGAGGAACCCTCTCTATTAAAGGGAACCTATCACCACATTTTTCACAAATACAGCTATTGACAGGTTCCCATAGAAACCACCCCCTGTTAGCCATAAAATCAACTCTATTATCTTACCTGGCATACAGCCAGATCTAGCAGCAGTTGGAGGGGTCGTGTCCTGCTCAGCAGAGTCGAGCAGCTCCTCCCCGTGCCACATGCTACAAGCAGGACACACTCCTTCTGACTCTTGCTTTATCTCACTGTATGCCAGGTAGGTTAACAAAGTTCATTTTATGGGGATGTTAGGGAAACTTTTTAAAAGAAGGGTGACATTTACAGTAGTTGAAAGGGCTCTTTGGGAACCTGTCACTTGTTAAATTTGTGACAAATGTGGTGACAGGTTGCCTTTAACTTAGTAGATTTTTTGAAAAGTGAATTTTTTGAAATGAGCTCAAATAATGCAATCCATGTTGGAGTCTGGGATTAAGGTGCGCTGTAACCTGATAACAGCTCATTTGTTTCTGGCCATATAGTCAATGTTAAACATATTTCGATAATTCCCGCCGTAGCACATTTTGCCCCGCAGAAAGCATTAAAGTCAGATAAGAGGATCTTTGTATAATTCGGTAACATGTCAATCAGCCCCTAGATACAAATCAGACTTTATTAGTTCATTCGCCCGACTCACCAAAGGACACACAAGGAAGCGTTTGCTCATGAAAGAATAGAACTGAAGCGAATATTAAAGCTTTCAATTATTCCTCCTGCCCTACTTTCAATCTCCGTTTTGTGGCCTTGGCGCTCCGGCAGCCGATGAACCCTCATCCACTTGGTATTTGCTTTAGATATGAAATCTTTAGCTCGGAATATGAGAAACAACCAAAAACAAAATCCATTTCGTTCCAGCACAATAGAACATGATTTACTAAACGGTTGCAGCACACTGCGGATTTATGACAATATCCGTCACAGTAATTGGTATCAGGTTCACTCCGTAGTCAGACTAATGGGGGAGAAGGTTAAGTAATTACTGCCCAGGTCCAATAGGATGGAGATCTGTAGGCTAAGTAGATTCCACAAATTTATTGGATTATGCTTGGTCTTGGTAAAGCAGCTATGTGCCTTTTTCTGCTTCTTCTTTCTCTTGCAGTGAGCAGTGTATTTGACAACCTTCTTTGGTCTGTCTACTTCAGATAGATAAGAAGACTAATGATTAACTCTTTTCACATGGTGAGAACATTTCCCTTGATGATTCATCTCTCTGAGCAGATTAGAGCATCCAGAGGCTGTCTGTAAGGAGATCATTTTACCAGCTTCCCCTTATGTCTCAGCTGTCAGTATGTCAGTGAGCTAGGTTTACAATCCTTGATCCTGGTAGGAAGATGTCCTTTAAATATGGAAGAAAGGGGAAAAAGAAGAACATAGGAACAGGTTTCTTTAGTAAAGTATATTACAAATATTTATATTAGTATCTGCACTACTGATATATGAAATTGTATCATAACTTTAGTTACACTTTAAAATATTTTCATAACTACCCAAAACAATTTATAAAAGATAACTTGAAAGTACTTGTCACAGGTGCTCCCGCGACCCATGTTGCGGATTGCGGGTACACCTGTGCTCCAATGTGTGCCTGTCCCCGTCCCCCTGCCCGCACTTACCTCTCCTGGCTCCTGGCTATGCTCCGGGTCCCGGCGTGTAGGCCGCACGCAGAATTCTCAAGATTTAAAGGGCCAACGTCCTCCTGATTGACGCTGGCTAATCCGGCTCACCCTTTATAATCCGGCACCTCCCTTCCTTCCTGGACCATCTTCAGAATTCTATGGAACTTCCAAGGTTTCACACATCCTAGCTTCCCACAGCGGTTCCTGTTGAAGTGTTTGCCCACCAGCGTTCCCAGACGCTCTTGTTTTCCAGAATTTCCAGATGCCTCCATGTTCCACCAGCCTTGCCCACCAGCGTTTCCAGGCGTTCCTGTCTTCCAGCGTTTCCAGGCGTCTCTGTTCCACCAGCGTTTCCAGACGCTCCTGTCTTCCAGCGTTCCCAGATGCCTCCGTGTTCTTCCAGTGTTTCCAGACGCCTCTGTGTCTCCTTCCTCCAGCGTTTCCAGATGCCTCCGTGTCTCCTGTCTCCAGCATTCCCACACGCTTCCTGGTGTGCCTTCCAGGGTTCCAGTCCAGCGGTGTCTCCAGTCCGTGCCAGTGTTACCAGTGTTCCTCTGTGTTCCTGCTGTCATCCCAGGCTTGGACTGTGTCCTGCATATCCTTTACCTTGGCTGCCATCGCGGGTCTCATACCATCTCCCGCGGTGGTCCAGAGGGTCCACTGGTCCACAGACTCTTCCCTCCAGACTCTTCCCATAGAGCCTTTCAGTTTCCTTATCTGTGTGACCCGTTACAGTACTATAAATAAATGACCACAAATTTTGCCAATGACAAATAATGCTTATGACATCTCACAAAACATTTCCCTCAAATAAATAATAAAAATCAAAAAGTTCTAAATAAGATAAAAACAAATTATAAAAAATAAAGAAATTAGCAAAAAAAAGGCAGTAAGAGGTTCGAAATGAAGTTAGATCTAAAAGTAGAAAAGTTGAAAGTGAACAAGGTGGTGGATTACCCGGTGAAGGTGATGTCCTAGATTCAACTCCGTGTCGGTCTCCTCCAGACCAGTGTGTGTTTGACTCGTCTGTCAGGGCCACTGCTCTTCTCTGTGATCCTTCCCGGATCCGGGACAGGAAAATGCTTTTAAAATGAGAGGCCTGGAAAACACAGTAAAGTGGAAATCAATATGCAGTCAGGAGGCGCCGGTACTGGCGGCTTCGACTATGTTTTCACGTATGAGCTGCGGCAGGAAAGGGACTTTCTGAGCTGTCCCCTCAGGGGAAGATGAAGCAAAATGTGAGTCCAGGTTTACACGGAGCTGGCAGTCACTGTCATCTGTCATTGGATCACACAGAACACTTTACACAATCTGCACAGAGGGAGACGCGGCAAAGCAAATCTCCAGTGGTGTCTACCAAAGGGAAGAAATACACGTAGACCACAGGGTGCAGGCAGTACACGCTTATTTTTGGCTCAGAAAATCCTCTATTCTGAGATAAAAGAGGGGTCATCCTTTTTAAGATCCTCATCTCTTAGTCATCATTCATAGCTGGAGGACTATGCGTGGTATAACCAACAGTCATTTAAATAAAGAATGTGTAATACCTAATATATCCTGCGGAGGAGCTGTAGTGCAAGCGAAAGCTTAATAGAGGGTGTATTTTGTACAAGCTGTGCCCGTTTTCTGCCATACAAATGTGAAATTTTTGTGTGAAACAGCACTTTTTTTACAACTTTGATATAAAAAGGGGCAATATTTTTATTACTTATACCCAAACACTAAAGACTAACATAAAGAACAAATAAAATAGGTTTGTACAAGGACAATCCGCAGATGTGTAACTGTGAGTCTCATGATAATGTTTGTTCATGATAATGTTTGCATCATTATGGAGTCACAGAAAGGGGATATAAGGTGGGTGCTACATAAGGGAAAGTATAAGGTGTGGGCTACATAGAGAAAGGTATAAGGTGAGGAGCTACAGAAAGGGAAGTAAATAGTGGGGGTTACAGAAACGGGGGCATAAGGTGGGGGCTACATAAGGGAAAGTATAAGGTGTGGGCTACATAGAGGAAGGTATAAGGTGAGGAGCTACAGAAAGGGAGGTAAATAGTGGGGGTTACAGAAACGGGGGCATAAGGTGGGTGCTACATAAGGGAAAGTATAAGATGTGGGCTACATAGAGGAAGCTATAAGGTGAGGAGCTACAGAAAGGGAGGTAAATAGTGGGGGTTACAGAAACGGGGGCATAAGGTGGGGGCTACATAAGGGAAAGTATAAGGTGTGGGCTACATAGAGGAAGGTATAAGGTGAGGAGCTACAGAAAGGGAGGTAAATAGTGGGGGTTACAGAAACGGGGGCATAAGGTGGGGGCTACATAAGGGAAGGTATAAGGTGGGGGCTACATAGAGGAAGGTATAAGGTGAGGAGCTACAGAAAGGGAGGTAAATAGTGGGGGTTACAGAAACGGGGGCATAAGGTGGGTGCTACATAAGGGAAAGTATAAGATGTGGGCTACATAGAGGAAGCTATAAGGTGAGGAGCTACAGAAAGGGAGGTAAATAGTGGGGGTTACAGAAACGGGGGCATAAGGTGGGGGCTACATAAGGGAAAGTATAAGGTGTGGGCTACATAGAGGAAGGTATAAGGTGAGGAGCTACAGAAAGGGAGGTAAATAGTGGGGGTTACAGAAACGGGGGCATAAGGTGGGGGCTACATAAGGGAAGGTATAAGGTGGGGGCTACATAGAGGAAGGTATAAGGTGAGGAGCTATGGAAAGGGAGGTAGATAGTGGGGGTTACAGAAATGGGGGCATAAGGTGGGGGTGACATAAGGGAAGATATAAAGTGGGGGCTACATAGAGGAAGATAAAAGGTGAAGAGCTACAGAAAGGGAGGTAAATAGTTGGGTTACAGAAATGGGGGCATAAAGTGGGGGTTACATAAGGGAAGGTATAAGGGGAGGAACTACAGAAATGGAGGTAAACAGTGCGGGTTACAGAAATGGGGGCATAAGGTGGGGGTTGCATAAGTGAAGGTATAAGGTGGGGGCTACATAGAGGAAGGTATAAGGGGAGGAGCTACAGAAAGGGAGGTAGATAGTGGGGGTTACAGAAATGGGGGCATAAGGTGGGGGTGTAAAGAAAGGCATAAGGTGAGGGGGGGGGGTTACCGAATTTTATTTTTATTATAGGGGTAACTGTATGATGCGGTGGTCGGTATATTCTCATTTCACAACATACAGAGGGAGATTTATCATAACTCTCTTAGAGCAGTACTGTTCTAGTTTCCAGTGGGAACCAATCAGAGCTCAGCTTTCATTTTCCCACAGCTGTTTATAAAATTAAAGCTGAGCTCTGATTGGTTACCATGGGAAGCTAGAACAGTTTTACCTCAGAAACTTGATGATAAATCTCTATAGCCTAATCGTTTCTAGTTACTCCCCGGCCTGGGACCCTACTACTACCATTTCATCGGGATATGCTGCTATTATAGGGGTTGGGACACTGAAGCGGTAGAATCAGGGGTGTAACTTAACTTGAGGTGGGTTACGGGGTGCAAGGCCTAGTAACTTTAGGGGGACAATAGGATTCTAAAGGGTCCATTATATTACGTTCTGGGGCCTGATACAGATTTAGCATTTGGTGGGCAGCAGTTTCAGGTTACCCCTTGGTTTCCAGAACCCTTTAAATGCAGGTACTAATCTTCCAGACTACTAGAGCCCGTGCCCCCCTCCGCCTCCATGTGATACAAGCACAGGGCCGCAGCCTCCCTACACTGCGGTGTAGTTGTTATGACAACAGGACATAGAGCGACTAGCAAAGAGCAGCCATCAGTGATCTTATGATGGAAATGTCACCTCGTACACCCAGTTCTCTGCGATTTTATACAAAAATCTAAATGCCATCAGGTCATCGCTAAAAGGAGCGGGCGCTTTAATGCAAAGAAATAACATCCTTCTACAAATAAAAGGTTAGTCAGCAGTAATGTGGAGTAATGATTATGTGCGAGGCCTCGGCCTGTGTACCAGAATACATCACTAGCACCGCCAGCGGGAGGTCACCGCAGTACAAATAATAGTGTCCCTAACCCCATCACACAAATACGGATCAACACAGCATTATTAACCCCTTAAGGATCAGGCCATTTTCACTTCCTGCTTTTTTATTTTTCACTCCCTCGTTTAACTTTTTAACTTTTTTATTTTTCCATGTACAGAGCTATACAGGGGCTTGTTTTCTGTGTAACAAACTGTACTTCAAAGTGACATTATTTACCATAATTTCCATGTCGTGTACTGAGATGCAGAAAAAAAAATCCAAATGCAATGAAACTGCAGAAAACATGCATTTGCGCAATTTTTTTGGTGGACACCCTTTTTTTGCGGCTTTCACTGTGCTCCAAATGACATAAATTTTTGGGTCAGTAGGATTACGGGAAAACCAAAATTAGTTATAGTTTATTAAATTAGTTATTAAAATGAAAACTATTTGTACAAAAAAAATAATCAGGTGCACCTTATAATCCGGTGCGCCTTATATATGAACCTAGACGTTTTAGCAGGCATTTATTGATGGTGCGCCTTATAATCCGGTGTGCATTATAGTCCAGAAAATACGGTAGGTTTTATTTTGTCCTATTCTGAGGCTTTTAACTTTTTCATACTTTGCTGTACGGAGCTGTGTGAGGTGTAATCTTTTTGGGGATGAGCTGAAAATTTTCATTTTGGGGACAGTACAACTTTTTGATCACTTTTTATTCAAAATTTTATGTGTTGTAAAATACAAAAAAAAATTCACAAATTTGGGCACTATTTTCCCTTACAGGGTTCACTACTCTGAATAATCGTTTTTTAGATTTTAATAGAAGGGGATTTTTAGGAAGTGTTTATGATTTTATTTTTTTATTCTCTATGGGTTCTAGGGAAAGGAGGGAGATTTGAATGTTAACTTTTTTTTTAAAAAAATTTCAAAAATATTCTTTAAAGTTTTTTTTTTTGCCAGCTGTCATGGCAACCAATCAGCATCAACTAATGATGTTGTGGATTGCCGTAAAATGCACCACCCATGTGAAGCTGCTTTTTATGTGAAATGATCGACTTTGACCACGTCAACTAACAGGTCAACTACCTTTGTGGAGAGGGTTCAGCCTGTGGGTCCGGAAAAATCCTCTGTCATCAGTGAGGAAAACCAATAGAAAATTAGCAGATTTTCTAGTGCACCAACTCAGGGAAAAAATAATTACAAGAAGCCCCTTAAAAACAGTCTGTGCAGAGATCATCCCATAATAACAATGTTCTTTGTAGTTTAGGAACATTTGAGTAACTTCCAGGGATTACAAGGAGAGGGCAGTAAGCCAATGGGGCACATTTACTAAGGGTCTTATGAGCGCATTTTCTGTGCAGTTTCCTGCCTTTTTACCATTTTTCCCTGAATTGCCCCGGGTTTTTGGCGCACGTGATCGGATTGTGGCCCATCGGCGCCGGCTTGCATGTGACACAAATTGGGGACGTGCTGTCAGACAACTCGACGGATTCGGACAAACCGCGGAATTTAAAAACTACATTTTGTCGCGAGATCAGCACACACATGCACCGAGAAGAAGAAGGTGAACTCCGGCGACGGATGCGGGAAATTGGGCGCACGATCTTAGTGAGTCGCGGCAGACCCGAATCCTCGTCAGCCATTCTGGATCGGCGGCGTCAACGGGACGGGTAAGTAAATGTGCCCCAATGTGTCACTTCTGGTGACATCTTATCTCTTGCAGAAACATAGGATCAGGTATGATAAAATCCAACACCATCCATCCTTGACATGATCTGTCAAGGAAAAATCACTAGACCCCCATACATTTAAACCTCAGGTTTTCAACACCTCTACTATGGCCAAACAGTGATCTTCTTGGACCACAAGAAGATATTTTTAATGTCTCCTGGTCGAAGGAAGAAGTGATGTCTCCTGGACCAAGGAGACCACTTTTAATACCGATACCAAGCGAGAGGTCCAAAGATTCTAAGTACCAATCCACATAGGACTTGGGAGCTGGATCAAGGTAAGTTTTTTTGAGGAACCCTGTCCCAGCCACATGGGGGTTTTCCAGAATTCTTGGAAAACTCTTCAAATCCTCAATATGGCCAATCAATTTATGAAATGCCTCCTCTGTATTCAAGTCCAAGATCACTAAATGGAGGACTATTTTCTATAGGTGCTCACTTTTTTGTTTTATATGTCTTCATTTTTATCTTTTTTTTTTCATTTTAACTTTTCACAATGTTTTTACCACTGCATTTTTTTACTTTCCTTTTGACTTTTTAAACTTTTCTTATACATATTTTTTTACTAGGTTTTCATTTAGAAAATACTCAATGCTTTGTGTTTGGATTCATAGGGATTAGTTATCCTCCTTTTTTCTCACTTTTTTAAACTTTTTTCCTCCGTCCACATGTACAATTCTTATTGTTCACAGACGCGAGGCCACTTTCGCTGTCTCGTTTGACTTAAGACGTTGATGACTAAAGAATAAATGGCTGGTGGTGGTCTACTGTGTACACAAGACATTAGAGCGCAGACTGCCCGGTTTCCCCCAGTACCCCTCTAATTGGCGGACCAATTAATCTGCTCATCTGTGAGCAAATAATATATTACGCTAACTACCTTCCATTTGCTGAAGCCATTCTCCGAGGTAACATAATCGCAGTCTTGTTTATCTCTTGCCCTGAAACACACTGCAACGCCTCGGCAGTATCAAAGGTCAATTAGTGGACAAATTAAGCTATTATTAGCCTGTAACGAGGGTGACTGGCATCATTACCCTTCCTGTTTACCAGCAAACTGTTATTTTAATACAAGGAGCAACTAATAAATCAGTGCATCTGCTGTACTTCTCTGTCTGCTCTTTGTAAATGATATTAAATGGGCGCCGGTAGCTGCCAAATTCCTAACCTTACGGTAATGAGGGGCAGTCATACGTACCTGGCTGATTACACAGTCTGTAAGATGTGGTTTGCATTGATCAGGTCATGCGAAAAGAACAGGTCTTGGGGCTGCAATGCTTTGCCTTGGCACATTAATGGACTGGGGATTAATGCGAGACACTAGGCAGATGTGCGGAATCCATATAGAGCAGAGCTATGGAAATGTGGGGGATAGAAATAGAAATTCTGACCCTAAAGTTATTGCCCATGTTACAAAACTCATTCTCCCGAACCCTTTACAGAGGAGCTCCTTAATCTACAAAGACCAGCAGTCTCTCACATTCTGGTGGAGCTATCCGCTCCAGTATTAAAGCAGCTAGAATGATTTGAATGTAATACTTTATTTCCCCTGTAGGGGTGGTGCAGAGCAGTCCAATACAGGCAGTCCCCGAGTTACGTACAAGATAGGGTCTGTAGGATTGTTCTTAAGTTGAGTTTGTATGTAAGTCGGAACTTTATTGTAACCCCAGTCAAATTTTTTTGGTCTCTGTGACAATTGGATTTTAAAAATGTTGGGGTGAGAACCAGGATAAACAATAAATCTTCATTACAGACACTTGTGATAACTGTTATAGCTGATTATTGTAGCCTAGGACTAAAGTACAGTAAGTTACCAAAATCCAGAGGTCCGATTGTAACTAGGGGTCGTCTGTAAGTCAGGTGTTCTTAAGTAGGGGACCGCCTGTACTTAGGCATCATGCACAATTTGCGACCAGATCTCAACCACTATAGAAATCTATGGTACCCGATCGTGGTGCCATGACCAGACTAAGTCACACCCCACCGTGACCAAGGCGGGCAGTGACTCAGCTTCCTATGGAGAAGTGAGGCTCAGCTTCTCCCCCTCTTCTCTACCTAGCAATGTGCTGTAACCCTGTTAGGCCTTACTAGCAGATTACATTACGTCTTACATTTGGTTCAGATTATTGTCCAGGATTCTTTGTAACAAATAGGAATTGGCTAAGGTCAAGAACTTCTTTAGACACGTGGACGGAATTCCAGGTCCTCCTCGTTTAATGAAAGAAAAACCCACAATGGTCACAGAAATAACTTGGACCTGACAAAAGTAAAATCTAAAAAATGTAATCTTAAATTACATTTCTATGAAAATTAACAAACAAATAAAAGGCAAACATTGCTTTTCAACCGTGCTTCAACAGAATTAAAAAAAAACATAAAACTCATGAAGCAGGTCTGGACAGAAATGAGGGTTTCCCTGAAAAAAGTGTGAGCAATTTCAATAGAAATTGCAATACTACAGGTTTATACCAATAAATACTCCTCAGTATATTATATGAGTGATAGCATCCTCTGGGGTTCATGCCTCCCAAAAGAAGAAAACATTTGTAAAGATAAATAAAGGTAAAAAAACAAAAAAAAAACATAACCGTTCAAAAGAACGAACAAGACAATAAAGAAAATCCTAAATATGTTAGGTATCCCCCCCATCCTAAAATGTCTGATATATCAGAATATAAAAATAATACAAAAAAATTATAAAAAAACTAAAAATATAAATAAAAAAATAAAAATAATCATCACATATGGTGAATGATGTAATGGAAAAACCACCAAACATCGAAATCTCTGCTTTTTAGCTTTTTCACCATCCATACATGACCAACATGACCAAAAGATTGTATTGTTCACAAAATGGGATCAATAAAAACAAAAATGACCCTAACCCAACTCCATCTGTTGAAGTCGGGAAAAAAAAAAATCAAAAGAAAACTCAAAGTCAAATCGCCCCCCTTTCCCTAGAACGAAATAAAAATAAATATACAAACATAAATATTGACAAGATCGATATTGCTGTGTCCCAAAATTCCAGATCTAATAAATATATAAAAACTATTATTCCCAGCGATAAACCCAGTAGCGGAAAATAACATCCAACACATAAAAAAGGTTATCAAAAGGTTGTACAGGTCCTAAAATAGTAGCGACAAAAACAGCAAAAAGATACACATTACACAGCTCTGTGCGCAAAAGTATGAAAAAGTTATTGGCGTCAGAATATGCTTTTTAGATGTACAGGCAGTCCCCGGGTTACATACAATATAGGGTCTGTAGGTTTGTTCTTAAGTTGAATTTGTATGTAAGTCGGAACTGTATACTTTATCATTGTAATCTCAGCCAGAACTTTTTTGGTCTCTGTGACAATTGGATTTTAAAAATGTTGGGTTGTCATAAGAATCAGGAGAAACACTAAAGCTTCATTACAGACACCTGTGATAACTGTTACAGCTGATTATTGTAGCCTAGGACTAAAGTACAATAAATTACCAATATCCAGAGGTTCGTTTGTAACTAGGGGTCGTATGAAAGTCGGGTGTTCTTAAGTAGGGGAGCGCCTGTATTAAAACATAAAGCCTAAAGAAATCTGGTATCTCCATGGTCATACTGACATAAAGTATAAAGGAATGGAGGGCTGGTGTTAGATGCGTTAATGTGGGGATCCACAGGTATGCATCAACGTGGCCAATAGGAGGGGGAGACAAAAAGCGCAAAGGATTCAAGTGTATTGTTTGATAAGGAAAATATATAATAGAATGTCTCTCACCTGGTTCAGTGAAAGATAGAGCGTAAAATAGATGGAGGGACTGCTGCCGACGGGACTCAGGTCCGGGCAAACCAGAGTTGACGGACTTGGCTGTGTGCTGAAGAACCACGGGGAGTCGTCCCGTTCTGGAGGCGCTGTCACACTCAGAGAATAGACTGGGATGGTGTATCCATAAAACCAGTTTTAATAAAAAATAAAAGGTAAAACACTACGCGTTTCGGCCCTGGGCTGGAGCCTTCGTCAGGTGGATAATTACATCATGTAAAACACTACGCGTTTCGGCCCCGGGCTGGAGCCTTCGTCAGGTGGACAATTACATCATGTAAAACACTACGCGTTTCGGCCCCGGGCTGGAGCCTTCGTCAGGTGGATAATTACATCATGTAAAACACTACGCGTTTCGGCCCCGGGCTGGAGCCTTCGTCAGGTGTAATAGCCCGGGACCGAAACGCATAGTGTTTTACCTTTTATTAAAACTGGTTTTATGGATACACCATCCCAGTCTATTCTCTGAGTGTGACAGCGCCTCCAGAACGGGACGACTCCCCGTGGTTCTTCAGCATAAAGTATAAAGGGGAGAATGGCACAAATGCATTTTTTTGTCAGTTTGACCATATTTGGTAAAATTTCACCAATTTTTTGCAGCTTCAGTAATTACTGATACAAGGAAGTTTAGGTTGTTACAGTGGAGCAGAAAACTGAAATGCATAATGGAATTATAACAATAATAATAATTCTTTATATAGCGCACACAGCACACAGATTAAGCAGCGCTGCACAGATTTTGTCACATCAGTGCCTGTCCCCAATGGGGCTCACAATCTAATCAACCTACCAGTATGTTTTGGAGTGTGGGAGGAAAACAGAGGACCCGGAGGAAACCCACGCAAACAGGGAGAGAACATACAAACTCTTTGCAGATGACCCCAGCGCTGCAAGGCTGTAGTGCTAACCACTGAACCACCGTGCTGCCCTAAAAATTGGCAACAAGGGGTTAAAGCTTTTTTATTTATTGTTTGTGATGATTTGCTACAATCTCCTCTGTCTGATGTTCTTTCTTTGAAT
This sequence comes from Engystomops pustulosus, assembly GCF_040894005.1. Lineage (NCBI taxonomy): Eukaryota > Metazoa > Chordata > Amphibia > Anura > Leptodactylidae > Engystomops > Engystomops pustulosus. The sequence continues at coordinate 86,844,927 of NC_092420.1, read as the reverse complement.
CTCACAGGCATCATCGATTTCCTTGTGAGCCAACATCCCACCGCCAAATCTCTCAGGGATCATCTGATTTTTAAAATTGCGCCAATGCTGAACCCTGATGGCGTCTACCTGGGAAACTACAGGTAGGAGAGAACATTATATATACATATGGATTTAAAATTAGCAAAGTTTATTTTCCAAAATGGCCTGCTTTACAGGAAAATGCTCATTAGTGGCAGAAAGTATGTTGTGGTCATATAGCATTATAGCATCTGTGTAACCATGTCATTCCCAATAATACATATATATAGGTGTCATCATTTGATTGGTCACTGTGAATAATATATATATATATTTAGCTCATCAGCTAGTCGCATATGTTTTGTTCTGTTCTTTTCCTGTGAACTACGCGTTACATGTCTATTCTTGTATATTTTTAATGAATTAATAAAGAATTTTTTGTATTTTTTTCAATATTCGGCTGATTTCCTGCCCATTTAATCAGTTGTAGGTTGAGTGTTTATTATAGGTGTAGCCATAGTGATTGTCACAAGTGGTTTTGTTGCATGTTTTTGGTACAGTATTTTTCCGACTATAAGGCGCACCGGATTATAAGGCGCACCATCAATAAATGCCTGCTAAAACATCTAGGTTCATATATAAGGCGCATCGGATTATAAGGCGCACCTGATTATAAGGATGAATGACCAGCAGGTGGCAGACCTGTGCACAGTTCAAGGCAGCTGTTGTCTGTAAGTGCGGTTCATATATAAGGCGCACTGGACTATAAGGCGCACCTTTGATTTCTGAGAAAATCAAAGGATTTTTTTTCTGCGTCTTATAGTCCAAAAAATACGGTAATTGTTTCATATAGCATAAAGCAGAACAGAGGGGGACTACAGTGTCTAAGGGCCTATGACCACAGTATGGCAACATGTATGTGATGAACCCCCAATCATGAGTTCAATCATGGGGTACACTTACACTAGGGAGTCCTGTAATGTAGCCCATAAAGCCCCGCCCACCTACTCCTAATGACATATTTACTCTCGATTCTACTCCCCTAGCACCCAGCACCCTATTCTGTCAGGGAAACCAAATGCATCATAGTCCCAGCGGGCGCACTACCCCCCTACCACTTTTGTGAGTCTCTATGGGAACCTGCCATTAGATGTTTATGTGCAAAATGTGGTGACAGGTTCCCTTTAATTATAGGCCAATGGTAACTACTGGCTTCCTTGCCAATCCTATAGTGCACGGAGCTGCAATGCAGATTTGTTGGGGTCCCACTGGTCAGACCAGGGGGGTAACTTGAGGGGGTGCAGAGAAGTTGCGGTCGCACCTGGGCCCAAGAGGTTTAGGGGGCCCTTATGGTGTCACTTTCCCATATGAGAAGACTATTACTATGAACCATACATTATAGTCGGGGGCCTGGCACAGACTTTGCACTGGGGCCCATCAGCTTCTAGTTACGCCACTGGGTCACACCCTTGTGCTCTGGATAGCGGTTGAGTGTCTATAGTGGGAAACCTGGACAAATTCTTCGAGGCATCCGTCATCTAATTCGTCAGCTTCGGAAGGAAAGAGGATTATTCCTGTTTAATTTTTTTCTTGCGCAGGGGAGAGAAGGGGTTAATACGAAATCCAAAGGAACATTTAATAAGTCTGGGTTTAACGTAAGTGCTTAGCACAGAATCGCCTCTGAAGCCAAATCAGCTATGGATTATTCATTTCTTGCCTGAAATGTAACAAATGACTTTTCCGTTTCCGACCAAGAAATCTCATGGTCATTGCTTGAATTCATTTAGCACGAAGAAAGCAAAGCATTTATCACTGAGCAAATTCCCAAAGTCACCAAACACTGAAAGTTTGAAATGCAAGCGCCGGAAAAGTTCTCCGGGTGGATAGATGGACTTCTGATCTGTCCGTGAGCTGATGTGCCTCCCTGTAGGGATTGCATCCTTACAACATTAACTTCTTGTTAAAAGTGCCCCCCCCCTCAGTTATCAGATCTGTGAGGGTTCAATTTCCCTATAGTGCCTCCGCTGGTGAAATGATGTATTACACAGCTCTAATTCAAATCAATGGTCTTTATATCCAATGCCGGTTCTCCTTGGAGAGATACTCTTTGTTACTCTTTCCATCCTGAACACCGGATCCCCCTTTATTTAATAGGAGTTCTCTACAAAGGTTTATAAAATTTGACTTTGTAAACCAGACAACCCCTTTAAATACTGTACAGTATTGTAATGTATTGGTGTCCTCAGTGCGCTTTGATTGAAAGCTGTGGCAGAGCAGGGAGCAATAATTTGCTGTGTTGGCACTTTGCGATAAATAAGAAGGTTTGTGGCTGTAATTCAGGGACTCGGCCTCTAAAAAGTTAATAATCATTACCTAGTATTAAAAGATTGAATAACCAGTCATAAAGAGGCTTTGCCAAAGAAGATACTTTTATCCTATCCACATAGTCTGGTTGCTGGCAGGGGCATAACTACAGTGGTAGCAGCCATGGGGCCCGCAGTGTCAGGGGGCCCTGTCATCCAACATGACACTAAAGAATGGGGGCGTGTACCATTATATACATATTCTGCTACACATGATACAGCATATTAACTATATTACATATTTATTATCTATATATGTTGTATATGTCTGTGTATCTGATATTTGTATATACACTGTACGTCTGTATATGGCACTGCATGTGTGTATATATGATGTGTATATGCTCTATGTGTGTGAGTGTATAACTGTGCATGTATGAGTAAAGAACTGTATGTATATTGTTATATAAATTTGCTTGTATATGAGTATGTATGTTTTTAAGTGGGAAGGGGGCCCAATTCAGAGGTCCACAATGTGCCCTGCTTTTCCTAGTTACCCCCCTGGTTGCTGAGGTTCTGACCACTGAGACTCCCAGAGGAGAACAGAGGGAAATCCCATGAAGTGACTCGTATGGAATCAAGTGCAGCTGTGAAAAAGGGACAAAAGTCTTTATAAAATATATATATATTAAATTATTTTGCCCGATTGTTCCCTCCTTTTGTTCTCCCAGTTATCAGCATCTTAAACTTCTAATAATACATAACAATAGGGGGATTAATCAGGGGTTATCGGCATCATTCCAGACATGAACACCGCGGTATCTTTAGTTCCTAGCAAGTACAGCACTATACATATAATGGTGGCTGTGCCTTGCATTACAACTCATAGCAGTAGGTTTGAGTTGCAAACAGGCCACATATTGGGGCACATTTACTTACCCGGTCCTGTATCGATCCCGCGGTGCGTTGTCCAACGAGGATTCGGATCCGACGCGATTCACTAAGGTCGTGTGTCCAATTTCCTGCAGGTGTCGCTTCCGCGCTGAGGTCCGCCGGAGTTCACCGAAGTCCACGCCCCTGCAATTTCTGACAATCCGATCACGTGCGCAAAATGGAAATATTCGGTAAAACCAGACGGAAACACGGTCCGTGGGCCCTTAATAAATGTGCCCCATTGTATGAAAATGATATCACTAGCCTGTAATTCAGACACGGTGCTTATCGGAGTGCCAGACCACATAGGATAGCTGGTTCGTAGAAGTCTCTACTGTTGGACCTCCCGTTGATTTCCAATTGATCACCAATACTGAGGATAGGTAATCAATTTTTTTTTTAATAAAATGGTAAACCCCTTTAAGGCTACAGTGTAAACTGCAACCATAGCTGACATTTTAGGTATACATACCATCCGGTTTGTTTGCCCCCCCCACCGTCCACCTTCAGACATAGAACCCAATGTATAAAATAATTTTATTAGGTATTGATGTATTTTCCGTAAGTCTCCTCTAATGTATTCCAGTGTATTACAATCTCGGCTCTTGATTTAAAGTACTACTTGTGATCAGTATTGTATGAAGCGGAGGGTTTTAACACTTGTTCTTAAGGGTCATTAACTGGCTGAATTTAGAATATCACCGCTGGGGCTCAGGCTACACGGCCATGCCACTGATTGACTCACCTGAGCTCAAGCCGAGAGGTACTTCATACCCAACCTGGCAATTCCCCTTCGAGGACTGGATTTTAGACCTGCTGCCGCTGTGATCCTTGATGCCAAATGGAAAAACAGTGCTCAATCATGGCAGCCGGCCGGGCCGAATACTTGCTTGAAGTGTTTACTAAAATGCACAGGGTTCCTGGCTGTCAGGATTTCAGGAACAGAATCAACACTGGAATGAGTCATAACGACGGGAGGGAAGGAGATTACAGATCAAAGATGAGGAGTGGAGAGTTTATATCCCAGTAGAGAAAACAAGTCCAATCTGATCCTAATATTAAGGTCTGACTCAGTTACAAAAGGCTGTGACACCAAAAGCTCTGCCACAGAGGGACACTTAAAGGGCATCTACAGACATCAACGAATCATTAGGATTAGAAAATAGAGTTCTTAGAGTCTTCTAGTCCAAGTGATGCTCCCAAATGCAACTTTTTGTTAAAATTAATAAAATCAAGTCATCAGTGCCCTATTTTTTTTTCGCCACGGTGGGTAGGTCTTGGCTCCCGAAGCTCCTTTTTTTGGGAACAATAAGTGGCTTTAATTGTGAACAATTAACTTTTTAACCAGAAGTTGAGCATCTACAACTTGGACTTGTCATGTTCCAAAAAGAAGAAATGGTAGGGAGTGATGAGAGTGATGATGATGATGATGATGATGATGAAAACCTATGTTACCGACTATTAACTCTCCCACCCTATCATTAACGGGTCGTATATCTTTCTTAAGGTGGCTGGGGCCTGGTTCCAAAAAAAGTGTACTTAACCGGCTTGGGCTCCTGCTTCTAGAATTGCACTGGTTTCCCATAACGATGGCCCAATCAGTGGCCTTATCATCCATGTGATTTCAATTGTGATGTAATAGGAAGTGACGTCCAATGGTCAAAGGAGGAGACACTAATTGGCCAAGGCAGATCATGTGACCCTTGGCACTTCCAGATATGCCTGTGCCAAAGGATTTTGTGATGGAGACATTGGGAGGTGGAGCAGGGTTTGTACAGCTTCCAGGGACAGCAGGATACAGGGACCCAAGTGGCTGTAGGGGGGTTAGCCCGAAGGGGTCATGAAAGCCTGGGCCCATGTCTATGTAATCACCTAAACAGGGGCGTAACTAGTATAGACAGGACCCCATATCAGACTTCTGAATGGTGCCCCCCTTCGCATTTTAAATTTTGCATATTACACTCACATATCTACACACACATTTATTTACCTATATACATAAACATACAGTTCATACACACACATTTATACACTCTTACACACATACACATCACATATACAGACATACAGTGCCATATACAGATGTACAACATATATATAGTGGTGCACATCCTCTATTCTTTATTGTCAGGTTGGATGACAGGGCCCCCTTGACACTGTGGGCCCCATAGCGGCTGCTATGGCTGCTACCACTGTAGTTACGCCCCTGCACCTAAATTACCTAGAGTTAAGAACCAACAATGTACCGATCAGATCTTCATTGACTTTTATTGGATAGCTTAACCTGGAAGTCCTATTAATTAACTGGGAGTTTGCGGGACTCCAGGTTCTTGGTTCCACCCATCACTGGGGTCCCTCCAGTAATAAGATACCCCCTGCAATAAGATATTTATACCCCATAGTTATAAGTAGAAACAAAGCTCCTCAAAAGAAAAGGCAACATGACACAGAGACCCCAAAAATAAAGGTTAAAATGTTCATAGGAAAACTAGTAGATGGATAAAGTAATACAGATGGAATATTAGAGTTATTTTAATGATTAATAATAATTAATCATGATAATATTACATCATATAATGTAATATAATATGTAATAGAAAGTGTCAAAATTCAAAAAGAGAGGGATATACTCTACATAGAAGTTCTGAAATCCTCGGAGGACTCCAGACTCTCTCTATATCTGATCAATACAATTTCTACAGTGTATTTGGATGAGAAAACTTTTCAATATTTTTAAACTTTTCTTAATTGTTGGGATTGCTTTCCTAGCTGTACAATGGGACCGAGATACAGCGCTTGTATCTATCAGTGCAAGACATAGACAAGTGTAATTGTGGGATAATGGCAATGCCAACTATGACTACGATTCGTGATTGTGAATTCCTCCCACTCAACACTGAAACTTATACAATTGCTTTAACTTTCTCACTACTAGAAGTATGAAGAGTGGCAAATAAAATGTGAAAAGTGACCTCTGTTGGTCAGAAAAGTTATTACATGCGCATTAGAAAATGCAGTAATATTTGTTTTCTATAGAACATAGCAAAATAATTAAATGTCATTTACATTAAATTAAAGTTTTAAATCTGAAAGAATGAAATGTCCTCCCATGTCCTGCAACCGCCCCTGTGCCATCCATTCAACTACTGAAGATGTCCATATCTTTAGACAATTTATAGGATGTTCTGATGCTCGCATGTTTATTATATATATTATATGCGGTAATCAGAGACAATAGAAATGATTTAACATGTTTATGAATACATGAAATGTATTTGAAGGGATTGTGCCACTATAGATACATCTACAAGAAGTTCTGGATAGTGTTGTAAGGGGGGGGAGGTCTAACCTTTGGGAGTTTGGGAGCACTAATTTCAAGGATATTGTCCAGAATACTGCACACAATAACCTCCGGTAGCCACATATCACATAAACCACTCCACAAGGGTCGCAAAATCGACAAGCCAAAAGGAAATGTGGTGTTCGGGTTTTTCTTTTGAAATTTAAAACCTCCAATTTTCTGAGGGGATGGATGGAGAGCATGGGAGCATGGGAACTAAACGCTCCAGTGCTCTGCTGCAGTAAGGAAGGGGTGGGAGCTGGAGCGGCAACCTGCTGTATCCTGGCATGGAGTACCGGTCATGTTTGTAAAACCTGGACCACCTGAACCAGGGTGAAACGGTTGGATCTCACCTCTGCACATGACCATACGGGGCCCCGTGATCCAACCATACAAATTGCAGCCTCCATAGAGGTCTATGGCAACTGATCACAGTGCAATAGGCACACAGTGAATGGGCCCGGAAATGGGCAAACTGTCCGTGTGCTACTCCTGGAATCTGGTCCGGGTGAGCACATGGCCAGTTTCTGCTAAAAGGGGCAAATTTACTTACCCGGTCCTGTCGCGATCCCCGATCCGGAAGGTCCGACGAAGATGAAGTCCAGCGCGATTCACCAAGATCGTGTGCCCGAGAACCTGCCTGTGTCGCTTCCCTGCTGAGGTCAGCCAGAGTTCACCTTCTTCCCGGTGCATGTGAGTGCATGTCTTGCGACAAAATTTTCAATGTTAAATCCTGCGCGTTGTCCGAATCCGTCAGATCGTCCGATGGCCCGCCCCCGATTTGTGTCGTGTGAAAGCCGGCGCCGATACGCCAAAATCCGATCGCCCGGAAATCTTCGCGAAATCTGACGATATAGATATATAGAGAGATATAGATATATAGAGATATATAGAGATATAGAGATATATAGAGATATAGAGATACCTTATATACTCGAGTATAAGCCTAGTTTTTCAGCACAAAAAATGTGCTGAAAAACCCAAACTCGGCTTATACTCGAGTCAAAAAAATAAATATATCTAAACTCACCTTTCCGGTGACCCCTGTATATCTTCTGTGCGATGTGTCTGGCAGCGGCGGCAGGCTATATACACTGGGGCAGGGTCTGGCAGGCTATATACACTGGGGCAGGGTCTGGCAGGCTATATACTGGGGAGAGTGTGACCAATGCATTTCCCACCCTCGTCTTATACTCGAGTCAATAGGTTTTCCCAGTATTTTGTGGTGAAATTAGGGGCCTCGGCTTATACTCGGGTCGGCTTATACTCGAGTATATACGGTATATAGAGATATATAGAGAGATATATATATATATATATATATATATATATATATATATATATATATATAAATATAGATATGTGTGTGTATATATTTGATATTAAAATCTATATGAGGTTTAATTAAAAAAAATATCACACTGCTATAAAAAAATTATTTTAAAATTCTAAAAAAAATTATAATTATTATAAATTAAAAATGAAATAACTCATGGGGAATATGGTTTTCATTGTGTTCATTCAGTACCATAGAACTTTTTAAATCCAAGTTGAGAAAACTTCTCGGACCTGGCACGGTATAGTAGTTGAGGTTAGCAGTTCCTTTTCCAAGGACTCCAAAGTTTTTTTCCACCAATGTCATTGTTTTCCAATTACCATTTACAACTCGAATCCCTGATTCATGACTTTGGGAAATAAAAAAGGGAAATAAATCGGCCCACTGACTGCTCCCGAGAAACAAATGAGGACGGCACTAAACAAAAACGAGCCCTGGTAAAATATATCATTGGTGACCTTTAATTGCCTGGAATGGGTTTTTAATTGGAATACATTGATTGGGTAAATAAAGTATCTGAGTTGGCAATCTATAAAACGTATTACCCTTAATAAACACACGAAAGGTTTTAATTACTATTACACCCATTGATTGCAATTAATTAGGTTTATGTTACGCTCATAGAGTATATATACTGTGCGGAGGGTTATTATTTGATTGGTTGTATTATACAGAGAGATACATTATGTGACATATTACATCTACATACCAGTAATTATGGGATTATTGAAAATCAGGATGTGAAAATTAGTCATTCATTAACATAGCTTCGCAAAGTCGAAATGAAAGGGAATGTTCTATGTATTTAAAGGGGCTCTCTGTGTTTACTTGTATACCCACTGGTGGCCTTGGGATGTGTAATATAAAAAAGTGACCTAACCTGATGCCCCATTCCCTTCTTGTATGGTCCTGAAGTGATGAGGTCCAAGTGACCACTATGGGCCAATCACTGGTCACCGTAGTCAAATGTAAAGGGCAAAAATAGAAAGTTGTCAGAATTGCTGTCAATGTTCATCTACATATGTGCAGTAGTGGATTATAATACAGGTGGTTTGGGCGGTAGCCTGGGGCCCAAGTCTTCTAGGGGCCCATGGCCACCAAAACCACCCACCACATTTTTTCTAAGAAGGACCTTAGATGCAATCCTCATACATCTGTTCCTGCTCTCAATACACATTAACCATTTCAGGAACTTTGAAGGTCCTCCAAAAGTCTTCAAACTGCAGATTGAAAGCAGGCAGAAGGGACACATCCTCCATTCCCCACGAAGCTGATTCTAGTACCAGATGTAGGAGGTGATCCCAGACTTGTAGGGGCCATAATATACATACAGCCACCTCTGCATATATGGTACCCAAAGTGACTAAAATATAGGGTCTCTGTTTGTTTTGGCTTGTTTTTATCTTTTTTTTCCTGTCTCTTTTCCGTCTTCTTCTTTTGCAGCTTCTTTGGTAATTTATCAATCTCACTTTTTCCTTGTGTTAAACAAGTTTTTTTTCAGATCTCTTTTTTGAGACATTTCTTACAAATGTCGCGAAAATGTCACACAAATGTCTCAAGTCACTTCTTTCCATTTTCTAAGTTTTCCTTAAGTATGATTTGTTCTGGAGTTTTTTGCCCCAAAAAATGTTTTAGACAATTTGAAATGATAAATGTCATTTGCGACAAATGAAGCACATCTGGAATAGGTGTTAAACAAAAAAGAGAAGTGGATGCGTACTTAGGACTGAGGTTATGCAAAATACTTTATTTAGTCAAAACAAGAAAGACAGGACATACAAAAGTATAAAATCACTTAAAAAACACACAAGGAATGTGTGTTGAACTCTCCTGGGTCAAAATGTGGCCCAGTCCTCCCCGGCTAACAAAGTCCACGACAGTGTACACAATATAACAATCCAAAAATGTAAAGGAGGGCAAAAAAAACCAATGTACATATCAAGTGAATTGCTAATGGACTGCCCTACTCATACAATACCCAAATGTTATCCTCAGAGGACCAGTACAACCAGGTCATGTGTCTGGACGAGAAGCCGGGGGGGGAGAGAACCCCACGCGTATCGTCACCTCGGGGTGACTTCCTCAGGGGTAAGTATCTAGGTAATAGAAAGTCCTGTCTATATAAGGGCCAAGCTCCCCACCCCAATCAGTGTTCACAAATCATATTGGTCCCTGAGTACATAGAGTCCTACCTCCAAACAACTCGTGTATGGTTGGACAGGGCCGGATTAAGGATGGTGGGGGCCCCTGGGCGCAAACTGGTGGGGGCCCTTTCAACAATGTTTTTGGAAGTATATAGCCTGCCAGCCCCCTGTAGTATATAGCCTGCCAGCCCCCTGTAGTATATAGCCTGCCAGCCCCCTGTAGTATATAGCCTGCCAGCCCCCTGTAGTATATAGCCTGCCAGCCCCCTGTAGTATATAGCCTGCCAGCCCCCTGTAGTATATAGCCTGCAGCCCCCTGTAGTATACAGCCACCAGCCCCTGTAGAAAATGGCCACAAAATAATAAACTTCATACTTACCTCACCTTCCCTTCCAGTGATCCCACAATGCTGCAGGCTCCTCCTTGCTCTTCAGGCAGCCGCCGGCCACTGAAGACACAGCTGCCACCGCTGGGGGAGATCGCCGATGCAGTGTTTTGGCAGCAGCATGTAGTGATCGGACGCCGACAGCGTGACATCATCACTCGCCGCCGGCGTCCCATCACAACCTGCTGCTGCCAAAACACTGCATCAGCGAACTCCCCCAGCAATGGAAGCTGTGTCTGACTGACACAGCTGACATCCTAGACCCCTATGTACGATGCGGGCGGGCCACAGGCCGCTGCGCATCCCACACAGAGACAGTCAGTGACTCAGCTGAGCTGAGTCGCTGACTGTCGGAAACTGGTGGGGGCCCCTTAAAAAGTGATAGTGGTGGGGGCCCCGGGGCTAGAGCCCCAGGAGCCCCTTCTTTAATCCGGCCCTGTGGTTGGAGCCGGCGTGTGTCTGATCATGATGCGCATGCGCAAGTGATCCTGGTCACATGATCAATCACCTGGTTTCGGATCAAAGCCGCGCCTCCAGGTCGGAGGTAGCGGAGATATTACATCACATGGTGAGTCACATGGTTACAAGACCGGAGCCGAAGAATAGAAGATTAATGTGTCTTACTGATGAAAAACAAATGTCCGGTGGACATTTCAAACTGTCCCCAAAAAGGTGCAAAAAGTGCAATCAGCCAAAAAATGTCTCAAAGAAGACAGAAAAAAACAGGAAGAAAAATGAAGATAAATGACCCCCAAAAAGTCACAAAAAAGAAAGAAAAAAACAAGCAAAAATAAAGATACATGTCCCCCATTGAATCCTTCCCTGCCCTTTTTATCCCAGTCTACACAGCAAAGCTACACAAAACTGGAAATATCATCTTATTCCCTATGTTCCAGTTATCAATATTTCAATATTAAAAAAAAATGTGCTATTGCAAAAAGAAATTAAAAATATGTATTTTTGTGATTATAAAACACAAATTTTAGTCATATTCAATCCATAAAATATGGACGATATGACGGCAGTATCTCCTGGACTGAACCCTGCCCTGGGACTTGACTCCTGCCATCCTATCCATTTATAATGCGTTCCACCCTTATAACGGGACTAGAGCGGGGTGTATAATCATGTTTTCAGTACAGGGTTGTAGTCTTAAGGGGAGGGAATACTCCTAGTATCATATATGATTATGGTGCCAGAAGTCCAGCTCCAGGGTTTTAATCTTGGGCACTTGACCATTATACAGTCCTTATATTACCGAAAGTGCCTGTGTGAATGCGGCCTAAGACCTCAGACGGGCAGAACCAGTTTGTCTCATGCTATTCTGCTTAGTAGCTATATGGACAAATTAAGCAGCAATTTGTCTGCAGCGCCACCACAGGAAAAAATTAGGCATTACACCAGGTGAACTCAAAAGTTGCCGTTTTTCTAAAGGGGGACTCCCTTCTGTAAGCTCTCACCTAAAAAAGAATATGCCCTTTCAAAACTCACATACAGTGGGGCACATTTACTTACTCAGTCCCACGGAGTTCACGAAAGTGCATTGTCCTACAATAATGCCCTGTTCTGCGATTCACTAATATCGTGCACCCGATATCCTGCATGTGTCGCTTCCCCGCTCAGGTCCGCCGGAGTTCACCTTCTTCTTCCCGGTGCATGTAAGTGCATTGTCTTGCGACACAATTTGAAAGTTAAATCCTGTGCTCAGTCCGAATAAGCCAGATCGTCCGACGGCACGGCCCCCTGATTTCTGTCGCATGGAAGCCGGCACCGCTGTGCCAAAATCCGATTGTGTGCGACACAATCCCAGTGCAAATACCTGTCAAAGCTGCGCAAATCACGAAAACGGTCCGACGAAAGTGTTATCTGAGACCCTTAGTAAATAGTCCTATGTCCATTTATCCAAAAAGTTATCGGAGAAGACATTTGACAAAGTCCTATTTGCGGAAGAGAAATAATTTTCATTGTAACTGTCTCCAACAAGCCATGAAACGCGTTTCACTAGAAAATGGGCTGTCTCTTTGATGTGTGATAATAAGAGGCCTGTACGGCACTGTGGCCTAGCCAGGCAGTGAACCGGCTAATCTTTCAAACCCACAATTTCTATTTCCCGTAACTCCCCATGTAGCCGAGCGGCTGCGTACCGCCTGGGATCTCTGTTAGAAGTCTGTTCCAATCCTTGCAAGCACTGGGCATAAATGTTCTAGATAGTTGAAATAACCACATCAAAGTCTCCGGCTCCATAGAACGGCTCGTGCCCTAAACTGACCTGCATTGTGCCCCTCGTCGCTGCCGTTCTTCATGTCAGTCCCCCCACAGCCCAAGGTATTGGATGGATTTGTAACAAACCAGGTCTCTCTGGACACCATCCCCGAACATCATTAAGGCAAAAGATTAACATCTCAATTTACGTATCTTCCGCGGTGCAGCGCCTGTAAATAAACAAAGCTCCGCAGCAAAGATTTATGCAAATATCGGAAACAAACAAATAAAATCAAGGTCATGTCAAGGATACCGAGCAGAATACAAGTTGTATTATAAACCCAGGATAAATGCTTTATTATGCCTCATGTTATTCATGTATTCAGCTTTCTGAATTGTGAGTAATGCAGAACTGCGTTGGGTTTTTTTACACTGACGCCGATGTGACGGCGAGAGACGGTAAAAATAATGAAGCGTTTGCTCCAATCGGCATTTTTACTAATGTGCAATGTTATCGGGCTGATAATTCTGTAAGGGACAGGCACAGGTTACATTTATTCGGCTGGAACAATGTTCTCTGCTTAGAGATTTAGACAACTCTCAGGTCATGGGGTGCAATATACTGTGATGTGTACAGATGCAGCAGAGCTGGGTTTGTCAGGTGACTAACATTAGGCACAACTTATTTTAGGTCTTTATATGGATGAGCACTTACTGTAACTGGCATAAGATTGGTCAATTCTTAATTTACTTTCTGTAGCTTGGATCCTCTGTAACTTACCCTCACACGCAGTCTCATCAGAGAAGGGGTGCAGGCCCTGAATCCACCACAACCCCAAATTGCTACCTAATTGCCTTGCAAACCATAGTTGTAAGGGACTACTGGTCAATAATCCCTACTCTGAGTATGTGCTCAGAAGCAAAATGAACAGAACAGAGACCGACAGACAGATAAATATACAGACACAAGAGAATCAGGGAACAAGCTCAGGGATAGGGTTCAGGATAGATTCACACTCAGGTAGAGGGTTCGAGATTCGAGATCAGAGTTGGCTCAGGGTTCCGAATCAGACAGGATACAGGCTCGGGTACAGGTTTGGGTCTGGATCAGACATGATTCAGGCTCAGGTACAGGTTTGGGGTTCCAGATGAAGAACTTAGGGTTCTGAATTCTAGAACAGACAGGATTCAGGCTCAGTTACAGTTTTCAGGTCAGCAAAACACAAACACACAGTAATACTACAAATCACAGGAGAAAGTATAACCAGCTCTGAGTGAACTGAGGATTGGATATTTAAGCCGTTTTTGGATGTTGCCCTTTCTGCTGACTGCCTCGGCCTTCTTTCAATTTACCTACACCTAACAACACCCAGTTCAACAGCAAGATGAAACCAGCCAGCTCAGACAGAATCAATTCTGTAAAACAAATGTCAAAATTCAATTTTCTATTTCAAGGGCTGAATTATAAGAGCTTTGGTCTATTCCCTATGGAGCATTCATTGGGGGAATGTATCAAGACTGGAATTTTTTAACACCCATTTTGATACCCCCTTGTCCTAGTGTTCGCCAAATTTAGATGCTAGTGTTGGTAGGCCTTGCTACAATTTACTCCAGTCAACTGTGGAGTGTTCATGCCAAAAAGATCATAAAATCTGGCTGATGGCTTAGCCTTTTATCTTTTCTCACCACCCCACTCCCTCCAATCACATAGATTGATAGATAGAGATAGATAGATAGATAGATAGATAGATAGATAGAGAGATAGATAGATATGAGATAGAGATATATATATATATATATATAGATATGAGACAGAGAGATAGATAGATAGATAATAAATAGATGGATGGATGGATAGATAGATAATAGATAGATAGATAGGAGAAAGAGAGATAGATAGATAGGTGATAGATAGATAGATAGATAGATAGATAGATAGATATGATAGATGATAGATAGATAGATAGATAGATAGATAGGAGATAGATAGATGATAGATAGGAGATAGATAGATAGATAGATAGATAGATAGATGATTGATATATAGATAGATAGATAGATAGATAGATAGATGATAGATAGATAGATGATAGATAGATAGATAGATAGATAGATAGATAGATGATTGATAGATAGATATGAGATAGATATATAGATAGATAGATAATAGATAGATAGATAGATAGATAGATAGATAGATGATTGATAGATAGATAGATAGATAGATAGATAGATAGATAGATAGATGATTGATAGATAGATATGAGATAGATAGATAGATAGATGATAGATAGATAGATAGATAGATAGATAGATAGGAGATAGATAGATAAATAGATAGATAGATAGATAGATAGATAGATATGAGATAGATAGATAGATAGATAGGTAGATAGATATGAGATAGATAGATAGATAGATAGATAGATAGATAGATATGAGATAGATAGATAGATGATAGATAGATAGATAGATAGATAGGAGATAGATAGATAGATAGATAGATAGATATTAGATAGATAGATAGATAGATATGAGATAGATAGATAGATATGAGATAGATAGATAGATAGATAGATAGATGATAGATAGATAGATAGATAGATAGATGATAGATAGATAGATAGATAGATAGATGATTGATAGATAGATATGAGATAGATAGATAGATATGAGATAGATAGATATGAGATAGATAGATAGATAGATAATTGATAGATAGATATGAGATAGATAGATAGATAGATAGATAGATAGATAGATAGATAGATATGAGATAGATGATAGATAGATAGATAGATAGATAGATAGATAGATAGATAGATAGATAGATAGGAGATAGATGATAGATAGATAGATAGATAGATAGATGATAGATAGATAGATAGATAGATAGATGATAGATAGATAGATAGATAGATAGATAGATAGATAGATAGATAGATAGAAGATAGATAGATAGATAGATAGATGATAGATAGATAGATAGATAGATAGATAGATAGATGATAGATAGATAGATAGATAGATAGATAGATAGATAGAAGATAGACACTACAGAAATATTAGTATTATTTGATTTTTTTTGTCTTGAAAATTTTGGTTTGAAGCCGAAATACAGAAAAAATTAACAGACAACATAATTGGCAGAGTAACGGAAAAAAAAACCCCAAAACATTTAAGACAACATAAAAGTAGAAGAATGAGCTGCTTTGACATTCCGTTAGTGTTTTTGCGCAGTGAACACCCAGGGGCCGTAGCATTAAAACTCTGTTGCTTGTGATAAGGTCATAGAGCGGGAGATGGCTCAGTGTACAAGCTGAATAGAAAAACATAAATAATTTTACCCAAAGGTAAAATACATAAACCTCAAGCAAAGTGCTGGACGTGGAGGCGCACCTGAGAGGTGGATGGCACCGAGGCTTGACACGTCGTTAGAGCAGCGAGATGATTACTGAGCTCCTCTGCTGCGCCCTTTGACCTCAAATCTGAGATTGCTAAAAAAGTTCTATGGTCACTGATTACTGATGGAAAAGTTTGTGCGGCTTAAAAGCCACTTCAGAAACTCATACATAATGGCCTCTATTTGTTCAACCAAGACAACGGAAGGCACCAAAGAGAGAGCGCTTATTCTCGGAAGGATTTTCAAGGTCATCACGGTACACGGTGCAGAGCTTCCAGGGGGGGGGCGCCGCAGCAGCCGGATCACTCACATAATACAAGGAAATGTTTTCTCCAGATGTAGCTATAAACTGGAGCACACACACCGGACGTATTTATAATGAATTCATAGAACGGATATGGAAATGTGCAACATAACAAAAATACTACAAAAACATTTCTCGTATAGCGGAGGCTTTAAATATGTCTTCAGGACCATGGGCCACATAGCGCCAGTTTTCTGGCTTTCTATTGCAAACTGCTTGTCCATGTATTTTAGAAGCATTCGTGCTACATTTGTGTCACACGCAACCGTTTCGAGACGCGGCTCCACTAGTTATGACGCGATGCAAATTTATGCATTGAAAGGGGCGTTCCAGTCCACATTTATTGTGCAAAGTCAGACAGAAGTGTGTCGCACGCCCCATGTTTATTATCTCATCAGTCAGACATTCCTTACCATAAAATGGCGGCAGATAGAGGGTCATGTGATCTCTATCTGTCCATGAACAATCGCCCTGCCAGGACCTTAATCTTACTTTCATAAATACTATTGTAGGGTTTTTGGCAGGGCGATTGCTCATGGACAGATAGAGATCACATGACCCTCCATCTGCGGCCATTTTATGGACAGTAATGTCCGACTCATAGGGTAAAAGACAGGAGGCTTCACTTCACATATCAAGAAAGCAGAGCAGAACTATTACTAGATGTATATTGGTAAATTGCCTAATATCCTGCCCCTCACACACACACACACACACTTACACACACATTACAAAAAACTTGAGGTGGCCAAGCCCTTTAAATTTGGGACATATCATAGAACCATGGAAAATTGTGCCACATTTTTCTACAAATATATGTCCCCCCACCCCATTGTCTTTGCTTTACTTCACTTAAAAGTTATCACCAGAAGTTTTATATATATATTACTATCTTATTTATCTGGTTTGTATAATATATATGTATCATATCGTCATTATCATATTACATTACCATATAGTAGAGATAATTAGGATTTTATTTACATAGGTTTGCATATTTTTATATTGTTTCGAACATACATCCAGGTGCTGTGACTGTGGTAAGCTTCTCATATTTGTTATCCTTGTCCTCCTTTCTTCTAAAATCTACTTTCAAAATATGCTAATCAGCCTAAAGTGCTCTGGGAGTGTTACCACAGCCTCTGTGCACTGTAGCTTCACGGGCTGTTACACTGTATCACCTGACCCTCTGCTCCCTCAGCACATCCTCTGCTTGCTGTAATTTCACACAGTAGGAGGGGGAAGTGCTTCTGCACAGTGGTACAGCCTGTGAAGCTGCAGTACGTAGCAACTCTGGTAACACCCCCAGAGTCCTTCATTAGCATCATTTTTAAAGTTGATTTTAGAAGGAAGGAGGCCATGGATAACAAATACAAAAAGATTACCACAGTCCCGGTGCCTGGATCTATGAGTACGTGTCCTTGTTTTATCAAGATGGATTTTGATGGTGGATTTTATTTAAATTAGCTTTGGTGCTATCCCTTTAAGCTTGAATGTCTACAATGGCTTCGTGTATATCACACTGAAACTCCAATTACTTTTACTGAATATTAAATAGAAAATGTCTATATGACAGACAATAGGTTCATAAAAAAATATCTTCAAAGAGAAGCGGTGCCATTTTAGCGTGCGCTCCCCTCTGTACAGCGCTGGGCTCGCTAGTACGGTTCCCAGATGTACATGAAATAAAATCAATCCATCGCCCTCATTGTGAGCCGCAGCAGCCTGCCAGCGGAGCCTTTCATTTGTAAGAGAGACAGTAGACAAAAACAATGAGACAAGGTTAAGGAGAAGCTGGAAGGAGAGCATATAACAAATGAATAAGTAATGTTTAAATGTCCAAGTCTGATTCACTTGGCAGAGATGTATGAGTTGGAAAGCCATCCTTCACAGCGAGCCCGAGAGCCGCCGAGACGGGTGGGGGATCCAGCAGTGAATGGAAAATTATTGAAGACCAAGACGCGAGAGAAGGTCCTAAAGGCCACACAAGAAGACCCCAGTATCGTAAATGATACATAGCCGAGGGGCTCTACTTTCTGTTGGAGAGCCTGATCCAAAATTTGATGGTGGGAAAGTTGGGTGATGGACCGATCCCTATAGAGGCCCTATGCTTACACAGGATATATAGGATCATGGTAATTGGGAGGGACCACTTCACCCCGATAATTTTAATGTGACATATTGTGAGTGTATCACAGCCCTGCCCATTACCAATGGAGACCAGACTAATCTGAAGTTAGGTCAGGGTCCCTGAGGTGGGATCCATATCTATAAGTTATTTATGGTTGTCCATACCTCAAGTTACCCCCACAGATAATGAAAGTGTGGGAGGGGGGGGGGGGTAGGTCATGCATATGCCTTGCACTTCTTCTTACTTTCTATGAGACTGCTACAGTTCTAGGCTATATTCGGTGGTCCTGTAGACACTAAAAGGACTGGCAAGGGGAATGCTCATCATGTCTTTAGATACATCAGGGGGAGCAGGGACCCCATTCTCATTATCAGTTAGTGTAACCAGGAGTGTGGATAGAATTTACATTTAAATTCACAACTTGGGACAACCCCTTTAAAGTGATATTCCCACCCTAAACATTTATGACTGAGCTCAGTTTTTAAGGACTGACAAGGACTAAGCGGCAGGCTGAATTGTCAGTCCATCCCTCTTCCTCTATATGCATCAACATGCAAAGATTTGGCAATATCTGGGGTCTTCAGCTAAATTATGCCTGGAGCCCCCCAATGCATATCTTCATTTCAAATGGCAGAGCAGGGACTCTATTGCTCCCCGCTCTGCCTAAGTTTTATGTATTGACATCCTAAGGATGTCAGTTTGGGTCCCTTGATCCTCTGTATGTGCTGTTTTATGGGTGAATTCACCCTATACATAGGGTTGATAACTATTGATTTAAGGGGTTTGATTGTTATCCCCAATCCATAATATACAGGATAACAGTGTGATCAATCTGATCATAAGAATGGACCCAAACTGAACCTCAGAATGCTGGTCCTGTTCTCACTAATTGATAAAGTAGTGAGGTCAAGCTTGGTTATCTCCGGCACTCGTGTAGACAATGAATTAGTGATGGACAGTCCAGCTCTTCACAGTGAGCTGGATCATTAGTCTCAGTTCACTAAAAAGAGTCGGCTCTTCTGGCTCCTGAAGGGCTCCCTAAATGTATAATAAGTAGCATCAGTCCAGTCAGTCACTCCCCCCCCACATATAATCCGATTTTATCAGGTTAAAGAGGGTGGAGTTACCCAATTAGTGGCAAGGTTAAGTGAGCCATCGTCTCACTGCATGGAGCCGACTCCTGTCGTTCACATTAAAGAGCCGGGTCTTAGAATTTGCGAACAACACATCCCTAAGGGAATTGGAGTGCCGTAGATACCCGAGTATTATGTCCTGGAATTTTCAACACTCCCATAAAATTGAATGGAGCAGCCAGGCACATGCTCATAATCATAACAGGACTTCGTTCTTGTGTTCAATGGGGATCCGACTCGCGTGACACCCACTGATCACATTATTATCCCCTTATCCTGTGGATAATAGATAACTACAACTCCCATAAACACCTTTTACTTTTAGTCCTAGTAAAACCATCCTTTGCCCATTGCCGTCTTGTATGGAAAGAGTTAATCCACTTTCTTTGTTCAACTTCTCAGCCTTTGTTTGACCACCGAGAGAATGGGCAGCGTGTGACCGTAATTTACATTTCACACGCGAAAAATGTGATGCATTTTTTATATATTTTTGCTTATTTCATGGTGACTAATTGCCAATTACTATGGTAATGCTATAATTCAGCGCCTGTGTGAGGTCTAGGAATGAAAAATGATAGGTAACTTCTCCGCTCTCATTTCTATGGCAACAAAACTTCATTGTCATTAAATTGCACTTACGATATATAGAGGCAGGGCCCAGTAATTATAGATTTATATGGCCATAAACATAAATAAGAGCATCACATTCATCCGGAGGTCTTCTCCTGTTTACTTCCACCACGGCCGGGCCGCGTCGCGCCGTGACAGCGTCTAATCAGACAAAATGTTTACTATAAAAATAAAAGATGGGGAATGAATCTCCACAAACACAGGAGATGCTCCGTAGAACACACTTTATAGTAGCCATGAACCATGGTCTTCCAGCTCCAAGACACCACTTAACTGGCAAATGAAAAAATATCACTAGATATATTACAGCAATGTGTCAAGTGACACTCCGAATGTACAGCTTTCATGGGGAGCGCCAGATGAAAAATAATGAAAAAAAAAAAAAAATCCATGAAAAAGTGGCGGCCATATTTGGCTTGATAGATGAAAGAGATTATTGAGACTATTTATAAAACGCTCTCGTGGTTTTACTTAAATATTAATACGTGGCCGGGTGCGCGGGATGTCAGATATTAAAAATGTTAAATCAAGGCTAATATTTCTGTTCCTGGCGGGTTAGGGAATACAATGGGGAAAAAAAATACAATAACAAAGTAAATAATAGTGAAAATAAGAAACGTAGTTATAATAATCATCATCAAACAGATATGGAAAACGGAAAAGAACACTATTGTAAACAATGTTGTAAAATTCAATATTTCTATGAATACAACTAATACATAATAATAATAATCATAATAATAATAATAATAAAATTATAATAATCATCATCAAACAGATATGAAAAATGGAAAAGAACACTATTGTAAACAATGTTGTAAAAGTGATTATTTCTATGAATACAACTAATACATAAAAATAATAATAATAATAATAATAATAACAATAATAATAATAATAATCATAATAATCATAATAATCATAAAAAAAATTATAATAATCATCATCAAAAAGATATGGAAAATGTAAAAGAACAATCAAGTCCATATTTCTGCGAATACAATTAATAATACATAATATTAATTATAATAATGGTTCTTATTATAATAATCAATGATTAAAATGGATTGTAAAAATGTAAATATGAATTTAATTAATAAGGTATATTACAAATCATAATATTCATAATGAAACAAAAAAAGATAAATAATAATAACGATAATAATAATAATCATCATCATCACTAATAATTATGTTTATTGGAATAAATAAAATGCAAAACATTATACATAATATAACAAATACCAATAATCTTCATAAATATATACACGTAATAGTAGTAATACAATAATAAATTATATAAAAACAATAGGAATAATAGGAATTGTCAACGTGCAAAAAAATATATAATAGTACCGGAACAAATAATATCATATAAATCCTAATTAAATAATATTATTTTTAATAATTATAGACACAACAAACTTCATCATCATGTGAAAAGAATACAATAAAAATCCTCAAGTAAAAAAAAAATTATGAAAAATGGACAACGATGATAATAATGATGATGAATAAAAAGTAACTAAAAGTTACTAAAAAAGTGTTAAAAAGTTATAGTGATAGTTATGTGTAGATAGAAGCAAATCATTCAA
This sequence comes from Engystomops pustulosus, assembly GCF_040894005.1. Classification (NCBI taxonomy): domain Eukaryota; kingdom Metazoa; phylum Chordata; class Amphibia; order Anura; family Leptodactylidae; genus Engystomops; species Engystomops pustulosus. The sequence goes on along the minus strand of NC_092420.1, from coordinate 86,823,088 downwards.
GATGGATTCAGTGAAGCTCCACCAAATTTTTCAAACGATTCAGTTCTCTGGGCCCCAACACTAAACCTTACTTTATACCTATTGACGAAATTGAATGAAACAAGATGGGACCTTTTTAATTATGTTTTAGAGGATTTAACGGGGTTTCCCCATGTAGGAAAGTTAGGCCCTATCCACACATAATGTCATCTTGGTCACATGACTTTAAAGTGCCCAATGAGCTCTCCCTCAATGTTCCATATAGCAGACTATGAGACCTTTCAATCAGGAATAAGGAGGCGGGGCAATGTAAATACATTTTATTATGCATGACCCACTTAGTGAATGACTCACATCAGGTGAGTTGCATTTAGGTTTACAAACTGATTTATATAACATGGTAGCCATGAATAAGAACCATTTAGCGATTAGGGCAAAGTTTTTTAATGAAGTCTTTATTTTGGGTGGGTTAATTAGCATGGCAGGATCCTGTGGATAGGGCCTAACTTTCCTTCATGGGTAAACCCCTTTAAAGAGAATCTGTTACATCTTCAAAATCTACCTCATGTATATATCTAATCACATGAAATCACAGCAGCCTCCATGGAGAATGGGGAGGAGTGGAAGTCCATGGAGGCTGCTGTGATTTCATGTGATTAGATATATACATGAGCAAACATTTGCTAAAGCTTACTCATCTCAGCTACATCATCTCAGGTCCTTAAGCCTCCTAACATTAGCAAACCTTACTCATACATATATCTGTTCACATGAAATCACAGCAGCCTGCATGGAGAATATGGGGAGGAGTGGAAGTCCATGGAGGCTAATGTGATTTCATGTGAACAGATATATGTATGGTGTAAGGTTTGCTAATGTTAGGAGGCTTAAGGACCTGATATGTTGTAGCTGAGATGAGTAAGCTTTAGCAAATGTTTGCTCATGTATATATCTAATCACATGAAATTAAATCAGCCTCCTCTAAGGACCTGAGATGATGTCACCCTGGTCACATGACAGGCTGAGAAGAGGCATCATATTGTGATATGGGAAGCTGATAATTGTACTGTGCAAGACATTAAATATTACATTAAACATTACAGGGATGATCACAAATGTCCTTTTCCCATGTGAACTCATAGACTCTTATGTAATGCTCTGTTTCCCTTTAAAAAGAGACTCTGTAGTAATTCTTTCGATCTCACTATCATCTTTTTCAGTAGTTGCTATATACTGGTAATCACTGTATTATAGTCCGGCTTGTGCTTATAGACAGAAGCCAATCTAAAGATAATAATAATAATTCTTTACTTATATAGCGCACACAGATTACCCAGCGCTGCACAAAGCTTGCCACATCAGTCCCTGTCCCCAATGGGGCTCACAATCTAATCAACCTGCCAGTTTGTTTTGGAGTGTGGGAGGAAACCAGAGGACCCGGAGGAAATCCACGCAAACACAGAGAGAACATACAAACTCTTTGCAGATGTTGACCTGCGTAGGAATTGAACCCAGGACTCTAGTGCTGCAAGGCAGAAGTGCTACCCACTCAGCCACCGTGCTGTGGTGCTTTAGGGAGAGGTGTCTCATCACCCTGATTCATTGATGAGACAGGAGGTGTATCTAGGACACCCTCTGACTCCCTGCAGGCCATGTAAATTAATTGTAGTCATATATTACATCTATTACTGACAGAGTTAACATTTCTGTATTATACATTTATACTTCAGCAGTTTATATTAAAAAGGAAATTTCATAAGTGAGATACAGACACTGATGAGCAGTTATTTCTTATTACAGGTGTTCGTTGATGGGGTTTGATCTTAATAGACACTGGCAGGACCCGTCTCCTTGGGCCCACCCCACTCTGTATGGAGTGAAGCAACTGATCCTGGAGATGCACAACAGTCATGTAAGTACAATCAAAAAGTCAGTGATATTATATATATAGAGATCATTGTACAGGGAGGGGGAGGAGCTAAGCTGTGACATCATCTATTGTCAGTAGTGATGTAATGATGGGTCAGTGTTATCTATATAGAGGTCATTGTACAGGGAGGGGGAGGAGATAAGCTGTGACATCATCTATTGTCAGTAGTGATGTAATGATGGGTCAGTGTTATCTATATAGAGATCATTGTACAGGGAGGGGGAGGAGCTAAGCTGTGACATCATCTGTTGTCAGTAGTGATGTAATGATGGGTCAGTGTTATCTATATAGAGGTCATTGTACAGGCAGGGGGAGGAGATAAGCTGTGACATCATCTATTGTCAGTAGTGATGTAATGATGGGTCAGTGTTATCTATATAGAGGTCATTGTACAGGGAGGGGGAGGAGATAAGCTGTGACATCATCTATTGTCAGTAGTGATGTAATGATGGGTCAGTGTTATCTATATAGAGGTCATTGTACAGGGAGGGGGAGGAGATAAGCTGTGACATCATCTATTGTCAGTAGTGATGTAATGATGGGTCAGTGTTATCTATATAAAGGTCATTGTACAGGGAGGGGGGAGGAGATAAGCTGTGACATCATCTATTGTCAGTAGTGATGTAATGATGGGTCAGTGTTATCTATATAGAGGTCATTGTACAGGGAGGGAGAAGATAAGCTGTGACATCATCTATTGTCAGTAGTGATGTAATGATGGGTCAGTGTTATCTATATAGAGGGCATTGTACAGGGAGGGGGGAGGAGATAAGCTGTGATATCATCTATTGTCAGTAGTGATGTAATGATGGGTCAGTGCTATCTATATAGAGGTCATTATACAGGGAGGGGGAGGAGATAAGCTGTGACATCATCTATTGTCAGTAGTGATGTAATGATGGGTCAGTGTTATCTATATAGAGGGCATTGTACAGGGAGTGGGGAGGAGATAAGCTGTGACATCATCTATTGTCAGCAGTGATGTAATGATGGGTCAGTGTTATCTATATAGAGGTCATTGTACAGGGAGGGGGAGGGGATACGCTGTGACATCATCTATTGTCAGTAGTGATGTAATGATGGGTCAGTGTTATCTATATAGAGGTCATTGTACAGGGAGGGGATAAGCTGTGACATCATCTATTGTCAGCAGTGATGTAATGATGGGTCAGTGTTAACTATATAGAGGTCATTGTACAGGGAGGGGGGAGGAGATAAGCTGTGACATCATCTATTGTCAGTAGTGATGTAATGATGGGTCAGTGTTATCTATATAGAGGAATTTGTACAGGAGGGGGAGGACATAAGCTGTGACATCATCTATTGTCAGTAGTGATGTAATGATGGGTCAGTGTTATCTATATAGAGGTCATTGTACAGGGAGGGGGAGGAGATAAGCTGTGACATCATCTATTGTCAGTAGTGATGTGATGATGGGTCAGTGTTATCTATATAGAGGTCATTGTACAGTGAGGGGGAGGAGATAAGCTGTGACATCATCTATTGTCAGTAGTGATGTAATGATGGGTCAGTGTTATCTATATAGAGGTCATTGTACAGGGAGGAGGAGGAGGAGATAAGCTGTGACATCATCTATTGTCAGTAGTGATGTAATGATGGGTCAGTGTTATCTATATAGAGGTCATTGTACAGGGAGGAGGAGGAGGAGATAAGCTGTGACATCATCTATTGTCAGTAGTGATGTAATGATGGGTCAGTGTTATCTATATAGAGGTCATTGTACAGGGAGGGGGGAGGAGATAAGCTGTGATATCATGCATGGTCAGTAGTGATGTAATGATGGGTCAGTATTAGAGATGAGCGAGTATACTCGTCCGAGCTTGATGCTCGTTCGAGTATTAAGGTACTCGAAACGGCTCGTTGCTCGGACGAGTATTTCCCCTGCTCGAGATCGAGCATTTAATTAAAAAAACACAGTGAAGAACAATGAAGAATAGAATAAAAACAGTGAACACAGTGAACACAGGATCATTTAAGTGAAAAAGACAGTGAAGAACACAGTGAAGAATAGATTACAGATGTTCGGCACATCTGCTTACTTGTCGGAAGATACGCGCGGAACGGCAGCAGGGAGACATCAAGCAGCAGGGAGACATCAAGCAGCAGGGAGACATCAAGCAGCAGGGAGACATCAAGCAGCACGGGGGAGACATCGGGCAGCACGGGGGAGACATCGGGCAGCACGGGGGAGACATCGGGCAGCACGGGGGAGACATCGGGCAGCACGGGGGAGACATCGGGCAGCACGGGGGAGGCATCGGGCAGCACGGGGAGACATCGGGCAGCACGGGGGAGACATCGGGCAGCACGGGGGAGACATCGGGCAGCACGGGGAGACATCGGGCAGCACGGGGAGACATCGGGCAGCACGGGGAGACTTCAGTGGAAGAAGAGAAGCAGATCCCGGGACAGCGTATCACCCCGACAAGTAAGCAGATGTGCCGAACATCTGTAATCTATTCTTCACTGTGTTTTTCACTGCGTTTTTCACTTAAATGATCCTGTGTTCACTGTTTTTATTCTATTCTTCACTGTTCTTCACATCTGTTAACTTGTCGGGAGATAATATACGCGCGGAACAGTGAAGAATAGGTTGTAGATGTTTGCATACATCTGCTAACTTATCAGAAGACATTCTTTTTCAATTAAATAACACATTTTATTCCTGAACCATGGTCCCTTTGAAAAATGCTCGAGTCTCCCATTGACTTCAATGGGGCTCGTTATTCGAGACGAGCACTCGAGCATCTGGAAAAGTTTGTCTCGAATAACGAGCACCCGAGCATTTTAGTGCTCGCTCATCTCTAGTCAGTATCATTGTGCAGGGAGAGACAAGAAACAAAGTAATATTCCTTTAAAATTGGGAGATCCCTTTTCATTATCTTTTCACCTGGAATCTCCAGTATATTCAATATCTCTACATCTTTCATTGACTGGAGACCCATAAATTGTATCCACAGTCTCCTCCGGCTTTAAATAGATGAGTGAGCAGAATTGGGAATTATTATAAAAATGGAAATCGCATCAATTCTGGAAGAAACCAAATCCCGGGCATTTCCATTCTGCATGTTAATGCGGCAACTTTTTTAAACATCTAGAAAAAAAAAAAGAGCTTCTTGTTACTTAAATGAAAATCCTTGGAAATATTTAACATACGGAGCCCTCTGGGCATCTGTTTAAGCTTTGTGGGAGACCGGACTAAAGTTTTTTCTGAGTGTTTGAAATAAAGTTCTATTTAAGCTTTTGAAAGGAGATGGATTCTCTGTAATATTCCCAGGGAGCTTGTGTTCAAGACAAGTTAGGTCTTTGAATCATTAACCAGGCACTGATTGATTGAAACATCATATTTCTTTTGCCGGCTGATTTAAGTGATGTATGCGGGGCAGAGTCTGCTCTGGTGGAGAGGTTTATACCTCTCCACATTTTTAGAAGCTCGGTCTCCAGACACTAAAAACATGTATATTTTGGAAAATGTTTTTTTATTTCTTCCCTTTGCATTTGCAAGCGGATAATTGCCAATTATTCCTGATACTCTGGAATACTTAGGGAAGTTTGATGGTTCTGGGCTGTTATAAACATTATTCAGTGTATATGCTGATTGCTTTCTACTCAGGTCGGGGAGTTTCAGGGCTAAGGCTACTCCCAGCCCATGTTGCTGAACATGGCACCATGGCTCCTGGTGCTGAGTGAATATGGAAGAGAACCAGGAGCTTCTAAGCAGAGGTCTCCTCTACCTGGCGACACTTTCTTTAATGGGAAAACCTCTTTAAGGTCGCACCAGAGGCGTAGTATTCCCTTTCCCATCCTGGATAACCTATTTGCTTATTCCATACCTAGAATTCTCAGTGGAGCATGCATATCCATCAAGACTTCAACCATGTGCCATGTGGGGTACATTTACTTATCCAACCCTGTCCAATCTCCGAGGTGCGTTCCGCGACTCCAATGCACAGCTGCCACAATTCACTAATATTGTGGGCCCAATATCCTGCATGTGTTGCTTCCCCGCTCAGGTCCGCCGGAGTTCACTTTCTTCTTCCCGGTGCATGTAAGTGCTTTGTCCTGCGACACAAATTCAAATCCCGCGGTTTGCCCGAATCCGTCGGATCGCCGACGGCCTGCCCCACGATTTCTGTAGCATGAAAGCCGGCGTCGATGCGCCAATGTGCGACACAATTCCCGGCACGATCCCCGAAAAGTCGGAAAACATGACCAAAATACAGCCACGGGACCCTTAGTAAATAAGACACAATCTCTTTAAAGTGTTTGTCCAACTGTTAAGTTATTTCCTATCCACAGTATAAGACATAACAAGGTGATTAGTGAGAGTCCAACTGCTTATCATCCGCCTGTCAGGAGGACACATGCTCGTCCTATTCAGGTCTATAGCAAGTGCTGATGATCAGTCCTATGGACCCAATTTCAAAATCTGTAACAAGACCCTTTCCCATCTATTATGTTCTGTTTTCTTATGTAGAGGAAGACCCAGTGATGCCCGAGAGCCTAGGAGGGACTGCTTTAGTAGGAACCCTTTCGAGTATACCTTGTTCCTACAGTTTTTAAAGTTTGTAAAACATTTAATGTTTACAGTAAAGGGGTACAGTAGAGCCCCATCATCCCCTATGGCTTATTTCATATATTTATTCTCTAGTTTTCAATGACTTGACAAAAAGTTGGCATCAAAAAGTGGATTTTTTTCTTTAAAAAATTTTCCCATACACATGAAAGTGGAAATTTCCCACAACGCGATGATGATCCCCTACCCATAATACCAAGGATTAAAGTACAGGACCAGAAATGTATTTTGATTATTGGTGAGAGGACCTTTACAGAGTGAGCGATGATGTCTGATGTTGGGTTGGGTGATGGATGTGTCTGTAAAGGTCAGGGTAATTCCCAGTACAGGCCTCTGACCTTTCCCTCTTGCAGTTCTGTGCTGGGACTCACAAATACATTTCATCCAGTCGCTCAGTGAGTAACGGACAGGATATGACAGAGATTTACAGGAGACCAGTTTTGGATGATCCATCATATTTCTAGATAATTTCATGGCAGGTTCCACCAGTAAACAGAAGCCATTGTATCGGGAGATGAACATGTTAAAGGTACCTATCCTCAAACTGTGTGTTGGCGTACCGGCTTTCCGTCCTTCTTCATTGAGGAATGATCCATAAATGGTATTTGTGGATGGGTTACAAAGAGGTTGATAACTTCACCTCATGTGTTTTGTACTATGGGTATAGGGGGGGCAGGATATTAGATAATTTACCAATATACATCTATTCTAAGTTCTGTTCCGCTTTCTTGATATGTAAAGTGAAGCCTCCTGTCTTTAACCTCATCAGCCAGACATTCCCGATCTCTGACCATGAGCAATCGCCCTGTCGGGACCGTAACCATATATTCATAAATAATTATAATAAGGTCCTGGCAGGGCGATTGTTCAAGGACAGTTATAGATCACATGATCCTCCGTCTGCGGCCATTTTATGAGCTGCTCTGAAACTTCCTATCATGTGCCAGGCAAGACATTACGAGAGGTCATATGATCCACTTGGGCCAATGAGTGGCCTCCTCCGCCCTGGGCATTCATTGGATCCCAAGACCTCCACTGCACAGAGACAAAAAAACAGATATACCGGAACAACGAAGGAATCAGGATCAGTCCAAACCCCTTTCATTTGCAATCACAGGTGATCTGTAATAAGTGGGACGAGGGAGTGTGGATTTCAGGAGGGACTGTGTAACAGTTTAATACAGAGAGCTGAGAGCACAGCAGTGTGAGGACACCCCCCCCCCCCCCAGTGTATCCTGCATTATAAATCCATATGTCACAGTCCTGCTGCTCCTAACAACAGACACAAAGATATGATTACACAGATCTCCAGAGGCAATACCTAAATATCTCTAAGGCAGTCTATGGGAGGTATGGAAATAAGTCAAGTAACTTTTCTTGAGTCGAAAGAAGATATAGCTGTGTATCACACATTTATGGAAAGTAACAACGGTATATATGCGGCTAATCCTTCAGGAGGAAATATTGTACCCCTTTAAATGTCCCTTAACATTGCGAATACTTTTCATGTTACAGAGCAATCTCTTAGTATAAATTTCTATAAAATGTAATAAATTATCCCAAATGCTACATCCCCTTTCTATGTCCTGTACGTGAGATTAGAAAAATGAGCAATAATATGTGATAAATCCCATACTACGCAAGATTTTCTCTTTTTAGAAGTAATATTCAATACATTCCATTAGCCAGGCAGGAGTATAATTACCAAAAATCACCATTTTGGATCCATTACATACATTTCCATTAACATAAAAGTCCCTAAATGTGGAATAATCCGCTCAAATGTCGACATTTCGAGCAAACAAGTTTAATCTTTTGATGGGTCCGGGCTTTCAAGCCCTGCAGCAAATAAGTTTCCATAAGTTTTTATGTACGTTTTTGTCCTTTAATGACACGGCAGTTTAGTAAGTTGTCACATCACAGTCTTCATTAAGTTTCTCCCACTGCAGGGAAATACATCATATGAAGGTAATGCAGATAGCTGCAAAGAAGTGATAAGACAGCAAAGGTCACCGAGGAAAGCCGGGAACTTGTGGGAGCTCAGGCGTTCTTCTGTTACTATAAATGCTAATTGCTTAAAGGGGGTTTCCAGGGTAAAATAGTGATAAAATATCCATAAAATAGGTTCTCAATATCAGATTGATGTTAGGGATCTAATACCCAAACTACAAAAGACCAGCAAGCTGATAAGGAGAGACTCGAAACAAGAAGAAGACAGCGCCGTTCTATGTGTAGTGGCTGAACTGAGTCACTGCAGCTTAGAACCCATTTAAATTAACGGGAGCTGACCTGCAGTGATCTGGTCTGACCACTACACAGGGAATGGATTCACTGGAGCACAGGATGAGTTTATCCTGCATATATGTATGAAGAAGACATTGCAGATGTATGGAAACATCTGCAATGTGTTCTTTACACACATATATATTGTTCTTCACATGCTATTTTGTTCGCACCGTTCCGCGTGTATCTCCCGACAAGTAAGCAGATGTGCCGAACATCTGTAATCTATTCTGCACTGTGTTCTTTACTGTGTTTTTCACTTAAATGATCCTGTGTTCACTGTTTTTATTCTATTCTTCACTGTGTTTTTTTAATTAAATGCTCGATCTCGAGCAGGGGAATTATTCATGTCACCTAGCAACCCATCCATTTAAAACGCATTGCACTCGCATTGCACTTGCAATGCTTGCGAGTGCAATGCATTTTTGATGCGTCTCCATAGACTTGAATGGGGCGGGAAAACATGGGGCAAAGCAAACGCAAGCACGCGCGTGCAAAACAATGCAAATGGGGAAAGACACATTGGAAACAATGGGACAGAGTTCAATGCAAGTTCTGCGCGTCAAAAGCACGCGCAGAACTCGCACGTGAAAAACGCTAGTGTGGAAGGGGCCTAAGCCTAGACAGTGGGGGTCATTTACTAAGGGCCCGAATCGCGTTTTTTCGCCGGGTTTCCCGAAAATTACCGATTTAAGCCAAATTGCCCCGAATAAGCCGAACTCCAGTGAACTCCGACGGACTTCAGCGCAGCAGCGACACCTGGTGGACATCGGGCGCACTCCCTTAGTGAATCGCCGGAAGACCCGAATCAGTGTCGGAGAACCCACCGCTGGATCGCGAATGGACTGGGTAAGTAAATCTGCCCCAGTGTCTAAAACCTTAAAGTGAGCCTACATCCCTTTTAAACTGCAGGCACTGCCACCCAGAGAAATACACACTATGGGGGTCATTTACTAAGGGCACGATTCGCGTTTTCCTGACGTGTTACCCGAATATTTCCGATTTGCGCCGATTTCCCTGAATTGCCCCGGGATTTTGGCGCATGCGATTGGATTGTGGCGCATCGGCGCTGGCATGCACGCGACGGAAATTGGGGGGCGTAGCCGAACGAAAAGCCGACGGATTCGGAAAAAACGCCGCATTTTAAAAAAAAAATCTGTCGCGGAGCTTGCACTTACCTTCACTCAGCCCGGCTCGGTGAACTCCAGCGCGTTCCGATGCTTTTCCGATGCGGAGGAACTACCTTAATGAATCCCGGCCTGACCCGAATCCAGCGCAGAGAACGGGTAAGTAAATCTGCCCCAAAGAGTCCAAATAGGCTATTGTTACACCCAGATGTTGGCCTCACACATTGAGGATACTATTTCCCACTCCCATTCCTGCTCCATTCCACCCCATTCTCCCTCTAGCTTCTATGGCTGCTACAGCTATAGGCCCCTGGACACCAGTGTGTACTTTGAAGATGATCCGGGATTGCTAAGAAAAAGACTTTATAAAAATATGTAAATTAGCCTGAGGCGCTCAGGCTCACGTCACCTGAGCACCTTATGGCTGTCCTCTAAAACAATATAAACTCCAAAGAAGATCATCTAATCAACCTCAGACTAGAGATAATGGGGCTTATTTACTAAGGGTCACGGATCGCACTTTCTTCGGACTGTTTGCCGGTGTCAGGATTTGCGCAGCTTTGACAGGTATTTAAAGGTACTTAACAGGGATTTGTGCTGGGATTGTGTCGCACGCGACCAGATTTTGGCGCAGTGGTGCCGGCTTTCATGCGACAGAAATCGGGGGGGGGGGGGGGCGGGTGGCGTGCGACTGATTCGCACTGAGCGCGGGATTTAAGATTCAAATTGTGTTGCAAGACAATGCACTTACATGCACCGGGAAGAAGAAGGACCTGAGCGGTCAGGTCCGCCAGAGTTTACTTTCTTCTTCCTGTTGCATGTAAGTGGATTGTCTTGCAACACATTTTGAATCTTAAATCCTGCGATCAGTCCAAATCAGTCGGATGGTCCGACGCCCCCCCCCCCCATTTCTGTTGCATGAAAGCCAGTGCAGCTTCGCCAAAATCTGATCACATGCAACACAATCCCAGCGCAAACCCCTGTTAAATACCTGTCAAAGCTGCGCAAACCGCGCAAATCTCGAAACAGTCCGCCGAAAGTGTGATCCAGGACCCTTAGTGAATAAGCCCCAATGTATTTATAGACTGGTTGCAAATCTGGTGATTTGGAATAAAGTCTGAATATTTTAAGATTTCCTTTAGACAAATTCTTTATATGCATAATAATGGAAGTCTAATAGATGTGTTAAAATGTCCATTGATTTCAAAATCTTTTTGATGGTTTTTGTTAATGTCCGATTGCCGAGGAATAGAGGGGGTTATGTACCAATTACCACAACTATTAAAGAAACATTGGTTCAGACTGAATAGATTTGGACCTGAGTTGAGTCTTATCAATTTCTCAAATTTGCCGATGCTTCCCCAAAATGAATGATTTGTTCTACTTCAGACCTCTAAATACATACAGACCCCGGGAAATTCCTCTAAGTAGACAAACAGACCAGAACTGGAATGACTTACAGTCCAATTCTTCGCTCATCTCTGGTGGCTTGCAGGAAGCTCTAAGGCCTGGCTTGTTTGTGTTTTTGGGGTTCTTTATCTGTTTTCCACTGGTTTTAGAGAATTGTGACAACCAATTTGTGTAATTTTTTTCTTCTTTAAAAAAGGTGTATTGCTCCAGTTCCAGGTCCCAGCATTGTGATGGTGGGACCTCTCTCTGACTCCTACAGTGGTCATTGGACCTACTTTGGCCAATCGGTGGCTTAAGCAGTGCCGGAGATATATAGAGAAAGTGATGCCCTGGGATTTGGTTACCTCTAACAGGGTCTTCAGAGGGTTTTCCAGAGTTCCAGGAAAACCCCTTTAACTCCCATCCCACATCTGAAGGTAATAGCGTAGGCCAGTGGTGGTGAACCTATAGCACGGGTGCCAGAGGTGGCACTCAGAGCCCTTTCTCTGGGCACTCAGGCCATCGCCCCAGGTGTTGATAGAACTGCATTATCTTTGGAAGTCATGTTGCTGGTTCCACCATTCTTCATGCACAGAGAGACCCTGGAAAGAAGCTACAATGAGAGTCTGAATTTGTCCTCCTTCCTTCAACTGTATTGGTGGCCTCAGGGGCCAATACGATTGAATGAAGTTGCAGCTTAAAATGCCATGTTGGCGGTAATTAAGTGGAGTTTGGTTTGCAGTTTGGGCACTCTGTCTCTAAAAGGTTCGCCATCATTGGCGTAGGCAATCCCTACCCTATGTCATGACCCTGACGTAGCTGTCACTCACACTGAATTACGTTCCATTCCCAGTGCGCAGCTCATCCTTGTTTCATTGGAGGTAACACATATTTGTTAATAAAGTTTTTATTGTTTTATCTTAATTTTTTCCCCAGATTTCAACCGGCCCTATAATAAACGTGATATAATATTACTCATTTTGCATCCTCCATATGTTTCCCTGTAGACTTCTCAGCCCCCCCCCTTAATGTCACATAGGCTTAGTTACGGTAAAACTCGTAATAGAAATTGGCGCGCAGCAGGGGCCATGACATTTATGAACATAACTTGCTTCCAGAAATTAACTCTGACCATGTATTGTAATCGGTTTACACATTTATTACTCACAATGCGATTGCCCTGATGTGACAGCCCCGTTTCAGGTAATTTGTTAGAGGTGACAAAAACGCCTCCTATTGCTGTAGTCTCACCCTGACCTTCTCTCATACCAGAAAATTAATTTTGGAGCTGAAACAAATGCATTAGTGTTGTCAGATAAATGCTTTGCCTGGAAGCATCTCCTTCACATTAATCTATCATGTGGAAGTGTGTGATGGAGGGAGAATGACTCTTTTTACATCCCGAAACTTTTTTACTTCTTCTTCGTCCATCAAAACTGTTCTCTGGTGACAAAAAGATTCATGTTAGAAAAGTAGAACGGTAAAAAGTACAACCAATGGGTATAATAACAGTGTAGGGTAGAGATACAGACCAAACAGAGCTAGCGGTGCCTAAAGGGGCCGGAAAATCTCATTGTAAACTTAGATGAGAAGATTATTGAAGGCCATTGGCAGTTTAGAACTAGTGGTGCCTAGAGTTGATGATCAACGAAAAAAGTAAAAAAATAAAGTTTTCCCACTTACAGGCACCCGCTTACGCATTGACCTGATGGTCCTCTGTAAGATGTTGGTAGGAATTAGTTAGGGTGCTACATGCGCTTCTCAGTTCCTTCCATCACAGCAACCAAAAATCTTATCAACCAGAAATAGGGAATCTCATCTGAGAGACAGCCGGGTCTGTCCTGATAGCGAGACAGTAAATTGATTAATAACTCCCTGATTTCCTCCAGACTTATTCGTGATTCAAGGCGATAAGCCAAGACATGTATATACATAGCTAAGTGTATGGCGGGACACGCTGCACATGTATAATTCATACAGGAGAAAGTCACCTTGGTGATATAATTACATTACAAGAATGTGAATAATTGACATACGTTTTATGATGCTAAAAGGGATTAAAAATGAATCAAATTCTTCATACAACTTTTACAGCACCTCGCATAAAACTTTTACAAAACACAATGGTCTTTTTATGAAGAGCAACTCAAAGGAAAGGTGTCCTTACAGTCTTAAAGGGGTTGTGCCACTAAAGACGCTTATCCACTATTTATCGCTGTCCTCCTACTTGTACCACATTCAGGGCACTTTAAGGGACTTGTGATTTATGGATGTTAAAACGCCATATAAAATGCTAGTCCATTATATACTGGACTCATTTATGAGTCCATTGTATTCATGAGTAGAGATAAGGGAATCGATTTGCTGATTCTCAGTATGAATCTGCCGATTTTTTGGCACGGAATCTCTTTCTGATTCAGTTCAGACGAACCAATGTTGCTCTAATTGTCCTAAAAATTGGTATATAACCCCTTCTGGTCCTTTAAAATACAGATATTCTTTTTCCGTTAAACTTTTTTTAAATGTTTTTTTTTTTTTTACATTTACAAACAATACGGTCTACACTGCCGAAAACTGTACGATACATTCAAAAAGGAGAGCAAGTTTAAAGGAGGACACCTACTTAAGAACACCGACTTACAGACAACCCCTAGTTACAAACGGATCTCTGGATGTTGGTAATTTACTGTAATTTAGCCCTAGACTATTATAAACAGCTGTAACAGTTATCACAGGCGTCTGTAATGAAGCTTCATTGTTAATCTTGATTCTTATAAGAATCCAACATTTTTAAATTCCAATTGCCACTGAGACCAAAAACAATCTGGCTGGGGTTACAATAAAAAAGTATGCAGTACCGACTTACATACAAATTCAGCTTAAGAACAAACCTACAGAACCTATCTGGTATGTAACCCTGGACTGCCTGCAGTTTTTATAATATTATCTACAATACAGGTATTTTTTGTAATATAAAGGCCCTATGTCATTTAGTTAAATTTATACATTTTTTTCCATTGGGGATATGGTAAGATTAGAGTTAGGATTTCTTTAAAAAAAAAAGTAGAAAACCAACCTAAGTAGAAGCATATACACTCACCGGCCACTTTATTAGGTACACCATGCTAGTAACGGGTTGGACCCCCTTTTGCCTTCAGAACTGCCTCAATTCTTCGTGGCATAGATTCAACAAGGTGCTGGAAGCTCCTCAGAGATTTTGGTCCATATTGACATGATGGCATCACACAGTTGCCGCAGATTTGTCAGCTGCACATCCATGATGCGAATCTCCCGTTCCACCACATCCCAAAGATGCTCTATTGGATTGAGATCTGGTGACTGTGGAGGACATTTGTGTCCAGTGACCTCATTGTCATGTTCCAGAAACCAGTCTGAGATGATTCCAGCTTTATGACATGGCGCATTATCCTGCTGAAAGTAGCCATCAGATGTTACAGGGTACATTGTGCTCATAAAGGGATGGACATGGTCAGCAATAGAGATGAGCGAACATGCTCGTCCGAGCTTGATGCTCGTTCGAGCATTAGCGTACTCGAAACTGCTCGTTGCTCGGACGAATACTTCGCCCGCTCGAGAAAATGGCAGCTCCCGCCGTTTTGCTTTTTGGCGGCCAGAAACAGAGCCAATCACAAGCCAGGAGACTCTGCACCCCACCCAGCATGACGTGGTACCCTTACACGTCGATAGCAGTGGTTGGCTGGCCAGATCAGGTGACCCTGGGATAGACTAGCCGCTGCCCGCGCTGCTCGGATCATTCTGTGTCTGGATGCCGCTAGGGAGAGAGCTGCTGCTGGTCAGGGAAAGCGTTAGGGTGTTCTATTAGCTTACTGTTAGGCAGGAGTGATTCTCAAAGAACCCAACAGCCCTTCTTAGGGCTACAATAACGTTCTACTTTTTTTTTTTTTATTTGCATCTAGTACCATTTTGTGAGGAATTAGCAGGGGGACTTGCTAACGTTGTGTTTAGCTCTTAGTGGCACACATATCCACCTCAAACACCAAAGTGGGAAATTTAGTAGGGGTTGGATTTCAATTAGGCACAGTCTGCCATTTGTCCTTTTTTATTTTACGTTTATTTTGTTTAATAACTCAGCGTCATCTCATCTGGCATAGTAGTGTGCTTTCATACTTGGCTAGAAAATAGCCAAAGGAGAATCCAAACGGCTTACGCCTACAGTAGCGTTATATATTTGATTTCTGGTTGATCTGCTGGTGGCTGTACTTGCTGCAGTGCATCTACTAGCCAATTGTGAGCAATTTGTAGTGAGACTTGCGACCGCTGTGTTTTGCGCTTAGTGACGCACATATCCATTGCAAAGACCGAAGTGGGAAAATTTAGTAGGGGTTGGATTTCAATTAGGCACAGTCTGCCATTTATCCTTTTTTATTTTACGTTTATTTTGTTTAATAACTCAGTGTCATCTCATCTGGCATAGTAGTGTGCTTTCATACTTGGCTAGAAAATAGCCATAGCAATAGGATAGCATTGTTTGGTTTTAAAAACTCAAAAACACAAAAAAAAAAAAAAAACACAAAAAAAAGTTAAAAAAAATTAAAGCTATAACTCTCATTTTAAAAATGTTTAACCCGAGGGCTAGGGGTAGAGGACGAGGGCGGGGACGTGGGCGTCAAACTACTGCAGGGGTCAGAGGCCGTGGTCCTGGCCGGGGTAAGACACCACCTGCTTATGAGGGAGCAGGGGAACGCCGCAGAGCTACACTCCCTAGGTTCATGTCTGAAGTTACTGGGACTCGTGGTAGAGCACTGTTGAGGCCAGAACAGTGCGAACAGGTGATGTCGTGGATTGCTGACAATGCTTCGAGCAATTTGTCCACCAGTCAGTCTTCCACGCAGTCCACCCATGTCACCGAAATCGCCACTCCTCCAGCTCCTGCACCTCAGCCTCCTCCCCCCCAGTCTGCCCCCTCCCAGGAAAATTTGGCATTTGAACCGGCATACTCTGAGGAACTGTTTTCTGGACCCTTCCCACAGTCACAAACCACTTGTCCGGTTGCTGCTGAGCAATTTTCCGATGCCCAGGTTTTCCACCAGTCACAGTCTGTGGGTGATGATGACCTTCTTGACGTAGTGGAAGTGTGTAAAGAGGTGTCCGACGATGAGGAGACACGGTTGTCAGACAGTGGGGAAGTTGTTGTCAGGGCAGGAAGTCCGAGGGGGGAGCAGACTGAGGGATCGGAGGATGATGAGGTGACAGACCCAAGCTGGGTTGAGAGGCCGGGTGAACACAGTGCTTCTGAGACGGAGGAGAGTCCTCGACCAGAACAGGTTGGAAGAGGCAGTGGTGGGGCCAGACGGAGAGGCAGGGCCAGAGCTGGTGCATCAGCGCCAAATGTGTCAACTAGTGAAGCTCCCGTGGTGAGGGCTCTTGCGGCGAGGGCTAGATCTTCAGAAGTCTGGAGGTTCTTTAAGGAAACACCGGATGACCGACGGACTGTGGTGTGCAACATTTGCCAAACCAGGCTCAGCAGGGGTTCCACCACTACTAGCTTAACTACCACCAGTATGCGCAGGCATATGAATGCTAAACACCCCACTCAGTGGCAACAAGCCCGTTCACCTCCGGCCGTGCACACCACTGCTCCTTCCCCTGTGTCAGCTTATAGTCAGCCCCCTGCCCAGGACCCTGCCACAAAAACCCCATCGTCGCCTCCACGATCCTCCACAGCATCCACCAGCGTTCAGCTCTCCATACCCCAGACGCTGGAGCGGAAACGCAAATATAGTGCAACCCACCCGCACGCCCAAGCCCTTAATGTGCACATCTCCAGATTGCTTAGCCTGGAGATGCTGCCCTATAGGCTAGTAGAGACCGAGGCCTTTCGCAACCTCATGGCGGCGGCCGCCCCTCGGTATTCGGTCCCCAGCCGCCACTACTTTTGCCGATGTGCCGTCCCAGCCCTGCACCAGCATGTGTCAGACAACATCACCCGTGCCCTGACCAACGCCGTTTCTGACAAGGTCCACCTGACCACGGACACGTGGACGAGTGCTGCCGGGCAGGGCCACTATATATCGCTGACGGCACATTGGGTTAACTTGGTGGAGGCTGGAACCGAGTCTGACCCTGGGGCTGGTCATATACTGCCGACGCCGAGGATTGCGGGGCCTACCTCGGTCCAGGTGTTTCAGGCCTACTATGCCTCCTCCTCCTCCCACCCCTCCTCCACCTCCTCCTCCGAACTACCATCCGTGGGCACGGCGCCATCAGTCGGTAGCTCTAGGCACAGCAGCAGTGCCGTCGCTAAGCGACAGCAGGCGGTGCTCAAACTGCTGAGCCTAGGCGACAAAAGGCACACCGCCCAAGAGCTATTACAGGGCATCATGGCGCAGACTGATCTGTGGCTGGCACCGCTGAACCTGAAGCCAGGCATGGTTGTGTGTGACAACGGCCGTAACCTGGTGGCGGCTCTGCAACTCGGCAGACTGACACATGTGCCATGCCTGGCCCATGTGTTAAATCTGATAGTTCAGCGTTTCCTCAAGACATACCCCAATCTGTCAGATTTGCTCACGAAGGTGCGCCGCATCTGTGCGCATTTCAGGAAGTCCAGCACAGATGCTGCCACTCTCAGGGCAGCGCAGCGCCGCCTCCAACTGCCCGCTCACCGACTGTTGTGCGACGTGCCCACGAGGTGGAATTCAACACTGACCATGTTATCCAGAGTTTACCAGCAGCGCAGAGCGATTGTAGACTGCCAGATGTCAACTTCCACCAGAAGTGGTAGTCAGGTCAGTCAGCTTCCTCAAGTCTACAATAAGGAGTGGACGTGGATGTCTGATATCTGTCAGGTGCTGAGTAACTTTGAGGAGTCAACACAGATGGTCAGTGGCGATGCCGCCATCATCAGCCTCACCATCCCGCTGCTTGGCCTGTTGAAAAACTCTCTGGTCAGCATGAAGTCGGAAGCTTTGCGCTCGTCACAAGAGACAGGGGAAGAATATTCCCTTGTTGATAGCCAAAGCACCTTCTGGAGGGCCACCTACCCGGTCCTCTGTTTGAAACAATTTTTGTGAGTGCCACATACAGGCACTCAATCTATTCCATTTTTCTGGAGGGCCACCTACCCGGTCCTCTGTTTTAAAAAATTTTTGGGACTGCCACATACAGGCACTCAATCTATTCCATTTTACTGGAGGGCCACCTACCTGCTCCTCTGGTTTGAAAAATTTTTGGGACTGCCACATACAGGCACTCAATCTATTCCATTTTTCTGGAGGGACACCTACCTGCTCCTCTGGTTTGAAAACTTTTTGGGACTGCCACATACAGGCACTCAATCTATTCCATTTTTCTGGAGGGCCACCTACCTGCTCCTCTGGTTTGAAACATTTTTGGGACTGCCACATACAGGCACTCAATCTATTCCATTTTTCTGGAGGGACACCTACCTGCTCCTCTGGTTTGAAAACTTTTTGGGACTGCCACATACAGGCACTCAATCTATTCCATTTTTCTGGAGGGCCACCTACCTGCTCCTCTGGTTTGAAAACTTTTTGGGACTGCCACATACATGCACTCAATCTATTCCATTTTTCTGGAGGGACACCTACCTGCTCCTCTGGTTTGAAAACTTTTTGGGACTGCCACATACAGGCACTATCCAAATTAAATTGTCTCCATAGCAGCCTCCACACGTTGTCTCCATTGCTACCTCCAAAAGTCGTCCATATAGCTGCCTCCATACATCCTCCCCTTATCAAACGAGGTGTGTCAGGCAGAAATTTGGGTTGTTTTCATGGATTCCACATCAAAGTTGTTAACTTTGTCGCCACCCTGCTGTGTTATCCACAAAATATACTGGCAAACTTTTATGATTAACCGATATTATTTCAGCGCTTCTTGCGCAGCTGTTTACATTCCCCTCACCCGCCATATCCCAAACTTATAAGAACGCTACTACACTTGATCTTATACAAAAGGTTCTTAGAAGTGCTGTTTGGGGAGTAGCCTAGAGACAGGGGCTTGGATTGGCGAAAGCTCGCCTGGCTGCAGAGCGCCAGCTCCATCCCAAGATCCAACTAACATAGTTTTAACTGCAGCACCTTTAATCTACTACTAGTTCACTGCCTCCATAATAATAATAATAATAATCTTTATTTATATAGCGTCATCATATTCTGTAGCGCTTTACAAATCATAGGAAACAAATACAAATGTAATGTAACAGAGCACAACATTTGTATGGAACAACAGGAGTGAGGTCCCTGCTCGCCAGAGCTTACGGTTTATGAAGATGATGGGGTAACACGAGGTAAAAGAATATTTAATGGTCAAGCCATTCTTCTTAGGGAATAGAACAAAATATAATAAATGGAATTGCTGTCGCTTGAACCACTCAGCCGTCATCTTATATACCAGGTCCAGGGTGAATGGGACTGCAGAGAAGTCTGGTGCCTGTTGGTTGCTGGATAACAGATGGGAGGACGACACAGGACGGGTTAGTAGAAGAGTTAAAACTTCATGCAGTTAATGAGTGTTATAGGCTTGCCTAAAGAAATGGGTTTTAAGACCACGTTTGAAACTTTGGAGGTTAGGTATTAGTCTGATAGTCCGGGGCAGAGCATTCCATAGAATTGGTGCAGCTCTAGAGAAGTCTTGGAGACGCGAGTGGGAGGTCCGCACTAGGGTAGAGGTTAATCTAAGATCACTGGCGGATCTAAGAGCACGGGTTGGGCGATAGACTGAGATAAGAGAGGAGAGGTAGGGGGGTGCAGCATTATACAGAGCTTTATGGATGAGGGTTATTATTATTTTAAACTGTATTCGAAAGGAGACTGGCAGCCAGTGCAGCGACTGGCATGAACTGTAAGCATACATGGTCCCCTTATCAAACGAGCTGTGTCAGGCAGAATTTTGGGTTGTTTTCATGGCTTCCACAACAAACTTCTTAACTTTGTCGCCACCCTGCTGTGTAATCCACAAAAAATACTGGCAAACTTTTATCATTTACCGATATTATTTCAGCGCTTCTTGCGCAGCTGTTTACATTCCCCTCACCCGCCATATCCTAAACTTATAAGAACGCTACTACACTTGATCTTATACAAAAGGTTCTTAGAAGTGCTGTTTGGGGAGTAGCCTATAGACAGGGGCTTGGATTGGCGAAAGCTCGCCTGGCAGCGGAGCGCCAGCTCCATGCCAAGATCCAACTAACATAGTTTTAACTGCAGCACCTTTAATCTACTACTAGTTCACTGCCTCCATACATGGTCCCCTTATCAAACGAGCTGTGTCAGGCAGAATTTTGGGTTGTTTTCATGGCTTCCATGTTAACTTTGTCGCCACCCTGCTGTGTAATCCACAAAATATACTGGCAAACTTTTATCATGTACCGATATTATTTGAGCGCTTCTTGCTCACCTCCTTTGGTTCCTCTCTGCCACCCATTGGTTTGAAGCCTGAGTCCATTTAGGGTATGTCGCCATGACACTCTCTAGCCTGCTGCCGCTGCCTCTGCATGCCGTCCCCTATAGTGTCAGGGTCAATTATTGGATGTTTTAGATGCTATCTAGCTTCATTCTGTCACTCTGTCATGGCCATGCTGTTGCCCATAATTTTGGCATAATGTTGCGATTATGCAGCCTCAGAGGCATCCATGCATGCTGCCCCTGCTGTTTCCTGTCCATTTCCGTGGTGTTTCCATCCTTTTCTGAGGTTCCCAGGTGTTTGGCCAAGCTTCCCTGTGCAGAGCCTTGGTCCCCTTGAAAAATGCTCGAGTCTCCCATTGACTTCAATGGGGTTCGTTATTCGAGACGAGCACTCGAGCATCGGGAAAAGTTCGTCTCGAATAACGAGTACCCGAGCATTTTAGTGTTCGCTCATCTCTAGTCAGCAACAATACTCAGGTAGGCTGTGGCGTTGCAACGATGCTCAATTGGTACCAAGGGACACAAAGAGTGCCAAGAAAATATTCCCCACACCATGACACCACCACCACCAGCCTGAACCGTTGATACAAGGCAGGATGGATCCATGCTTTCATGTTGTTGACGCCAAATTCTGACCCTACCATCCGAATGTCGCAGCAGAAATCGAGACTCAACAGACCAGGCAACGTTTTTCCAATCTTCTACTGTCCAATTTCGATGAGCTTGTGCAAATTGTAGCCTCGGTTTCCTGTCCTTAGCTGAAAGGAGTGGCACCCGGTGTGGTCTTCTGCTGCTGTAGCCCATCTGCCTCAAAGTTCGACGTACTGTGCGTTCAGAGATGCTCTTCTGCCTACCTTGGTTGTAACGGGTGGTGATTTAAGTCACTGTTGCCTTTCTATCAGCTCGAACCAGTCTGCCCATTCTCCTCTGACCTCTGGCATCAACAAGGCATTTCCGCCCACAGAACTGCCGCTCACTGGATGTTTTTTCTTCTTCGGACCATTCTCTGTAAACCCTAGAGATGGTTGTGCGTGAAAATCCCAGTAGATCAGCAGTTTCTGAAATACCCAGACCAGCCCTTCTGGCACCAACAACCATGCCACGTTCAAAGGCCTCAAATCACCTTTCTTCCCCATACTGATGCTCGGTTTGAACTGCAGGAGATTGTCTTGACCATGTCTACATGCCTAAATGCACTGAGTTGCCGCCATCTGATTGGTTGATTAGAAATTAAGTGTTAACGAGCAGTTGGACAGGTGTACCTAATAAAGTGGCCGGTGAGTGTACATATATATATGGAGGGGTTATGTGCCAATTTCCTGGACAATTGGAGCAACTTTGGAGAATCTTGATTGATTTTCTCATCTCTGTTCATGGGGATAGTGGTCCGGCTGCTTTCCGCTGCCTCTGTCTGGCATGTATATACATAATACACTGGGGCTCATCAATTATTCTTTGTGTCATGTGTATTTCTTGTACTCAGACATCACAGCGTTTAATGGTTTGTTCCAGTATTAGTCACTGGTAGTTGTCATTCCCTTCCCTGAGGCCGTCAGAATTGCAGTATCAGATGAACAGGACTACAGACGGTCACCTACTTAAGAACACCCTACTTACAGACGACCCCTAGTTAAAGACGGACCCCTCTGCCCCCTGTGACCTCCGGTGAAGCTCTCTGGATGTTACTATAGTCCCAGGCTGCAATGATCAGCTGTAAGGTGTCTGTAATGAAGCTTTATTGATAATCCTTGGTCCCATTACAGCAAAAAGTGTTGAAACTCCAATTGTCACTGGGGCAAAAAAATGTCAGAATCTACAATTCTAAAATATACAGTTTCGAATTACATACAAATTCAACTTAAGAACAAACCTATGGAGCCTATCTTGTATGTAACCCGGGGACTGCCTGTATTTTATGCTAATTTCTGGACTCCCATAGGGGTTAATAGGAGTTGGCAATATTTGGCATATATGGGAATATCCCTTTAAGCACATAAAGCTGACAGATCTACTTTAATAGATTATTAGTTTATATAACATGAAGAAACAGCTAGTTCAGATGCTTATACATTGATTTACCAGTTTTTTACTGCGGGGGATGTGACTGTTTTTTACTGTACTGTAAATCTGGAATTCTACATTGATTACTGATAAAATATGGTCTGGTTATAATCCAAGTCACCAGCGATTTAATGTAACTAAGATAATAACTAGTGAGGAGTAGACCAGCAAAAATTCTCTTCAGGTCTGACAAAGTTGCCATGAAACTAGTGATGTGTCCTTCGCAAACGAACCGGCTCTAAGAGCTGACTCTTGTTCGTGAACGACAGAAGCCAGCTCCCATCAGTGAGCCAATGGCCTGCGGCTCCCTATTGGCCTGTGATTGGCCAATATGGCCTCCCGATGGGCTGTGATTGACTGGCCCGTGGCCCTCTATTATATATTTAATAGGGGAGTTGTGCAGGAGCCAGAAGAGCCGGCTCTTCTTAGTATGCAAAGCCTAATGAGCCAGCTGAATCAGGTAATTCCCATCACTACATTAAAATACTGTGGGTGCCAATTTGGGCAAGGACTAATGCTCTGGATGGCTTCATCGGGTAGCATGGATCATTCCCAAAATGGCGCCGCCGAGCACCGAAACCAGGCCGGTCCGCTGAACACAACTAACACACACAGAAAAAAAAATGTGCTTGTTGTGGCTTTTATGGGGCATCCAGGGAAAACAGACGTTTGCAAACCTCTGTGTTAATAAATACAGATTGGTGCCCAAGGATATCCGCTTACCCCTCCAAGCAGTGACGTGGGAGTGGTGTTCAGGGAGGGGGTATACATTCAGTACAATTGATCACTCTCAAGGGCACAAGGGGGAAGTTTACCAAGGAAAATACAATAGGGGTGACTGTATTAGGGTATTGTAGTTACACTGGTGTACTTTAGGGTACGGATACAGGTACCACTTGTATTGAGTTTTGAAACACAATGCATCTGGAGCAGGGAGGGACTTGTGTTGATCGCATCTGACTGCACCTTTATTGTTTGTCCCCCAACCCCTATGAGTAAATTAGATTGAAAAAGTGGGTTTGACTTGCGCTTTGTGCATTAAATAATAGCACACAGCCTGGTGATTGAAAAGGCAGGGAGATTGTTGTCATCTATGTCCAATACAAGCAGATTTTAGGAGGCCTCAGAAGATAAGCTAAAGAGATGGAAAAGCTGAATCCTTGGTGTACACGGATCCAGAGTTACAAAAACTGTTCACAAATAAAGAATAGGCCGAATTTTTGTGACCCAAAGCATAAAAGTAATAAAATAATGGTTTAAAAGAAGAATTTGTCTTTTAAAATGACCAAGTCAAAGTCCTTAAAGGAAACCTACCACCAGGGATCTACATAACAAGGTAGATGCGATGGTAGGTTCCTATTATCGGCCTCATCCCCATACTGTATCCGGCTTATCTAAGAGTTCAGTAGAATCTAGGAAAAGTTTATCTTTCATTTATGCAAATCATTTCACTCCAAAGTACATATTTCTTAGATTCTGCGCGGAGCGGGAGCAATGGCTTCTCCACATCCCTGTAGCCACGGCCAATTCCACCCATAAGCGTGCCACCGCCATGTTGTGAGCATGCATGTTCTGCGACAATTTCCAACTGCACAATGAGAATGCCAAAGTGAAGGTAGGAGGGCGGCACAGACGTGGTGATGTGGATTGGGGTGTGGAGTAGTCATTGCTTCCACTCCATGGCACAGCTACTGTAAAAGTAGCCACGGCTGATAATTTGCATAAATGAAAGCTATGTTTTTCTTAGATTTTACTAAACTCTTAGATAAGCCGGATACAGTATGGGGATGAGGCCGATAGTAGGAAACTACCATCAGACCTACCTTGTTATGTAGATACCTGATGGTAGGTTCCCTTTAACCCTATTGGGATACCAGGACCTAAAAAGAGAGCTGCACCCAAGGGATCCCAGAAATATTCAGGAATTAAAACCAATTCTATGGGGAATGGTCCAAACTTCCAACTCAATGCTACAAAAATTTTTTCAGAGGTTTCTACTAAAGTGAGATCTTTAGGTTGTAAAGGTTAAAGGTGACACTCAGAGCCCTTTCTGTGGGCACCCAGCACAGAATTTACCAGATAGGACTCAAGGCTTCCTCCTGCAGTCCAAGACAGCCCAGGACAGGCCACGCTCAGTGCTATTCCAAAGTGACACCTACTTGGCTACCAGGACTAGAGGAAGAGCGACACGGTGTTGACAGAGATGGATTATCGATGGAGCTCCTGTTTCCTCTTCAAGGGACCCTGGGGGGAAACTACAATCCAAATGTCTCCTGTTTTCTATTGTATTGGTGTCCTCAGGACGCCAATACGATTGAAACTTGTGATACAGCAGAGATCAATAGGTCACTGCTCAAATTGTCATGTTGGCACTTTGCGACGTAAAAGTGGGTTTTGATTGTAGTTTGGGCACTTTGTATCTAAAAGGTTCCCCATCACTCTCCTAGACTGTCAGTAAAAGATGTCTCTTTGTTATTACTTTATTTCGATTATTATTACGGTAGCTAAAACTGTGATTATGTATAGGAATAAAAGCAAATTTTATTAGCGGTCATTGCAGAAATCCAAAGTCATTCCAAAGGGTTCACTTACTTTTTTTTCTTGCATTTAGTCCAATTTTATGGGGTCAGAAACCTGCCCTATTCATATATACAATAAACACCTTTAATCAAGTCATACATTTGCAAATCTTGATTCTCCTAAAACATTCCTGCATAGAGTAATGGAGCGGGCGGTGAATTGGGCGGCGCGGTCCGAGGGAGGTCATTTGTGTCATCAGATGCCCTTTCATTATATTCGCTGCTCCAGGCCCCTCCAGCAGCGACGGCCTGGAAACTGTCTACTTTCATATTGTTTGATAATCAAATCCAAATTCCAGCCTGAAGCGCAGAATGCTGACTCCTAACAACCTTTCCTAATGGAAAATGTAATTTATTTTCTAAATAAATGCCACATCTGCACAAGAACACATATTGGAAGACTTAATGTAGCTGAAAGTAATTTGTCTTAGGTTACTTTAAAAGCTCGCACTTGTCTTTTCTTGTGATATAGAAGAATATTGCTGGATTTACATGCAGGTTCTTCCCATCCCTCGTACATTGGCCTCGTGTGACTGTGCTGCATTGTAGATGTCACACTTATTCCCCAACATATTGTTCTATGAGTATTACAGGGCATTACTTCTAACAATACACACTATGGGGCGACAATTATTTATGATTTATGTGAGAGAGCACACGGAGGCACATGGGTGCGCCTGCGACCTGGAACTTGAAGAGGTCCTGAGTTGGGGACCAGAATGTCACTTTTGCTGAATGGCTTCACTGCCTCCTGTCCTGATGAATTTCCAGGATCACAGTCCCCTCCAGAGGTGTCTTGGGACCGAAAATAAGAAGAGGAGGAAGAAGAAGAAGGGGGCCCTAAGGGGTGTTGGGGTACTGTCATGGGTGCCCCTGCTATCTATGTCTTGGCGATCTACGTCTTGTCTCCGTGGCGTCCCCGCTGCAGTTTCCCCGGACCCAGGCTTACCCCTCCAGGCTCCTCCTATGGATCCGATTAGGCCATGCGCGTCACCCGCTCTCTAGTGTGCCGGCTCTTCAGGATTTGAAGGCCAAGCATCCTGGTGTTTGGTGCTGGTTTATCTGGCTCTGCTTTATAATCCGCCGGCTCCCATCATGCACCGCTGGATCTTCAGCCATATTCCTGTGAAGTGAAAGCCCTCCTGTGTCTCCCGTGTTCCTGTTCCATGTGCCAGTCTGTTCCTGCCTGCCTGTGCCATGTGTCAGCTCCTGTGTTCCTGCCGTGAGTTCCAGTGTGTCTCCCAGCGCTGTTCTCCCACTGTCACCCCAGTCTTGGACTGTCTCCTGCCACTCTACATTGGCTGCCAGGATAGTCGACCCCTGGGATGACCTGGTGGCACCCCGCCACAGCAAGACCATCCAGCTCTGCGGCGGGCTCTGGTGAAGACCAGGTGCCACTTAGACTCTGGTCCCGGGTGTTGGCTAGTACCATCTCCAGCGGTGGTCCACAGGGTCCACTGACTCCGCTCAACCCTCACGACTCCCGTGACCTGTGACAGATAGTACCCGTTTAAGTCATATTAAAAGTCACATTCAGAAAGTCGATCATTAATGTATAGTGAGTTGTCTTCCAAAAGGAGGCATTGGAGGTATAGTTTCCGTGTTCCATCAGACCATAGTGTATGACAGCAGGTCAGGGAAATATCACATTCCTACTAAGCAACCATTAATGACCCATCCTAAATTTTAGTAAAATTTAGTTACATCGGGCTAGAAAACCAATTTCATATTGTTCATTCCACCGTCTAGAAGTCCATAAAGTGTTGTAAGAAAAGTCATTTACTGTATTTAATAATCCCCTTTGTTTTTTAAACTGCTGAATATGAAAATGTAGCAGGATTATGGGACAAATATATGTGTCACTTGCCATAAAAATAGCCACCGGTACAAAAACGGGACTTTTTTGTTAGTATAAAAAATGTGCAATTTAATTGCATGATTATTGTTTCTCATCAAAAGCAGGAGCCCCAGAGACATAATCACAGGAACGGCTCATGTATAAAATGATTCTCACGCTTTTCTCCCATCCCCTCTTGACTTATTATTAGACTTTATTTATGAAATGCCAACTTATTCCACGGCGTCACCCATTAGGGAGCTCGGCGCGTGGGAATACAGACGCGGTAACTGCTGACCCTGCTCAGTTATTAACAGCCGGTGTCACATTATAATAACAAGGCCTTAGATTATGTGTCATTATTTTGTTCTGTATCATTTTCAAATTTGACAAAATTTGGTTTTCCTTACAAATGACTTTGCTTGAATCACATTTGAACGGTTATTTGCATATAATCATCAAAACCTTTACTTCTCTAAGACCTTAAACCCGTAGGGGCCATGAGGTGCCAAAACTTCAGTTTTTATGGCACTTATGGCTTGGCTGATAATATAGGGGAAGAGGCGGGCAGTGAACCTCCTGACCACAGAACATCATTCAAAGAAGTAGTGATGTCCCATGGTCTGAAGATGCTACTGAAGGCCCAAGAGGATCCTGTGACTTATGGGACTTCTCCTAGATGTCACTACTTAAGACCAAAATGCAGAGACATAGGGGTTCATTTACTAAGGGTCGTGGATCACACTTTCGTCGGACTGTGTTCCGCTTTCGGAGATTGCATGGCTTGGTCAGGTATCCTGGGATTTTGGTGCATGTGATAGCTTTTTGGCACAGCTGTGCTTGTTTCCATGCAACACAATTTAGGGGATGGGCCGTCGGACGATCTGACTGATTCGGACTGAGCGCGAGATTTAACTTTCAAATTGTGTCGCAAGACAATGCACTTACATGCACCAGGAAGAAGAAGGTGAACTCTGTCGGACGCACAGTCTTAGTGAATCGCAGCACAGTGCATTATCGTCGGGCAATGCACTTTCTGTGAACTCAGCAAGAATGTAAGTAAATGTGCCCCATAGTGCAGGAACCAGAAGATATTCACAATAAGACATAACCCAATCCCTGGTCCCCACAGGGCTTTCAAGAATTTCTGGAAATCCCATTTGAAGTTAAATTTCTGATATTTGGGGTCTGATTGGTGTCAGTAATGTTGACTGAATAGGAAACAATGAAACTTCACATAAGCCACATAATAGGTTCCATAGACTTCATTGCAGTATAGCAAATGCTCATACTGAACTTCTATGGGATGACTTACAGAATGGCTGATCCAGATGTCATATGAAGCATAGGGAGGCTCGGGGCAACCAGCAGTCTGACCCCCTTCAACCAACATTCTCATACATCCCAGACAATCAGAGTTTTATCTTCTATGGATAAATTCCTAATTGTTTGGAGCCTAATTGTCATGACCTGTCGCAATTGGGGACTGTAGACCCTATGAGCTTCCCTACAGTAAAAAATATTTTAGGTTCAGTTCTGTCATCTCTTGATTTCTGTGGGTCCTCTGGGGCAGCTTACAGGATGGTTAAAAAAAGCTATTAGTCCTAAGCAGTATAGGGCCTAGATCTTTTAGCCAGATGGGAGGACACTACTTCTAAATTGAGTAGGGGGGGTTCCTACAAGCCATTGTTGCACAGAATTACACATTTCACTCTCTGGTGTACAACTTATGGCTTGGAGAACTTCATCTTACATCAGGTAGGTAGACTTTGATTTTCTAGAAATGATGGAAAGATACAGGTTGGACCCACATCTCCATGGGATGGCACCCTATTTCAGCGGTATGTAGGGAAGAGGTGATCATTTCCTAATCTGAATTATTCTGTTCCCATTGTTTCCAATATTTAAAATTGTTGACCCTTGATTTTGAGTCAATAGAATTAGTGATAAAGTGTCTGATTCCTAGGAGCCAACAAATGGGGGGGCCACCAATCACAAAGATGGGGTCTCGTAATGCTTGTGAAGGAATCCCAACTGGCTCTTCACTGGTCAATAACCTGTCTTGAGCAAGAGAGGTTCAAACATATAAATCACTACTGTTACATCTGAGCCGATGTTATCAGATGCTCATAAGGTGCGGCTGAGGATGCGCTGATGCGTCTGAACATTTAATGCCGTTTTTGGTTTGTTTGAACACCGGTGCATTTCTTCCGCTGACAACCTTGATTGAAATGCACTGCCCCTGTCAGTGTCTTGCAGCTCTGCTACAGGGGTTAACCACTTTTATTGACAAAACATGGTGTTTTTGTCTGAAATTCTGAGTTCTGGCCCAATCACCTCCAGCCCCAGAACTCTGACATCACATGAGACATCTGCCTGCCCTAGGTTCCGGCTGTGTATCCCGTTATTCAGTTTTCTGGTATCTTGACCTTTTCTTATAGTCAGACTATCCTTTTGCCTTGTAATTTTGTACAGTGTTTGTTCTCTTGGATCTTACCCTATCCTGGTGACTATGATTAGCCATTTTGTAATTTGGCACATGAAGGGAATGTCAACTAGTTGTCTACTACTGTTTAACGTAGGCAAGGCAATGAAGCAGGGATAGCTGAAAAGGGGCTTTAGTTTCAGGGTCCACTGTCTGGGTAACCTGTCTGTTCCCAGATCCTGCGTTATAAATACACAATTTAACTTTTGGCTGGTCTTGGCTCTTGGTCTCCAGCAGGGACTCTCTTGTTCAGTTGATTCTCACATTGAAGAGCTTTTTCTTGTTCTCTAAGGTCTGATCTTCTACCCGTCACTTAAACAGGGTTAGTGACCTCTCTGTCACTGGTTTGCCAGGCTATGCTCAGCTCAATTGATCTAAGCTCCAACATTACTATATCATTAACATCCTCATTCAGCAATACTTCATTCTGTGGGACTGATGGACGCAGCCGTACCAGCATTGTTTTCCTCATTAAGCTATTAAGTTAAGTTTCATAAGCTATATGGAGTGGTAGTGCACATTCTTTGCACAAACTTTTACTCAGTTTTATTGCTGTTTTAGCTTCTATTACTAGGTGATGGTCAGTGTAAGATTCCAGAGTGTGGGCAAGGACTCTCTAAGCAGACACTTCATGATCCCTCTGTGCAATGAGATGCTGTGTGCTGACAATGTGCTTAGATTATCAGGGTACAGGTTTATCTACACCTTTATTTAGCTTCTGACCATTCTACTAGTATCTGGCACAAAAGAGAGACAGATGAGAGATGAAATATGATCAGATACATAAGATGGATATAACACACAATGATATTCTCAGCTTTGCTATCTCACCTATAACACACACTGTCAGCTCTGCTATATGCCTCCCTCCTGGATAAAGATCTTATCTGTCTGTAGCTTGTAGAGTAATTCTCTGCACACTGCTTGTCAGCAGGAAGTGCCTGTGCCTGAGCTGGTCTTGTAATGCAAGGGGTAGGGACAGGAGGCAGAGAGCCCTGCAGTGTGCAGACAAGAGAAGCTATTCATGAGAAGAATCCGACCATAGTCAGAAGATTTCCGGTCATATCCAGGGGATCCAAAATTGTGTACACCAGGACTGATAGAGACAGGTTGGAATTATATCTGTGAAATGCTGTATTTTTGTTAATAACAGTGAATTAGAGAATGTGTTATTTTGTTAACCTGAGAATCTCGTCTTCGTGGGAGGAATACCCCTTTAAGCAGTAGAAATAAAAGGAATGGTAAATCTGTCTTCCCGGCGACTGGAACAATCCATCTCCTTTCTACTTCTTAGAATATGTTGCCGCAGTCAGAATAATAATCTGATTGATTAATTTGACAAAATCCAAAAAGAATGAAAAAAAACCTGTCATTAAAAAAGTTTCCCCCGTAGCAACATAGGACAATGTTGTGATTGGCTCCAGCAGCTTCTGCGGATCAGAACCCCCCAATCTCCTATACGGTGTCCCCTGAATCTCGATACCTCCTGCCTCCATCTCTGATTCCCTTCTGATTGGACGTGTTATTGCTCACTCGGCTGATGATGCCTCTGACAGCTCTTTCTGTATGTAAATGAGATACAATTCATCTTGAGGCCATGGCGTTCTGGCAGGCTCGTCAAAAGCGGGGAAAAAAATTCTACCATGAATGTTATTTAATTTTAACCAATTCCTGACACTTGTCCTGTATTGTACATTGTGAAATCTCCCAGTACCTGCGGTTTACCAGTAATCGCCCCCAAGAGCTTCCGCATCAGCGGCACTAAGCTGACCCCCAGAACAGGTGGGTTCACCAAGGTGTCCTAAATTATTATAATGAATAAAGAACATTGCCCTTGGATGAGTTAGCCTTCAGTGCACGTGAATCCCGAAGCTAATTAAAACTGAACCCATTTTGGGTTTATTTCTATAAGAGGAGAGCGGAGAGCCAGCTGCGCAAAGTTTGTCAAAATGAGTTACGGGAAATCTTGTTACTGGGGGTCAGAGAGAGTCTATGACTGTGCCTTTTAGGCACGGAGCCAGTGTCGCTCATGTTCATATGTAATCAGGCTCATTCTGCTACCACAGGAGTCCGTCGCATTACAATAATACGGCGGGTAAAGCTGGCCTTAACTGCAGGCCCACCGTGCCCTTTAAAAACTCATTTGAAACTTCAATTAAAGAATAACTACAAAATCTCATCCTGAGTCACATTTATATCACCCTGCACATCTCTATGGGGCTGTGACAGGCTGGAAAAAGCTGCGATCATCCGGAATTTGAGAAAAGTTAAACATTATTTCTCAATAAAACATTAAAGAGGTTTACTAGGAATTGTGGAGAACCTCATGGGGGCCAAAAAAATAAAGTCTACTGGTTCCAGCATCATGGTGGTCTTCAGTTCCTCAACCCTGCAGACTGGTACTGAATTGTTGAGGGTCATGGGACCCACTGTGCCCAATAGAATGGGATCAGAGGTGAGATGTTGAATTGATTTTTCTTGGAGAGGAGTGATATTCCCAGTATTCAGTCACAAGGCAGAGGCCAGGATTAGTGCTCATCGGGACTCTAAAATATGAGAGTATGAACCCCGCTAGACACAGGATCCTGATATCTGTAGGTCCCCGGGTGCCTTAACAACCTGAATCCACTCTTCAGCCACAGCAGAAGCAGAGGAGGAAGCCTCCTAGCCTAGAACATCGGCCTTGTGGTTGTCTTAAAAGGACCATATGTCATTTTATTACTGTATAAATGTATCTACTCCTTAACTCCTTCCTGTTAGGAGAGCTGTTTAATAGTTACATTTATGCAGCATTTCCATTACAACCAACTCTTAGAAGGTAGCAAGAGAGCTCAAGTCACAGTGCCCAGTAGCCACATCCCAGTGTCTGCTCCCAAATCCCCAAGTCACAGTGCCTGCTCGCCAAATGTGAATTTTAAAGTGCCTGCTCCCCAATTGCCAAGTCACGGTGCCTGCTCCCCAAATGCCAAGTCACAGTGCCTGCTCCCCAATTGCCAAGTCACAGTGCCTGCTCCCCAAATGCCAAGTCACAGTGCCTGCTCCCCAATTGCCAAGTCACAGTGCCTGCTCCCCAATTGCCAAGTCACAGGGCCTGCTCCCCAATTGCCAAGTCACAGGGCCTGCTCCCCAATAACCACATCACAGTCCCACTCCCATATCACCAGGTCATAGTATCTGCTCCCCAGTAGCCACATCACAGTGCCTGCTCCCCAGTAACCACATCAAAGAATCTGCTCCCCAGTAATCAAGTCACAGTGCCTGCTCCCCAATTGCCAAGTCAGAGTAGCTGCTCCCCAGTAGCCACATCACAGTGCCTGCTCTCCAGTAACCACGTCACAGTGCTTACTCCCCAGTAACCACTTCACAGTGTCTGCTCCCTTATTGCCAAGCCTCAGTGCCTTTTCCCCAGTAGCCACATCATAGCGCATGCTCCCCATTAGCCACATCATAGCGCATGCTCCTCAGTAGCCACATCATAGTGCATGCTCCCCAGTAGCCACATCATAGTGCATGCTCCCCATTAGCCACATCATAGCGCATGCTCCTCAGTAGCCACATCATAGTGCATGCTCCCCATTAGCCACATCATAGCGCATGCTCCTCAGTAGCCACATCATAGTGCATGCTCCCCAGTAGCCACATCATAGTGCATGCTCCCCAGTAGCCACATCATAGTGCGTGCTCCCCAGTAGCCACATCATAGTGCATGCTCCTCAGTAGCCACATCATAGTGCCTGCTCCCCAGTAACCACATCAAAGAATCTACTCCCCTGTAACCAAGTCACAGTGCCTGCTCCCCAATTGCCAAGTCACAGTAGCTGCTCCCCAGTAGCCACATCACAGTGCCTGCTCTCCAGTAACCACGTCACAGTGCTTACTCCCCAGTAACCACTTCACAGTGTCTGCTCCCTTATTGCCAAGCCTCAGTGCCTTTTCCCCAGTAGCCACATCATAGCGCATGCTCCCCATTAGCCACATCATAGCGCATGCTCCTCAGTAGCCACATCATAGTGCATGCTCCCCAGTAGCCACATCATAGTGCATGCTCCCCAGTAGCCACATCATAGTGCGTGCTCCCCAGTAGCCACATCATAGTGCATGCTCCTCAGTAGCCACATCATAGTGCCTGCTCCCCGGTAACCACATCAAAGAATCTACTCCCCAGTAACCAAGTCACAGTGCCTGCTCCCCAATTGCCAAGTCACAGTAGCTGCTCCCCAGTAGCCACATCACAGTGCCTGCTCTCCAGTAACCACGTCACAGTGCTTACTCCCCAGTAACCACTTCACAGTGTCTGCTCCCTTATTGCCAAGCCTCAGTGCCTTTTCCCCAGTAGTCACATCATAGCGCATGCTCCTCAGTAGCCACATCGTAGTGCATGCTCCTCAGTAGCCACATCATAGTGCATGCTCCCCAGTAGCCACATCATAGTGCATGCTCCCCATTAGCCACATCATAGTGCATGCTCCCCAGTAGCCACATCATAGTGCATGCTCCTCAGTAGCCACATCATAGTGCATGCTCCCCAGTAGCCACATCATAGTGCATGCTCCCCAGTAGCCACATCATAGTGCATGCTCCCCAGTAGCCACATCATAGTGCATGCTCCCCAGTAGCCACATCATAGTGCATGCTCCCCAGTAGCCACATCATAGTGCATGCTCCCCAGTAGCCACATCATAGTGCATGCTCCTCAGTAGCCACATCATAGCGCATGCTCCTCAGTAGCCACATCATAGTGCATGCTCCCCATTAGCCACATCATAGCGCATGCTCCTCAGTAGCCACATCATAGTGCATGCTCCCCAGTAGCCACATCATAGTGCATGCTCCCCATTAGCCACATCATAGCGCATGCTCCTCAGTAGCCACATCATAGTGCATGCTCCCCAGTAGCCACATCATAGCACATGCTTCCAAGACGGGTACTGAACTGTTGAGGGTCACAAGACCCACTACGGCCAATAGAATGGGATCATATGGTCAGAGCTGAGATGTTGAGTAGCCTCGTCACAGTGCCTGCTCCCCAATAGCTATTGGTCTTACCTCCTGACCGATGGTTTCCTGTGGCAGCTGCTGTATGGAACGCCACTCACTACTAGAGCGTAGTTGTGCACGTTCACAAGCGAGTTATGTGGATAGTGCAATCTACGCTGTACTTCTCACTAGTCACAAAGTGATTAGGTGCAGTGCACTCTGAGGGTCAGGGGCGTGGAGCCAGATAACAATAGGCTTTGATTCCCACCAACCTGGCCTAGAGGAAGTGTAAAAGGTAAGAAATGGTACAAATGTAGAAGTCCGAGATTTTCATTAAAAGTAAAGTTAGACAAGGACTTTGCACTGACTCTATATGCTGTACATATTTTATCCAAATGTTTGGAGCTGACACATTTAGAGCCAAGGACTAAGCTCATTAAGAGTCATTAATGGTCAGATATAAAACCCTATCTTCATTCTAGTTCTAGATTAGAGATGAGCGAGCACTAAAATGCTCGGGTGCTCGTTACTCGAGCCGAACATTTCCAGATGCTCGAGTGCTCGTTTCGAGTAACGAGCCCCATTGAAGTCAATGGGAGACCCGAGCATTTTTCAAAGGGACCATGGTTCAGGAATAAAATGTGTTATTTAATTGAAAAATAATGTCTTCTGATAATTTGCAAACATCTGCGATCTATTCTTCACTGTTCCGCGCGTATATTATCTCCCGACAAGTTAGCAGATGTAAAGAACAGTGAAGAACAGAATAAAAACAGTGAACACAGTGAACACAGGATCATTTAAGATAAAAACACAGTGCAGAACACAGTGCAGAATAGATTACAGATGTTCGGCACATCTGCTTACTTGTCGGGAGATACGCGCGGAACGGCGCGAACAAAATAGCATGTGAAGAACAATATATATGTGTGTGAAGAACACATTGCAGATGTTTAAATACATCTGCAATGTGTTCTACACACATATATATTGTTCTTCACATGCTATTTTGTTCGCACCGTTCCGCGCGTATCTCCCGACAAGTAAGCAGATGTGCCGAACATCTGTAATCTATTCTGCACTGTGTTCTGCACTGTGTTTTTATCTTAAATGATCCTGTGTTCACTGTTTTTATTCTATTCTTCATTGTTCTTCACTGTGTTTTTTTTAATTAAATGCTCGATCTCGAGCAGGGGAAATACTCGTCCGAGCAACGAGCCGTCTCGAGTACCCTAATGCTCGACCGAGCATCAAGCTCGGACGAGCATGTTCGCTCATCTCTATTCTAGATGTTTGAGTACTGGGTAAGAATAAAGATGTATTTATACATGAAGACAGATTTGAAGGTCTGACACCAAACTCTACAGAACAGATCATTTACTTTTACATCTAAGGCCCCTCGGTTCCAGCCTTCTGCGAAAGAACAGATAACAGCTTTGCTCATCCAAACACAAAAATAGTCATTTCCCCAGAGATCTCATCCCAGAAGACACGGGAAAAACAGAGTTTGCTGACGCCCAATGGCAAATGATCACGTTTCATTCTTAATAGACAGTTCCGCTGGGATCCGACTAATGGCATTTCTGCATCACTGTATGGATAGTTTTCTCTCTGTAGGTTAATATCTGTGCTGCATCTGTCATGCCTCTGTTTTATGAGTTATGAATAGCTATCAATCATGGGCGGAATGAAGTGAAGCATCTTGTAATTCAAAATGAATTGTAAAAAGGATGGGGGGGGGGGGGATGCAAAAGGATTCGGTTACTCAGTATCTAGCCCCGAGTGGGAGCGGTGGCATGTCACAATGAAGGGCATAGATCTCTCCATGGCTTAAGCAGTAACCAAGGAATCACTCTGCTGACCCTGACCATAAATCTATATGACGTTAGAAAAAGAAAACGTGATTTAGCCAATTTTTGATTTTTGTGGTCTCGTAAGATGGATCGCTAGGTTACATCATTGCAAACATGAGGTCATGACCAGAGCAACAGATGAGATTGGAGCTGTCCATTGTTACAAAACTATGTTAAGATGGGAATGGATCATCAACTTTTTATACCTGTTTTTTCTATACTTTACTGAGAGAAAATAGAAAAGCTCAGTTCCCTGCATTTCAACCTCCTCTCTAAATATCTTTCTTTATCTGTATTATTCCCTGTTGCAGTGCTGGTCCGAGAGGTAGACAAAGATTAAATGCCTGATTCATTTGCTTAGTTTCCTCTCAATCAGCTCATAAAGCTTCTTTGGGGCTGGATTTCCCTTCCAGTGATTTGGTTTACTTACCTATTTGCTGATTCTACAGTATCTGACCTGTGTATAAGTTGACGATCTTCTGCCCAGTTTTCTGACTATCCCTTACCTTTTGATTTTGTACAGCATTACCATCTGGTTGTGACTTTGCTTTGTATTGTTGACTACTGTATTGATTCTAATTTTGTCGCTAACATACACTCTTGACTTAGCTTGCTGACCTATACAGTGTAGGGAACCTTGCCTAGTTGGGGGACATCTATGGCGGTAGTCAGGGATAGGAGAGATTTTGTATAATACTCCACTTTACCCCCCCCCCCGACCGGATATCGGGGCTTATTTACTAACGGTCCGAACGCTGCACTTTTGTCGGGTTTCCCGAATATTTCCGTTTTGCGCCGAATTGCCCCTTGATTTTGGCGCACACGATCGGTTTATAGCACATCAGTGCCGGCTTTCACGCGACAGAAATCGGGGGGGGGGGGGCGTGGTCATCGGACAACCGTCAGATTCGGAAAAACTGTGGAGTTTATAAAATTCTTTGTCGCAAGATTGCAAGATCACGCACTTACATGCACCAGGAAGAAGAAGGTGAACTCCGGCGGACCTCGGCGCAGAAGCGACACATGCAGGAACTCGGGCGCACAATCTTAGTGAATCGCAGCAGTGCCGGATCCTCGTCGTACAACGTGCCGCGGGATCGCGACTATACCCCATTATCTCTATGTCATCTTCTATCAATACCATGATGCCTCAGCACAGCATCACATGAGACAGCACTGCTTTTTGTGTGATCATCCTTCTTTCTATTTCCTCAAAAAAATCTTGGAGACCATACTTATGCAGCCATGATCCAGTCTGATATAACAAGGAGCCATATGTATACCTCTCTACGGGTGGTCCCCAATTTACATATAGGATCATTTCTATAGGTTTGTTCTTAAGTTGAATTTGTATGTAAGTCAGAACAGTTACATTTATTAAGTGGAACACCAGACAAACCATTTTTTGGTCCCCGTGACAATTTGATTTTGAAAAATTTGGGTTGATAAGAGAACAATGATTAACAATAAAGCTTAATTGAAGACATCTTACAGTATATCCCTGCAGCTGGGGCTGAAGTTTAGTATATTACTAGCATCCAGAAAGGTCACAGTGGGCTCAGAGGTCAGTTTGTAACTAGGGGTCACCTGTTCACCCTTTTCTGTCCATAGAGAAGCAAGTGGCCGGCGCCAAAATATAGGAAATGTCCTTGATTTTTCAGCGCACACTGACCGAGCGCCAAAGGCTTCCATGGTGACCAACATCCAAATGCTGTGCATGGGGCTTAGTCGGGTGCTCTTAAGTCAGGGACTACCTGTATATATTCAACGTTACGTTAAATGGGTAGTCCAAGATTAGAATGTAAATACACGAAATCCATACATACAACATAGGTTGCATAGGTTTGTTCTTAAGTTGAATATGTATGTAAGTGGAAACTGTATATTTTATAATTGTAACCAGACAAAAAAAATTTTTTGCCCCAGTGATAATTGGAGTATCAAAGTTTTTTGCTGTAATGGGACCAAGGATTATCAATAAAGCTTCATTACAGACATCTTACAGCTGATCATTGCAGCCTGGGACTATAGTAACATCCAGAGAGCTTCACCAGAGGTCACAGGGGGCAGAGGGGTTTGTCTTTAACTATGGGTCGTCGGTAAGCCGGGTGTTCTTAAGTAGGAGACTGCCTGTATACAGTAGGTCAAATTTATGTCTTTCCTCAAACAATACCCTTATTGCCTTTAGGCTGTGCCTGGTATTGCTGATCATCCCTATTATAGGACATAGAGCTGCAATACCGGACATAGACTATCAACAAGAGTGGCAGTGTTCAAGGGAAGGAAACTTACTTTTTCCCTTTAACATTTATATAAAAAAATAACAACCCAATTTTCTGATAACTTCCTCTTTCGAAACCAGTCGTCATCTATATCCTTAGTATAGTAACATGTGCAGCCCTTTAATCCGCAGCGTTTGTGCTGACTTCTGATCCTCGGTCAAGTAGGAGTGTAAGCAGGAGCCGGCCGATACATTATTGTGTTCAGATTGAACCCAGTAAGCGGCGGAGCTGTGATTTATCATGATACCAGAGAGAAATAAAACACCTTCCTCATAACGCTGTGAAATCTAAAAAGATTGAGTTAATCCCAAATTGAACTCACAACATGAAGTGGAAGTAAGCGATGGGGGCGCCGCCGGAGAAATAGTCATTTGCTATATGTTTATTTTTGTTATGGGATGAAGAAAACTTGGTTTTTGGGGATAAAAGGCTGAGATTTAGCTCCAGTAGATAAAGTTCTATAAGTTCTCTAAAACCATTGAAACCTATGGATTTCTGAGACGAGAGGAGAACTTCAAAGTTGAAATCTTGTTGGTTGTAATTATGTTTTATGCAGTTTTTTTTATATCTTTCTTGTATATTATGGGGCAGATTTACTTACCCGGTCCATTCGCGATCTAACGGCGCGTTCTCTGGATTCGGGTCTTCCGGCGATTCACTAAGGCAGTTCCTCCGACGTCCACCAGGTGTCGCTGCTGCGCTGAAGTCCGCCGGAGTTCACGATCCTATACTTGGTGAAGGTAAGTGCGTGTCCCGTCGGGTTTTCGATCGCCTACGCCCCCCGATTTCCGTTGCGTGCATGCTGGCGCCGATGCGCCACAATCCGATCGCATGCGCCAAAAACCCGGGGCAACAGGGAATATCGGCGCATATCAGAAATATTCAGGTAACACGTCGGGAATGGCATTAAATCTAATGCCATACGAGGTCCGCACCTGTGGACAGGTGGGCGTAAGCAAGCAGGGGCGCGGTACCGACTTACTACAGTGCATGACAACAGGAACAAAGGAGAAGGTAAGTATAAGTATTTTTGTTTTTACAGCCCCCCCAAAGCCGGATATATCCTTTTTTTAAAAGCTGGACAACCCCTTTAATTTCAATTTAAATGAGCTGCAATACCATACACAACCCATGAACAGGTGTGGCGCTGTTTATAGAAGACAACAGCCTTATACAACCCTTGTATAATCCTGTACAACCCCTTTAAATGGTAACGGTGTCATCCTTCTTCTCCCTGCTGAGACATTGAGCTCTTACCCCAGGATTTCATTATAGTAATCCAGCATTTTGTCAGCTCACCCAACATTTTAGTCACTTTTTTTCTTTTTTCCATAAAACAGCAATTTAATAATTAAGTAGATGAAATCCATAAAAAAACTAAACGAATTAAAGAAAGGAGGGGAAAAAAATACATTCTTGTAGAAATACATTTCTTGCCGTTAAGTACAATTAAATGGTTCTTCGGATTCATCGGAGAAGCGATGACTAGCAAAGGTGTTTTTTTCCCCCGACTTTTTTTTCCCGTGTTTTTTTACAGCCATCAAGGCGCCAGTAGTGTAAATGACAGGCGGTGACCCCCGCACGGTCCTTCCAGCTGTCCTCCTAACAATCCCCAGGTGCTGTCTGTCAGCGCAGGACTTCACTAGAAAAGTTCAGTAACAAAAGGAAAGTCTAAAAG
Source organism: Engystomops pustulosus (assembly GCF_040894005.1). Lineage (NCBI taxonomy): Eukaryota > Metazoa > Chordata > Amphibia > Anura > Leptodactylidae > Engystomops > Engystomops pustulosus. Next base: position 86,782,621 of record NC_092420.1, on the reverse strand, counting down.
AGAGCACAAAATAACAGCTACAAAACCTTCAATTAGAGGGGGACCAAAAGTTTTCTAGGGAGCCCAATCATTACTGTTTGTCCCCCTACATGGAGAGACCCCCCCCCCCCCCCGCTCCCTCCAAGCACACAGCAGAAGAGCATCCTCCTAACCCTCTCCTACAACAATATGGTGCCAAATCATGAACAGTACCTACTATTTTTTACAAAATATTCTACCCAACACAAGTTTTGATCTGTAGGGGACTCCAACAAAGAGTGAGACCCTGCTAAGCTTAAAGGAAATCTACCATCAAACCCATCATGATAAACCAGGGGCACTTACTCATAGATCCAGGCACCGTGACTGTGGGAATCCTTTTATATTTGTTATCCATGGCCGCCTTCCTTCTAAAATCAACTTTTAACTTGCTGCTAATGACAAGGGCTTTGGGGGGCGTTACCAGAGCACCAATGTGCTGCAGCTTCGCAGGCTGTTACACTGTGCAAGGAGCACTTCTCCCCTCCCTCTGTGTGCTGAAACTCTCTGCTTCCGTAGGATTACATGAGGCAGAGGGAGAAGTGATGTGCTGAGATAAGGCATGGTGAGAAAGGCCTGTGAAGTTACAGCACATAGGGGCTCTGGCAACACACCCAGAGCCCTTGTGGCTCATAAGCATAATTTTGAATGCTTATTTTAGAAGGAAGGAGGCCTTGGATAATACATATGAGAAGATTCCCACAGTCACAGGGCCTGGATCTATGAGAAATGTCCCTGGTTTATCAGGATGGATTAATGGTAAAGGCAGAAGCGTCGACCAGTTCTCAGATGTTGGTGTCTGGATCCATAAAAAGTCTCTGGGGGAATTTATTATCAAGGAAGTTGGTAAAAAAAATAACTCCAGCACATCATGAAGTCTGTCCTAAGAGCTTTTTTTATCCGGCTAGGGTGGGCTCCACCCCACATCCAGGAGCTACTCCACCTCCCAGACCACCTCTTTTATGGAGTGACATTTTTTGAAATTCTCTATATCTGTACTTTCTGTGTAATTTCGATCTCCTTATTAATGGATGCAACTCCCTCTCCAGTGCCGGGATATGACGCCAACACCTATTGCATCCTCCATATCAGGGGTGTAACTAGGAGAGGCAGGGCCCCATAGCAGGCTTCTGCATGGGGCCCTCCTTATCACTTATAAAATATATATACTGTATGTTTATACTCACACATGCAAGTTACAATAATGCACACACATATAGAGCATATACACACTCACATAGAGTGCCATATACAAACATACAATATATATACTCACATACAGTATATACAGACACCATATGTACAGTATATGTTATATACATATTATGCTGTACAAAGCATAATAGGGGTCATTTACTAAGGGCCCGATTTGCGTTTTCCCAACGTGTTACCCGAATATTTCCGATTTGTGCCGATTTCCCATGAATTGCCCCAGGATTTAGTCGCACGTGGATTGTGGCGCATCGGCGCCGGCATGCACGCGACGGAAATCTGGGGGTGTGGCCGAACGAAAACCAGACGGATTCGGAAAAACCGCCGCATTTAAAACAAAAAATGTGTCGCAAAGCTTGCACTTACCTTCACTTGGAATAGGCCGGTGAACTTGAGCACGTTCCGATGCTTTTCAGCGCAGCAGCGCCACCTGGTGGACGTCAGAGGGACTGCCTTAATAAATCCCGGCCGGACCTGAATCCAGCGCAGAGAACGTGCCGCTGGATCGCGAATGGACCGGGTAAGTAAATCTTCCCCAGTATGTATATAATGGTCGCACATCCTCCACTCTTTAGTGTGTCAGGTTGGGTGCCGGGGCCCCCTGACACTGTGTGCCCCATAGCGGCTGCTACCACTGTAGTTATGCCCCTGCTCCAAATTTTGGCAAAATTGTCCCCCGTTTAGTAAAAATTTTACAAGCTCTTCCAATACCTCCCCTCCTCTGACAATCCATGTCACCAGCACACGGGGATAACTATGCGGCAGATTAATGTCATCTCCGATATTATTATTCACTGTAGGTAAAATCCGCGCTCCATGGGATACAACAAAATGCTAAATCCACTGCTCCCCCCTCTCCGCCAACTGTTCCTGCCTGGGGCTAGGACTCATCCCTGTTTTATTTCCGCTGTAGCCGCAGTTTGGAATTTCACCAGATTAAAAGAAACTTTTTACCTCTATTAAGCCCAGATCCCCTTTCAGCGGCCGAAAAGACTGAGCTCTAACAGCATCCGCTTTGCTCCGGCGTGGGCTCCATCCATCAGGCTGACAGAGGAATCCGATGGGCCAGTCATATTGTCTATATTTCATACACAAACATCAGGCTTGCTGACAGCACTTTGCACACTCGGAAATTGCTTTCGCTGTGATCTGAATTTCAACTAGAGCCGTGATTTCTTTTTTTTTTCCCCGTTTCTCTTCCCCTCCCTCTCCCTGTATGTTTCTCCGGCTGTGCGACCCTCTGGAATATCTCCAAATTAATAGCGCAGGATACCCCGCATCCACGTCCGAGATTATTTTTTTATGTTTAGTTGCAAAATTTGCAATTTCCTAATTTCTAATTTTTCACAGACGGAGCGGTAATTTTTTTCCGGCTCCTTCCTGCGGTCGGAATATAGCGTAAAGAGCATAACTAGGGAAGGAGCAGCCTGGTATTACAGATGCTGCCCTATGGCCCTGCCGGAAAATGTGTTTCATGGAGGAGGCAGTGAAAATGATGACACTGTAAAAGGCCGGGGAGAAGTTATAAGTCTTCCTGGGCAGCTGGTTATAATCCGCTCTGTTGTTATCGGGGATAAGTGACAGGATATTTAAGCAGGTTGGTTAACTATTCGGCCATACAAGGAGTGGGGGTGCGCTCAAAGATTATTACTCCATAGGGCCTGTCCACATGATGGAAATGGCCCCCATTGCTTCTAATGTACTAACACTCCTGTCTTTTCCTCCAGCTTTAATACCTGGTGTATTTCAGTATCATAACCCATCTATTACCCACCGCAGCCCCGGACATGAAATGGATTTTCATTACTTTTTAGTAACCGTAATATATATTCAAGTAGAACAGAGTTCAGGAAATCCATCTTGCTGAAAGTCGGCCATAAATGGCTACATAAAAATACTGGCAGCCCCGGGGAGAAAGGACGGAGATACTGGGGGGGCTGTAGGGTGTTATTATGTAGGGTTATCCTTTCATATAAGGGGATGTGTGTATGGGGTATTGGAATGAAATAAGGGGGTTAAAATGTGGTTCTGTCTGGACCCCTTTGTTTATATTCTATGATACATGCAGGGCCGGATCAAGGCTGGGGGAGGCACATGGGCGCAAAATCTGGTGGGGGCTCCCATTGAATGTAGTTTAAACAGAGTAGAGCAATTGCTATATAAAGCCTCTCCAGTAATAACGATATACAGCTCCTAGTATTCACTATATACAACCCCCCAGCAATCACTGTATACAGCCTCTAGTAATCGCTATATACAACCCCCCAGAAATCACTATATACAGCCCCCACCCATCACTATATACAACCCCCCAGCAACCACTATATGCAGCCCCCCAGTCATCACTATATACAACCCCCCAGAAATCACTATATACAGCCCCCACCCATCACTATATACAGCCCCCAGCAATCACTATATACAGCCCCCAGTAATCACATATACAGCCTCTCCAGTAATAACTATATACAGCTCCCAGTATTCACTATATACAACCCCCCCAGCAATCACTGTATACAGCCTCCAGTAATCGCTATATACAGCCCCCCAGCAACCACTATATGCAGCCCCCCAGTCATCACTATATACAACCCCCCAGAAATCACTATATACAGCCCCCACCCATCACTATATACAGCTCCCCCAGCAATCACTATATACAGCCCCCAGTAATTACATATACAGCCTCTCCAGTAATAACTATATATAGCTCCCAGTATTCACTATATACAACCCCCCAGCAATCACTGTATACAGCCTCCAGTAATCGCTATACACAGACCCCCAGCAACCACTATATGCAGCCCCCCAGTCATCACTATATACAACCCCCCAGAAATCACTATATACAGCCCCCACCCATCACTATATACAGCCCCCAGCAATCACTATATACAGCCCCCAGTAATCACATATACAGCCTCTCCAGTAATAACTATATACAGCTCCCAGTATTCACTATCTACAACCCCCTAGCAATCACTGTATACAGCCTCCAGTAATCGCTATATACAGCCCCCCAGCAACCACTATATACAGCTCCCCAGTAATCACCATATACAACCCCCCAGCAATCACTATATACAGCCCCCACCCATCACTATATACAGCCCCCAGCAATCACTATATACAGCCCCCAGTAATCACATATACAGCCTCTCCAGTAATAACTATATACAGCTCCCAGTATTCACTATATACAACCCCCCAGCAATCACTGTATACAGCCTCCAGTAATCGCTATACACAGACCCCCAGCAACCACTATATGCAGCCCCCCAGTCATCACTATATACAACCCCCCAGAAATCATTATATACAGCCCCCACCCATCACTATATACAGCCCCCAGCAATCACTATATACAGCCCCCAGTAATCACATATACAGCCTCTCCAGTAATAACTATATACAGCTCCCAGTATTCACTATCTACAACCCCCTAGCAATCACTGTATACAGCCTCCAGTAATCGCTATATACAGCCCCCCAGCAACCACTATATACAGCTCCCCAGTAATCACCATATACAACCCCCCAGCAATCACTATATACAGCCCCCACCCATCACTATATACAGCCCCCAGCAATCACTATATACAGCCCCCAGTAATCACATATACAGCCTCTCCAGTAATAACTATATACAGCTCCCAGTATTCACTATATACAACCCCCCAGCAATCACTGTATACAGCCTCCAGTAATCGCTATACACAGACCCCCAGCAACCACTATATGCAGCCCCCCAGTCATCACTATATACAACCCCCCAGAAATCACTATATACAGCCCCACCCATCACTATATACAGCCCCCAGCAATCACTATATACAGCCCCCAGTAATCACATATACAGCCTCTCCAGTAATAACTATATACAGCTCCCAGTATTCACTATCTACAACCCCCTAGCAATCACTGTATACAGCCTCTAGTAATCGCTATATACAGCCCCCCAGCAACCACTATATACAGCTCCCCAGTAATCACCATATACAACCCCCCAGCAATCACTATATACAGCCCCCCAGAAATCAATATATACAGATCCCCAGTAGTCACTATATACAGCCCACAGTTATCACTATATACAGCCCCCCAGTATTCACTGTATACAGCTCGCCAGCATTAACTATATACAGTTCCCCTATAACAACTATATACAACCCCCTATAATAACTATATACATACACCCATAATAACTATACACACCCCCTGTAATAACTATATGCAGACACCCATAATAACTATATACACCCCCTATAATAACTATATACAGGCACCCATAATAACTATATACTTCCCCTATAATAACTATATACAGGCACCCATAATAACTATGTACACCCCCTATAATAACTATATAAAGACACCCATAATAACTATACAGACACCCATAATAATTATATACACCCCCTATAATAACTATATACCAACACCCATAATAACTATATACAGCCCCTGTAATAACTAACTATATACAGTCCCCTCATTATAACTATACACCCCCCCAATAATAACTAGCTATATACAGTCCCCCTATTATAACTATTCACCCGCCTACAATAACTAACTATATACAATTGCCCTATAAAACCTAAATACAGTCCAAGGTGAAATAATGAAATTATACTTAACCTTCCTCCGTTCACCCGTTGCGTTCCGCCCTCACTGTCTTCCCTTGCAGTGTCCCTCGGAGGTGTACCAAGATGATGGCACCCTGCCTACAGGTAGCGCAGTGACCTCACAAACTGCGCCGGCGCCGAGACGTCACACATTGCGCTGGTGCCAGCAGCACAGCGCCGCTATCTTGATTTTCCTTGGATCGTCTAATGGCAGAGCAGGGAATGTAATCCGTAGCTCTGCTGCAAGCTGAAATCAGAGCATACCCATGTCTGCCGACTGCCCGGTATGGCAAAAACACAGCCCGGTCCCAAATACTCAGTGGGCGATTCTGGCGCCCAAATCGTCCACATATGGTGGCCCCCCCCTATAATCCGGCCCTGGATACATGTGTTATGTAGGATTCTCTAGTGCAAGTATTGCAGGTCTGTATTGTATTGTAAAGTAATGTGAAGTAGTGTGGGACACATTTACTAACGGCCGTGCGCCAGTTTTTTTCCGTCGGACTTTGCATGTTCTTTCTAGTGCCAACTGCTTGCACAAGTATTTAAGAAGGTTCCGTGGCACAATTGTGTTGCATGTGACCATTTTGGTGGCTCTGCTGCACTATTCTTCATGCAACACAAATTTCTGCACTGAAGGGGGCGTATCGGTGCTCAGTCGGATTGTGCACCATATTTAATGCGTAAAGTCTAATAGAAGTGTGTCACATGCCCCATATTAAAGAACCAAATAAATAGTTATCCTGAATCTCGCGCCCCCTTCACACTACACAGGCAACTGCAAATAGTACACATTGCACTGTTCTTAGTAAATGTGCTCCTGTGTGTATAATCCCTGTGTTGTAACATCACTGTGTGTATTATCCCTGTACTGTGACATCACTGTGTGTATTATCCCTGTACTGTGACATCACTGTGTGTATTATCCCTGTACTGTGACATCACTGTGTGTATTATCCCTGTACTGTGACATCACTGTGTGTATTATCCCTGTACTGTGCCATCACTGTGTGTATTATCCCTGTACTGTGCCATCACTGTGTGTATTATTCCTGTACTGTGGCATCACTGTGTGTATTATCTCTGTACTGTGACATCACTGTGTGTATTATCCCTGTACTGTGACAGCACTGTGTGTATTATCCCTGTACTGTGACATCACTGTGTGTATTATCCCTGTACTGTGACATCACTGTGTGTATTATCCCTGTACTGTGACATCAGTGTGTGTATTATTCCTGTACTGTGACATCACTGTGTGTACTATCCCTGTACTGTGACATCACTGTGTGTATTATCTCTATACTGTGACATCACTGTGTGTATTATTCCTGTACTGTGACATCACTGTGTGTACTATCCCTGTACTGTGACATCACTGTGTGTATTATCCCTGTACTGTGACATCAGTGTGTGTATTATTCCTGTACTGTGACATCACTGTGTGTACTATCCCTGTACTGTGACATCACTGTGTGTATTATCTCTATACTGTGACATCACTGTGTGTATTATTCCTGTACTGTGACATCACTGTGTGTACTATCCCTGTACTGTGACATCACTGTGTGTATTATCCCTGTACTGTGACATCAGTGTGTGTATTATTCCTGTACTGTGACATCACTGTGTGTACTATCCCTGTACTGTGACATCACTGTGTGTATTATCCATGTACTGTGACATCACTGTGTGTATTATCCCTGTACTGTGACATCACTGTGTGTATTATCTCTATACTGTGACATCACTGTGTGTATTATTCCTGTACTGTGACATCACTGTGTGTACTATCCCTGTACTGTGACATCAGTGTGTGTATTATCCCTGTACTGTGACATCAGTGTGTGTATTATTCCTGTACTGTGACATCACTGTGTGTACTATCCCTGTACTGTGACATCACTGTGTGTATTATCTCTATACTGTGACATCACTGTGTGTATTATTCCTGTACTGTGACATCACTATGTGTACTATCCCTGTACTGTGACATCACTGTGTGTATTATCCCTGTACTGTGACATCACTGTGTGTATTATCTCTGTACTGTGACATCACTGTGTGTATTATCCCTGTACTGTGACATCACTGTGTGTACTATCCCTGTACTGTGACATCACTGTGTGTATTATCCCTGTACTGTGACATCACTGTGTGTATTATCCATGTACTGTGACATCACTGTGTGTATTATCCCCTGTACTGTGACATCACTGTGTGTATTATCCCTGTACTGTGACATAACTGTGTGTATTATCTCTATACTGTGACATCACTGTGTGTATTATTCCTGTACTGTGACATCACTATGTGTACTATCCCTATACTGTGACATCACTGTGTGTATTATCCCTGTACTGTGACATCACTGTGTGTATTATCTCTGTACTGTGACATCACTGTGTGTATTATCCCTGTACTGTGACATCACTGTGTGTATTATCTCTGTACTGTGACATCACTGTGTGTATTATCCCTGTACTGTGACATCACTGTGTGTATTATCTCTATACTGTGACATCACTGTGTGTATTATTCCTGTACTGTGGCATCACTGTGTGTACTATCCCTGTACTGTGACATCACTGTGTGTATTATCCCTGTACTGTGACATCACTGTGTGTATTATGTCTGTACTGTGACATCACTGTGTGTACTATCCCTGTACTGTGACATCACTGTGTGTATTATCTCTATACTGTGACATCACTGTGTGTATTATTCCTGTACTGTGACATCACTGTGTGTACTATCCCTGTACTGTGACATCACTGTGTGTATTATCCCTGTACTGTGACATCAGTGTGTGTATTATTCCTGTACTGTGACATCACTGTGTGTACTATCCCTGTACTGTGGCATCACTGTGTGTATTATCTCTATACTGTGACATCACTGTGTGTATTATTCCTGTACTGTGTCATCACTATGTGTACTATCCCTATACTGTGACATCACTGTGTGTATTATCCCTGTACTGTGACATCACTGTGTGTATTATCTCTGTACTGTGACATCACTGTGTGTATTATCCCTGTACTGTGACATCACTGTGTGTATTATCCCTGTACTGTGACATCACTGTGTGTATTATCCCTGTACTGTGACATCACTGTGTGTATTATCCATGTACTGTGACATCACTGTGTGTATTATCCCCTGTACTGTGACATCACTGTGTGTATTATCCCTGTACTGTGACATCACTGTGTGTATTATCTCTATACTGTGACATCACTGTGTGTATTATTCCTGTGCTGTGACATCACTATGTGTACTATCCCTATACTGTGACATCACTGTGTGTATTATCCCTGTACTGTGACATCACTGTGTGTATTATCTCTGTACTGTGACATCACTGTGTGTATTATCCCTGTACTGTGACATCACTGTGTGTATTATCTCTGTACTGTGACATCACTGTGTGTATTATCCCTGTACTGTGACATCACTGTGTGTATTATCTCTCTACTGTGACATCACTCTGTGTATTATCCCTGTACTGTGACATCACTCTGTGTATTATCCCTGTACTGTGACATCACTGTGTGTATTATCCCTGTACTGTGACATCACTGTGTGTATTATCTCTGTACTGTGACATCACTGTGTGTATTATCCCTGTACTGTGACATCACTGTGTGTATTGTCCCTGTACTGTGACATCACTGTGTGTATTATCTCTGACATCACTGTGTGTATTATCTCTGTACTGTGACATCACTGTGTGTATTATCCCTGTACTGTGACATCACTGTGTGTATTATTCCTGTACTGTGACATAACTGTGTGTATTATCCCTGTACTGTGACATCACTGTGTGTATTATCACTGTACTGTGACATCACTGTGTGTATTATCTCTGTACTGTGACATCACTGTGTGCATTATCCCTGCACTGTGACATCACTGTTTGTATTATCCCTGTACTGTGACATCACTGTGTGTATTATCCCTGTACTGTGACATCACTGTGTGTATTATCTCTGTACTGTGACATCACTGTGTGTATTATCCCTGTACTGTGACATCACTGTGTGTATTATCTCTGTACTGTGACATCACTGTGTGTATTATCCCTGTACTGTGACATCACTGTGTGTATTATCTCTCTACTGTGACATCACTCTGTGTATTATCCCTGTACTGTGACATCACTGTGTGTATTATCCCTGTACTGTGACATCACTGTGTGTATTATTCCTGTACTGTGACATAACTGTGTGTATTATCCCTGTACTGTGACATCACTGTGTGTATTATCACTGTACTGTGACATCACTGTGTGTATTATCTCTGTACTGTGACATCACTGTGTGCATTATCCCTGCACTGTGACATCACTGTTTGTATTATCCCTGTACTGTGACATCACTGTGTGTATTATCCCTGTACTGTGACATCACTGTGTGTATTATTCCTGTACTGTGACATAACTGTGTGTATTATCCCTGTACTGTGACATCACTGTGTGTATTATCACTGTACTGTGACATCACTGTGTGTATTATCTCTGTACTGTGACATCACTGTGTGCATTATCCCTGCACTGTGACATCACTGTGTGTATTATCCCTGTACTGTGACATCACTGTGTGTATTATCCCTGTACTGTGACATCACTCTGTGTAAAACTCACCACATCTCTTTCTATATTTATTATTCATGAATTCAGATTAGGGGGATCTATTGCGCCCCCTATAGCTGTTATACTGCTCCCTGTAAAATAAATGTAATTATCAGTGACATCACATTCTCGGCTTCTTCAGGAAGATACTTTTTATCTATTTGTCAGCCAACAAGACAAAATGTGTCAGGACGTTTCACGCAGGATCAGTAAAGATGGAAGCAAAATGGAAATAACATGTGAGCCCAGCGCTAGCGCCCGTAGGAACAGCAAGAAAACACACGTCCTCCCTGATTCCCCCGACCGGGGAATTCTGCTGCTTTTATTTTTACAATGCCCAGATATGAAGATGAAACCCCCAGAAAACCGGAGAAAAAGACCCTGTTATGTGGAGTCTGGAGGAGTCAGTATAGATAAAACATTGATACCCCCCCCCCCGGTCCTATCGCATTTCAGAAGTGAAATTTCCGCGTCTCGACCAGAGTGAAGACGAGCCGCCAGGTGATTGACGCCTCCTTACCTCAAACTGACACCTAAAAGTATTTTTAAACAATTTTTTTGTGATCTGACTTGTGCGAGGTGTGATTTTGGCTGACAGCTCCCTTCTGTCTGAAGTCGTGAAAGCCTTCGGAGAAGTTTGCATAGATAAACGCCCTCCTCCGTGATATTCTGAAGGAGAAGACACAGAGTAAAGGCAAAACATTTTTAGCTAGAGACATCCCAAGGTACATGGCATGAGACGGACAGTTTCCAATGTCAAAAAAAGGTTTATATTTGGGGTTGGCCACTCTTTTATATAAATTGAACATGTGCCTTTAGTGCCTTAATAATAATCCCTGAATGTTCATCTAGTGATTCAGCAGTCTTGCTACTTACTCTAGTGCTGTCTGCAGACTCCCCGTGGATCTTTGGCTACATGTCTGAGCTCTGCTGAATAGGAGGAGCTGCAGCAGGAGATTCTGACTCATCTGCCCCCTCTCCTCTTCCTATATCTGTCAGAGAGATGGACTGTGAGAGAAGAGGCACAGTGGGTGACGCCATTAGGAAGGAAGTTGTGCATATATGTAGAGGGCAGCATGGGGAGACACGAGTACATATACATGCACAGACATGTCTAAAAGAAGAGATTTAATGAAAATTGGTCAAACCCTTAAAGGTACCTCTCTATAGATAGTATCCAATGCTATTGGCCTAGTGCCCCGTCACGTCACCTAACGTCCTGTAAGGACATTCTTAAAGGGGTTGTCCTCTTTCAGCAAATAATTGATATGGTAGCCAAATGAGGAGGAGAATTATGGAAAATATCAACATTGATGATTCGGGCTCGGGGGGGGGGGGGGTAGAGATAAAATTCCCACTGTGCCACAATCTGTAGATAGATACCTATTATTCATTCAAAGAGTCCTGAAAAGTCATCCTTAAAGGGGTTGTCCTCTTTTAATAATTGATATGGTTTGTGTTAGGAAAATGTATACAATTTTTCTAATATACTTTCTGTATCAATCCCTTGCAGTTTTCTAGATCTCTGCTTGCTGTCATTCTATAGAAAGCTGTAGACAAGACCCTGGTCTTGTAACCGACATGCAGGTGCACAAGCCTTTAGTGTCACCCGGCTCTGATAGCAAGTCTTTTTGCTGAAAGTGGACAACCCCTTTAAAGAGAAATTATATCAATGCCATCAACTTGTATCGTAATGACAATATTTCTTACAGAATGTCATTTCTACATCTTGTTTGTGTCGGATGTCGGTCATATATAATTTCTACATCGCAATTTTCTGTGAATCCTACAGAAGACGCATATTAACATGTAAATGAATCGCGGCGATAATCTACAAGGAGCGGCCGGTTCCAGCGCTCTGTTATTTTCTAGCATTCACTTCCATCACTAAACATCGTCCTGTGTGCTGCGCTTTAATTAAGTAGGACACTTGACCACAGGCTATTCCAGACGGCTTTGTCCTTCCGTAGCCAAGCCGGTGACAGCTAATTATTTTTCATCTATACATATTCTCCGGGCCTGTGGCTCACAAGTTGCGCGTTGGCCTTGCAGAGACTGTTCCTGGGATCTCAATCCATTACACGAGATAATCAGAAGGGAAAAGTGCCCAAGACTTTCCAAATTAAAAGCAGATTTGATAAGTTGTGTTAAAGTGATGGCGAATTTATGTAGTTTAGTCTGAATTCCGAGGAATCTCAACATTTCATCATCTTCTAAATGGTCATCATTTTACACATCGTGGGTGTCATGGGGAACTGAAAAATCGGATCGAACCTTATTTAAATATACAATGGGGGTCATTTACTAAGGGCCCGATTCGCGTTTTCCTGATGTGTTACCCGAATATTTTCGATTTGCGCCGACTTTCCCTGTATTGCCCCGGGATTTTGGCGCACGCGATCGGATTTTGGCGCATCGGCACTGGCATGCATGCGACGGAAATCGGGGGGCGTGACCGAGCGAAAACCTGACGGATTCGGAAAAACCGCCGCATTTAAAACAAAAAAAGTGTCGCTTGGGACGCGCTTACCTTCACTTGGTCGGGCCTGGTGAATTCCAGTGCGGATCAATGCTTTACAGCGCAGCAGCGCCACCTGGTGGACGGCGGAGGAACTGCCTTAGTGAATCCCGGCCGGCCCCGAATCCACCGCAGAGAACCCGCCGCTGGATCGCGAACGGACCGGGTAAGTAAATCTGCCACAATGGGTTTTATGATGTGGGGGGTTACATGTAAGGGTGCAGGGGCGGATTAATACTGCCATGGGCCCTGGTCTATATGTATATTATGGCCCCTACAAGTCTGGAATCACTTCCTATATCTGGTACTAGAATCAGCTTCTTGGGGGATGGAGGATGTGTCTCTTTTCCTGCTTTCAATCTGTACCTTTGGAGGACCTACAAAAAGGTCCTGTAATGGCTCTTTTGTGCATGTGTATTGAGAGCAGGAACAGATGTACCAGGATAATATGGATGAAGGTCCCTCTGAATATATAATTTGGTGGGTGGTTTGGGTGACCAGGGACACCCTAAAAGGCTTGGTCCCTGGGCTACCGCCAAAACGACTTAAATTATAATCCACTAAGAGTGGAATTACTTTACGGTGGCTCAAACAATTTCTGGGGCCCCAAAGATCTAGGACAGTGATGGCAAACCTTTTCGACGCTGAGTGCCCAAACTACAACTAAAACCCACATATTTTTCGCGAAGTGCCGATGCAACATTTAAGCAGTAACTTATTACTCCCTGCTCTGTCACATGTTTAAATTGTATAGGCACCTGACGACACCAATACAGTAGAAAGAAGGAGAAGAAGTTTTGATTATCATTGTAGCTTCCTTCTAGGGTCCTGGGCTGCCTGGGACTGCAAGAGACCTTGAGTCCTGTCTGGCCTGGGGTGATGGCGCAGGTGCCAATAGAGAGGGCTCTGAGTGCCACCTCTGGCACCCGTGCCATAGGTTCGCCACCACTGATCTAGGAGGACCCACACTGACGTTCCCAGGAATCCAATATAGTTTAACGCTATGATAGACAGAGGGGCAGATTTACTTACCCGGTCCTGTCGCGATCACGCGGTGCGTTGTCCGCCGTTGATTCGGATCTGGCGCGATTCACTGAGATCATGTGTTCGAGTTCCTTCCTGTGACGCTGCTGTGCCGAGGTCCGCCGGAGTTCACCTGCTTCTTCCTGGTGCATGTGAGTGCTTGATCTTGCGACACAAAACCTTTTTTAAATTCTGCGGTTTGTCTGAATTTGTCCGGTTGTCCAACGTCCACACCCCCCGATTTCTGTTGCATGAAAGCCGGTGCCGATGCGCCAAAATCTGATTGCGAGCGCCAAAATTGCAGGGCAATTTGGCGCAAAACGGAAATGTTCAGGAAACCCGACGAAAGTGCGGCGTTCGGACCCTTAGTAAATGAGCCCCAGAGAAACAACAAACTCTGCCATTTGGAGTGAGCTATAAATTAGTTGGATGACCACCTTAAAGGGGTTGTCAAAAGTTTAAAAGTTATCACAGGGGATAACAAGGTTATCGGTGTGTGTGTCTGACTGCTGGGAATCTCATCAATCAAAGGATCTTCACTAAAAGATGAAGAGGCCGGACCCCACTATCAGCTATCACCTGCACGACTATAGAGTGGTCTGGATGGAATCCTCGTTTAATGAGTCATCCAGCTCAAGTTGATTAGTCCTGTCTGGACAGTTCAGAAAGCTCTGTGTAATGGAAAGCGGCATGCAACCCAGCTTTCCCAAGGTCCAGAATTTTATAATTAGTTTCTTGAGCAAAACCACTCAACTCAGGGATTAAACAAGATATGTTTCTGCATCAGTGTCGCTACAGCATTCTCAAGGTATGTTTGGTTCACAATGCTTTGCAGTCAAATTTTAGGGATTATTTTCCTTTAAAGTTTTTGACACTCGAGCTGATTTTCCTATTTTTGCTTGAAATGAGCTCATTTTCATTGGCAGGTAATCACTCATTAATGTCTCCATTACCAGGAAGTCTACGCTGAGCGAGGACATATTCTGTCACCAGCGTTGTCGCTTCTGATGAAGAGACATTTACTGGAGACAGGGACCGTAAAAAGAGCAGAGGAGATCTATGGGGAATGGTAGCAGCTACCAAACATTGCAGATGTTAGGAGATACACCATCTGCTTCAGCACCTGGATAGTCAGGAGCAGGAAAGGACACTGAGTATTCATGCTTATCGCTGCATTTACTGATTTCTTTTTGTATTAACCCATTGGCTTCCGCACGGGCAGTCTACATCCAAACTGTATGACTGAGTGGAACTACCCAAAGCCCACCAATGTTTGGTCAGCACCAAGATGCCATCACTCAGGGGCGGTGATGATGGAGCTTTAAGAGACCAAGTGCCCAAACGGCAATTTAAGAAGTAACTTGTCTCTAACTGCTATGACAGAACGTTACATTGTATCAGCATCCTGAGGCTGCAAGTACAATTGATAGAAAAAGGGAAAAATTGGACTGATATTCTAGCTTTTTTCCAGGGTCCTAAAAAGAAAGAATTACAGGACCCGAAGCAGGAGCTACAAAGTCCATCAAAGTCCACACCTCTTTGCTCCTCCTGCTGTCCCAGGCAGACAGGGATGTGCTGCTTTGTAATAGCAGTGATCCACGCCACATCCTGGGTGGCCTGCAGGCGGATGCCTTCAATCTGGCAAACTCTGTGCAGAGGAGACAGCCTGGGTGCTAGCAGTGAGGGCTCTGAGTGCCACCATTGGCACTCGTGCCATAGGTTCACCACCACTGCTCTAGCGGAGTCAGCTCGGTCATAAACATCATTACTTGTATCTGGATTTGAGATGTTTATGAACATCTTGGCACCAAATATGATAAGATGGTGGAGGGAAAATATATGATAGCTTTTCCCATTGGTCTGTGATCCATATTTGGTGGTTTGTGACATCTGACTCTTTCAGTATAGATCTTACAGATCAGATGCACCATAAAGGTAACTCCTATATCTGGTCTGGGGTTCTTGGACAACAGAAGTGCATTGAAGTTGTTCCTTAGTCTTTATGTCAGCCACAACAGTGATTCTGATTCCTTGTTGTACATTTTATACAGTTGGTTTGGCCACCAGCTATCTCTTACAACCGCCCCATACACACTCATACCCATCTTGACCAAGTGTACTAGTGATCTGATTGTAAAAAAAGGATGAGTCACTTGACTCCCACATGCATAAGTATGATTTTCTTGATAGAAAGTGCATGTGTAATGGGGACAGCCCATGCCAGAGTCTTCACTCCCAAAAACAGAAGGATAAGCCAGTTAAAGGGGTTGGTCACTCTTTTACATAAGTTTTCCATGTGCCATTACTGCCTTGTGGATAATCCCTGAATGTGCATCAAGTGACTCAACAGTCCTACTACTTACATTTGTGCTGTGTGCAGACTCTCCATGATTCTTTGTTTACATGTGTGAGCACTGATGAATAGGAGGAGCAGTAGCATCAGAGTTATGACTCATCTGAATCCCTCTCCCTCCTCACCTCTGGTGTCTGTCAGTGAGGGAGGACTGTGAGAAGAGAAACACAGTGGGAGATGCCATGAGGACGGGCTGGATCAGTGAAAGAGATGAAGTTGTGTATTTTTACCGAAAAGGTAAAAAAAAGACTATAACGGAAACCATAATAAGTCCTTTGAAATCAATGGATATTTTAAGGGATCCCTTATACTTCTGTTATTATCATATATACAAGATTTATTCAAAACGGATAAAAAAATATTCGTATTCAATCCAGTGCCAGAAAATCGCCACATCGACAAATTGATCTGCTCATCTTGCGTTTCTATGTATTATAATTAGTATCATGAAGAAGGTAAAGGCCCTTCCAGTTCTTTTGAGTTTCCATTTCATTTGTTTCCCATGAATCCGGACTTTCCATAGATACTTTTAGTGTTTTTGTTTCCCCTCCCCTCCACCATACAGAATAACTTTTTAGAAATGTGCAGATGTTTCCACCTGCTCCGCATGATTTAGCACCTAGCTTTAATATTTCAGTGGTGAGCGCCATTTTTCTTCCTCTGGAGCTCGCATGTCTCCCTTGGTCTGTAATTCCTGCCATCTGCCGCCTGTTCTCTTGGCTTTCGCTTCTGCCAGTTGCATCACCGTTACCTTCTCAGCTCGGCGGACTCAAGGACAAAGAGGAGTTTATCCGCGAGCCGCTGTGCCCCGGCTATGAGATGCATTTGTCTGCTTTCTGCTAAACTGTAAAGCTTGTGATGAATCCTATAAAACAAGATAAATGACAGGCCGTATGAGACATTGATCGCATCGGTGTTAACCCCTTGTCTCGGAGAGACTCCTATTTATCTAACTGCGGTTTGGATAAAATGTGCAATATTGATTTTTTTTTAAGATCTCGTTTTCAACAGGTTATAAAAAAAGAAGCTTTTCCGCGACCTTCCGTGCCCTTAGTTTACATTGAAAAGCGTTTTTGTGGTTTACGGTGGAAGAAGAAATTATTTTTCTGCAGGTTTACAACAGAACAGTAAAAACATAAAGGGCAATGTCACCAAAAATGTACAATGCCAATATTTATGGGGTACGGACACAGTCCTTGAGGCTTGTGAGAGTTGTGATTGGTTCAAAATGGATGGGAACAACTTGTGCAGGACTCCCCATTCCAAAAAGCTAGAGCTAAATAGTTGGCCTAGAGCCAGGAAATAAAGTTGGAATTGAACCCTAAGCCCCTCGAGAGATGGGGTGCCGATTGTGTTTGGTTCCTAATGGGTGGGAACAACCTGTGTAGGACTCCCCATTCCAAAAAGCTAGAGGTAAAGAGTTGACCGAGAGCCAGGAAATACAGTCGGAATTGAACCCTAAGCCCCTGTAATGGATGGGAACAACCTGTGCAGGACTCCCCATTCCAAAAAAAAGTTGGCCAAGAGTCATGAAAAAGAACATGGAGTTGGACATCAACACTAAGCCCCTAGAGTGATCTCAACTAAGGGGCCCCATATCTCCCTATTTTCCGTTCCGACGGACATGACAAATATAAGACCCTCAGTAATGGAGGCATACAGAGGAATATTCTTTATGTACAATCTTTTATTGGATGCTACAATACAATGCAGGCAATACATTTAGCAGAGAATATGCTCGTAAGATGGTGCCATATAGAGGTGAGTATGTGTGTATACATGATGTGTACATGCTCTATATATGTGTGCAAGTGTATAAATGTGTGTGTATGAATGAAGAACTGTATGTTTATGTATATAGGTATATAAATGTGTGTATACATGAGTGTAATATGTATATTTCTAAGCGACCATGTGGTTGTGAAGGGTATTGCACCCTGTTGAGGTTTAAGCCTTGAGAATGTATTTTATGTTACATTTTTGCAAAAAGGTAAAGGTTCCTTGTTCCCAAAGATCAATATCCAACATTCAGAGGGGAAAAGGAATCTGGAGCTGCATCTACCGAGTCCTTGGCATAATAGTCTGAATGGTGTAATTGTGTGTACAGCGAACAGTAATTCCTTGGACGCTGCACTAAATGAGGCAGCGCGACGCTTTGTCGTAGAGATCCCCGGTGCAGATGTCTGCTATGATAAACCTGAAAGTTTCCTTTAAAGAAAAGTTCACTTGGATGGAACATTATGAAGTCTTTAACTTCCTATTTTTTTTTCCCTCTAAAAAGCTCTCAGACAGCCTCAAATATGTGCCTAAGGACAGCGACGGAAAAGCAGTTTCGGAGATAGCTTTTCTCCTGAATAAATGAATGGAAAGATTTTATGCTGATAATAAAGATAAGTAATGTATTTCTTTCTGGAGCAGCGCCTGCAGATACAAAGACATATGGGATTCTGAAGCGATAAGGAATCCAACCCTTAGGGTCATTCGGTTGTCAGGACTGGAGATATCTCCTGCCATAAAGCTCACAAAATACCTACCCTTCAAGCACTGATGAGCTGCACGTAGTCCTCTTCTCTAAAAGGAGTCAAGGTGCTCTCTTAAAGGCAAAGGATGACGATATAAGTCTGCAGAAGAAGATTGCAACCACCTTGTACATGTTATCGATTTATAGCAAAGAATTTCAGACTCCTACTCTGCTCGCAGTTTATGTGCTAACTTTGAGACAGTGGGAATTAAAGGTGCGTCCGTCCTTGACTCCAATCTCTCAAAAGTTGATTATGATCAACTTGGTCTTAAAACTATATCGGTAAGGAAGGAAAATTCACCCAGCACCGTGCTAAATCTTTTCAAGGCTTTAATCTTCAATCCATTAACATTTTATAAACTACTTCCATGTTTGGCTGACGCGCTTCGCGGTTTTTTACTTCGATCCATGTTTGACTGACGCGTTTCGGTCTTTATTCTTGAATGCATTAACATTGAATAATCATCAGATCTTGCATGTTTTACTGACGCATTTTGCGCTTTATTCTTCAAACCATTAACATTATATAAACATGTTTGGCTGACACGTTTCAATCTTTATTCTTCAATCCATTAACATTGTTTAAACATCAGAACTTGACGCGTTTCACGCTTTATTCTTCAAACCATTAACATTGTATAAACAAGTTTGGCTGACACGTTTCGGTCTTTATTCTTCAATCCATTAACGTTGTTTAATCATCAGATCTTGCATGTTTTACTGATGCGTTTCGCGCTTTATTCTTCAAACCATTAACATTGTATAAACAAGTTTGGCTGACACGTTTCGATCTTTATTCTTCAATCCATTAACGTTGTTTAATCATCAGATCTTGCATGTTTTGCTGACGCGTTTTGCGCTTTATTCTTCAAGCCATTAACATTGTATAAACATGTTTGGCTGACACGTTTCGGTCTATATTCTTCAATCCATTAACGTTGAATAATCATCAGATCTTGCATGTTTTGCTGACGCATTTTGCGCTTTATTCTTCAAGCCATTAACATTGTATAAACATGTTTGGCTGACACGTTTCGGTCTTTATTCTTCAATCCATGAACATTGAATAATCAGCAGATATTGCATGTTTTGCTGACGCGTTTCACGCTTTATTCTTTAATCTATTAACATTGTTTAAACATCAGATCTTGCATGTTTTACTGATGCGTTTTGCACTTTATTCTTCAAACCATTAACATTGTATAAACATTTTTGGCTGACACGTTTCGATCTCTATTCTTCAATCCATTAACATTGAATAATCATCAGATCTTGCATGTTTTACTGACGCATTTCGCGCTTTATTCTTCAAACCATTAACATTGTATAAACAAGTTTGGCTGACACGTTTCGGTCTTTATTCTTCAATCCATTAACGTTGTTTAATCATCAGATCTTGCATGTTTTGCTGACGCGTTTTGCGCTTTATTCTTCAAGCCATTAACATTGCATAAACATGTTTGGCTGACACGTTTCGGTCTATATTCTTCAATCCATTAACATTGAACAATCATCAGATCTTGCATGTTTTGCTGACGCATTTTGCGCTTTATTCTTCAAGCCATTAACATTGTATAAACATGTTTGGCTGACATGTTTCGGTCTTTATTCTTCAATCCATGAACATTGAATAATCATCAGATATTGCATGTTTTGCTGACGCGTTTCACGCTTTATTCTTTAATCTATTAACATTGTTTAAACATCAGATCTTGCATGTTTTACTGATGCGTTTTGCACTTTATTCTTCAAACTATTAACATTGTATAAACATTTTTGGCTAACACGTTTCGGTCTCTATTCTTCAATCCATTAACATTGAATAATCATCAGATCTTGCATGTTTAGCCGGCGCGTTTTATTCTTCAATCCATTAACATTGTATAAACATTTTTGGCTGACGCGTTTTGGTCTTTATTCTTTAAACCATTAACATTGTTTAAACATCAGATCTTGCATGTTTTGCTGATGGGTTTTGCACTTTATTTTTCAAACCATTAACATGGTATGAACACGTTTATCTGACGCGTTTCAGGCTTTATTCTTCAATCTATTACATACATGCAAGATGCGATGTTCATACAATTTTAATGTATTAAAGAATAAAACCTTGAAAAACCTTTTAGCACACCACTGGGTGAATTCTCCTTTCTTATGGATATTGTGGATGTCCCGTGGTCCAGACAGTAATCATCCGTCCATAGTGGCGTCAATTCTCCGATATCTGCACAGTCTCTGCACCACATGGAGCAGGCTAAGCTGTAGCGCTATTGTCTTTTTCTGAATTATAACCAATAGGTATATACCTCCAACATGCTCCAATCCACATTAGAAGTGATTGATCATTAGAGATCCAATTATTGATATTCCCAGCATTTACAAAAAGATGTGGGGTCCCCTTATTCCATGTCCCCTGGCCCATGCAAATTTATAGCACAGGAAAAATGAGAGGGGTGGGGATGCTGTCAGTCCCCTTCAATCTTAATTTTTGTTTTTTCCCTACACAACACAGTTAGTTTTGGCTTTGGTGATAATTTTCTTTAAAGTCGAGTTTTAGAAGCCATAACTTTTTTAGTTTTCTATCACTGCAACTGCTTAAGGGCTTGTTTTTTGCAAGAGCACCCGGACAGCCACAGGTGACGCGCAATGGGTAGGACACTTGTCTGTTACTATTGAGTGATTTAATTATTGTGTAACCCAGCAATATACCCTGATATGCAGTCATGTGGATTGTGTCTCACTGGACTTTTTTTGTATTGGATTTCCTTTGTACTAAAAACCTATCAAGTATACTATTTGTGAATGGCAGTACAAAATTGTGTTGTCTTATGTTTAAATAAAGATTTATATGTAGTTGATTTTAGATGAACGTTGTAACTCCGTTTCTTCTGTGGTAATATATTAATCATTGGAGTAGTTCTGGATTTTGAATATGGCGGGCTATGGACAAGGTCCTTAAATACAGCAATATGAAGATAAGGTATTTATTACTTACGCCTACAGTAGCGTTATATATATTTGATTTCTGGTTGATCTGCTGGTGGCTGTACTTGCTGCAGTGCATCTACTAGCAAATTGTGAGCAATTTGTAGTGAGACTTGCGACCGCTGTGTTTTGCGCTTAGTGACGCACATATCCATTGCAAAGACCGAAGTGGGAAAATTTAGTAGGGGTTGGATTTCAATTAGGCACAGTCTGCCATTCTTCCTTTTTTATTTTACGTTTATTTTGTTTCATAACTCTGCGTCATCTCATCTGGCATAGTAGTGTGCTTTCATACTTGGCTAGAAAATAGCCATAGCAATAGGATAGCATCGTTTGGTTTTAAAAACTCAAAAACACAAAAAAAAACAAAAAACACAAAAGAAAGTTAAAAAAAAATTAAAGTTACAACTCTCATTTTAAAAATGTTTAACCCGAGGGCTAGGGGTAGAGGACGAGGGCGGGGACGTGGGCGTCCAACTACTGCAGGGGTCAGAGGCCGTGGTCCTGGGCGGGGTGAGACACCACCTGCTTATGAGGGAGCAGGGGAACGCCGCAGAGCTACACTCCCTAGGTTCATGTCTGAAGTTACTGGGACTCGTGGTAGAGCACTGTTGAGGCCAGAACAGTGCGAACAGGTGATGTCGTGGATTGCCGACAATGCTTCGAGCAATTTGTCCACCAGTCAGTCTTCCACGCAGTCCACCCATGTCACCGAAATCGCCACTCCTCCAGCTCCTGCACCTCAGCCTCCTCCCCCCCAGTCTGCCCCCTCCCAGGAAAATTTGGCATTTGAACCGGCATACTCTGAGGAACTGTTTTCTGGACCCTTCCCACAGTCACAAACCACTTGTCCGGTTGCTGCTGAGCAATTTTCCGATGCCCAGGTTTTCCACCAGTCACAGTCTGTGGGTGATGATGACCTTCTTGACGTAGTGGAAGTGTGTAAAGAGGTGTCCGACGATGAGGAGACACGGTTGTCAGACAGTGGGGAAGTTGTTGTCAGGGCAGGAAGTCCGAGGGGGGAGCAGACTGAGGGATCGGAGGATGATGAGGTGACAGACCCAAGCTGGGTTGATAGGCCGGGTGAACACAGTGCTTCTGAGACGGAGGAGAGTCCTCGACCAGAACAGGTTGGAAGAGGCAGTGGTGGGGCCAGACGGAGAGGCAGGGCCAGAGCTGGTGCATCAGCGCCAAATGTGTCAACTAGTGAAGCTCCCGTGGCGAGGGCTCTTGCGGCGAGGGCTAGATTTTCAGAAGTCTGGAGGTTCTTTAAGGAAACACCGGATGACCGACAGACTGTGGTGTGCAACATTTGCCAAACCAGGATCAGCAGGGGTTCTACCACTACTAGCTTAACTACCACCAGTATGCGCAGGCATATGAATGCTAAACACCCCACTCAGTGGCAACAAGCCTGTTCACCTCTGGCCGTGCACACCACTGCTCCTTCCCCTGTGTCAGCTGATAGTCAGCCCCCTGCCCAGGACCCTGCCACAAAAACCCCATCGTCGCCTCCACGATCCTCCACAGCATCCACCAGCGTTCAGCTCTCCATACCCCAGACGCTGGAGCGGAAACGCAAATATAGTGCAACCCACCCGCACGCCCAAGCCCTTAATGTGCACATCTCCAGATTGCTTAGCCTGGAGATGCTGCCCTATAGGCTAGTAGAGACCGAGGCCTTTCGCAACCTCATGGCGGCGGCCGCCCCTCGGTATTCGGTCCCCAGCCGCCACTACTTTTCCCGATGTGCCGTCCCAGCCCTGCACCAGCACGTGTCAGACAACATCATCCGTGCCCTGACCAACGCCGTTTCTGACAAGGTCCACCTGACCACGGACACGTGGACGAGTGCTGCCGGGCAGGGCCACTATATATCGCTGACGGCACATTGGGTTAACTTGGTGGAAGCTGGGACCGAGTCTGACCCTGCGGCTGGTCATATACTGCCGACGCCGAGGATTGCGGGGCCTACCTCGGTCCAGGTGTTTCAGGCCTACTATGCCTCCTCCTCCTCCCACCCCTCCTCCACCTCCTCCTCCTCCGAACTACCATCCGTGGGCACGGCGCCATCAGTCGGTAGCTCTAGGCACAGCAGCAGTGCCGTCGCTAAGCGACAGCAGGCGGTGCTCAAACTGCTGAGCCTAGGCGATAAAAGGCACACCGCCCAAGAGCTATTACAGGGCATCACGGCGCAGACTGATCTGTGGCTGGCACCGCTGAACCTGAAGCCAGGCATGGTTGTGTGTGACAACGGCCGTAACCTGGTGGCGGCTCTGCAACTCGGCAGACTGACACATGTGCCATGCCTGGCCCATGTGTTAAATCTGATAGTTCAGCGTTTCCTCAAGACATACCCCAATCTGTCAGATTTGCTCACGAAGGTGCGCCGCATCTGTGCGCATTTCAGGAAGTCCAGCACAGATGCTGCCACTCTCAGGGCAGCGCAGCGCCGCCTCCAACTGCCTGCTCACCGACTGTTGTGCGACGTGCCCACGAGGTGGAATTCAACACTGACCATGTTATCCAGAGTTTACCAGCAGCGCCGAGCGATTGTAGACTGCCAGATGTCAACTTCCACCAGAACTGGTAGTCAGGTCAGTCAGCTTCCTCAAGTCTACAATGAGGAGTGGACGTGGATGTCTGATATCTGTCAGGTGCTGAGTAACTTTGAGGAGTCAACACAGATGGTCAGTGGCGATGCCGCCATCATCAGCCTCACCATCCCGCTGCTTGGCCTGTTGAAAAACTCTCTGATCAGCATGAAGTCGGAAGCTTTGCGCTCGTCACAAGAGACGGGGGAAGAAGATTCCCTTGTTGATAGCCAAAGCACCCTTAGGTCTGTTTCTCAGCGTATATCGGAGGAGGTGGAGGTGGAGGAGGATGAGGAGGAAGAGGAGGAGAATGTTGGCGAGACACAAGAGGGGACCATTGTTGAGTCCTTCACTGTTCAGCGTGTATGGGCAGAAGAAGAGGAGTTGGAGGAGTTGGAGGAGGAGGAAATGGACAGTCAGGCCAGTGAGGGGAGTGAATTCTTACGCGTTGGTACTCTGGCGCATATGGCAGATTTCATGCTAGGCTGCCTATCCCGTGACCCTCGCGTTCAAAGAATTTATTCCAGCGCCGATTACTGGGTGTTCACTCTCCTGGACCCACAGTACAAGCAAAATCTTTCCACTCTCATCCCTGGAGAGGAAAGGAGTGTGAGAATGCATGAATACCAGCAGGCCCTGGTGCACAAGCTGAAACAGTATTTCCCTTCTGACAGCGCTAGCGGCAGAGTGCGTAGTTCTGCGGGACAAGTAGCGAGGGAGAGTAGGCGAGCAGGCAGCTTGTCCAGCACTGGCAAGGGTACGCTTTACAAGGCTTTTGCCAGCTTTATGTCACCCCAGCAAGACACTGTCACCTGTCCCCAGTCTCGGCAGAGTAGGGCTGATCTTTACAGAAAGATGGTGAGGGAGTACGTAGCTGACCATACCATCGTCCTAAATGATCACACAGCTCCCTACAACTACTGGGTTTCAAAGCTGGACATGTGGCACGAACTGGCGCTGTACGCCTTGGAGGTTCTTGCCTGCCCTGCCGCTAGCGTCTTGTCCGAGCGGATTTTCAGTGCAGCTGGTGGCATCATCACCGATAAGCGTACACGCCTGTCGACTGACAGCGCTGACAGGCTGACGCTTATTAAGATGAATAAAGCCTGGATTTCTCATAATTTCCAATCTCCACCAGGTGAAGGAAGCTCAACCTGAATAATTTATCCACTCCTCCTCCTCATTTTCCTCCTTCTCCTCCTCTTTGTACACTAAAGCAGAGGAAACTGGCTATTTTTTGACAGGGCCCACTGGCTCTAGCTATAGTACTTTATGCATTTAATTTTTCTGGAGGGCCACCGACCCGGTCCTCTGTTTTAAACAATTTTTGGGAGTGCCACATACAGGCACTCAATCTATTCCATTTTTCTGGAGGGCCACCTACCTGCTCCTCTGGTTTGAAAACTTTTTTGGACTGCCACATACAGGCACTCAATCTATTCCATTTTTCTGGAGGGCCACCTACCTGCTCCTCTGGTTTGAAAACTTTTTTGGACTGCCACATACAGGCACTCAATCTATTCCATTTTTCTGGAGGGCCACCTACCTGCTCCTCTGGTTTGAAAACTTTTTGGGACTGCCACATACAGGCACTCAATCTATTTCATTTTTCTGGAGGGCCACCTACCTGCTCCTCTGGTTTGAAAACTTTTTGGGACTGCCACATACAGGCACTATCCAAATTAAATTGTCTCCATAGCAGCCTCCACACGTTGTCTCCATTGCTACCTCCAAAAGTCGTCCATATAGCTGCCTCCATACATCGTCCCTTTATCAAACGAGGTGTGTCAGGCAGAAATTTGGGTTGTTTTAATGGATTCCACATCAAAGTTGTTAACTTTGTCGCCACCCAGCTGTGTTATCCACAAAATATACTGGCAAACTTTTATCATTTACCAATATTATTTCAGCGCTTCTTGCGCATCTGTTTACATTCCCCTCACCCGCCATATCCCAAACTTATAAGAACGCTACTACACTTGATCTTATACAAAAGGTTCTTAGAAGTGCTGTTTGGGGAGTAGCCTAGAGACAGGGGCTTGGATTGGCGAAAGCTCGCCTGGCAGCGGAGCGCCAGCTCCATGCCAAGATCCAACTAACATAGTTTTAACTGCAGCACCTTTAATCTACTACTAGTTCACTGCCTCCATACATGGTCCCCTTATCAAACAAGCTGTGTCAGGCAGAATTTTGGGTTGTTTTCATGGCTTCCATGTTAACTTTGTCGCCACCCTGCTGTGTAATCCACAAAATATACTGGCAAACTTTTATCATGTACCGATATTATTTGAGCGCTTCCTGCTCACCTCCTTTGGTTCCTCTCTGCCACCCATTGGTTTGAAGCCTGAGTCCATTTAGGGTATGTCGCCATGACACTCTCTAGCCTGCTGCCGCTGCCTCTGCATGCCGTCCCCTATAGTGTCAGGGTCAATTATTGGATGTTTTACATGCTATCTAGCTTCATTCTGTCACTCTGTCAGGGCCATGCTGTTGCCCATAATTTTGGCATAATGGTGCGATTAAGCAGCCTCAGAGGCATCCATGCATGCTGCCCCTGCTGTTTCCTGTCCATTTCCGTGGTGTTTCCATCCTTTTCTGAGGTTCCCAGGTGTTTGGCCAAGCTTCCCTGTGCAGAGCCTTGGTCCCCTTGAAAAATGCTCGAGTCTCCCATTGACTTCAATGGGGCTCGTTATTCGAGACGAGCACTCGAGCATCGGGAAAAGTTCGTCTCGAATAACGAGTACCCGAGCATTTTAGTGCTCGCTCATCTCTAGTTAGGAGGCTAAAGGACCTGTGATTATGTCACCCTGGCCACATGACATTACTGCTGCGTGCAGCGAAAGCATGGGGAGGAGCTGCTGGATTCAGCCCGAGGAGGCCACGCCCACCTTGACTCGCTATAAACATCCTTGGATACCAGGTAAAAGTTGAATATATGGGGATCTGAGGGGAACAATTTTTAAAGGTTCCCTTTAATAACATGTTACCTCTACTTTGCAAAGAGACATCATTTATATTGTTTTTGTGTTGTACAAAAGAAACACATTAACTATATGCATTTGTTTTTGCTTGTCAATCTTCTAAAAGTCAGAATTTTTTATAGGTAACATTGTGAGGTATGTAAGAATATTTAATTATTTTTAATTTAAAAAAAGTGACCAAAAAACAGCACTGCTCTCTCTAGACCTGCCCCTCCTGACATGAGTAATACCTGCAGGACGTAGAGTGATGTCAGAAGCATGTGACTGATAAAATGCTTCCTGCATCACTGCAAAGTCCTTAAAACCTTTCATGCTGACAGTAATAGATCAGGACAGAGCCAGGGGATGGGAACAGAAAAAAAGTTGTGGCTGAGACTGAGTATGAAGAAGAGCCCTGTGTGTGGGAGTGAATGGATGTAGCAGACCTATGCAAGTTAATAGCTTGTTGTAGCAGAGCAGTATGTGTATGTGTAAATGGATGTAGCAGAGCAATGTGTGTGTGTGTAAGTGAATGGTTCTAGCAGAGCATTGTGAGTGAATGGATGTAGCAGAACTAAGTGTGAGTGAATGGATGTAGCAGAACTAAGTGTGAGTGAATGGTTGTAGCGAAGCTACGTGAGTGAATGGATGCAGCAGAGCTGTGTGAGAGTAAGTGGATGTAACAGAGCTGTATGTGAATGAATGGTTGCAGCTTAGCTATGGGAGTGAATGAATGTAGCAGAGCAGTGTGAGAGTAAATGGATGTAGTAGAGGAGTCTGTGTAAATGGTTGTAGCAGAGCTGTGAGTGTATGGATGTAGCAGGCTGTGTGAATGGACAGATGTAGAAGAGCTGTGTGTGAGTGAATGGATCTAGCAGGGCTATGTATGAGTGAATGGATGTATCAGAGTTCTGCGTGCTGTGGAATTTTTAATTAGTGTTAAACATATTATTTCTGTTTTTGTATGACTAAATCTGTGCATTTTATAGTGCAAAAAAAATAAAATTAAAATTTTTTATATTTTAACTGTTTTAGTTGACTCCTGGAGAGGAGCAAAAGGTTAAATTGATGGCATCCTATCGGAGGTTGTACGCTGTCGCATATATAATATAACATTGTGATTTAATGTCTAAAACCTTGTTACTATTGGGCTTAAAGGTGGGTGCCGGCTTTGCACTTACAACATATTAACTAATTTTCATTGTATTGTATGTCTTCAAATGGAACAATCACAACTGAAATACATTGTTCATCCCTTTATGACCAGAACAGTTTACTATGTAATCACTTAAGTAATTGCAAAAAAAAAAAATCACAAATTAAAAAAGTCTTTCCGCTGCTATTTTAAGCCGAGCGACCATCAATAATGCAATAATATATTGAGGGAAACGTCTTAAAATGCTTAGACAAAAAAATCAATCAAATAATCTCATTGCCCTGAATGTTTCTCTTTGTTTCGATTGCATTCCTGCTGCAATTTTCTGGATTTTATCCAATCGCGCGGGAATAAAACAGCTGCAGAATGATCAACATTTAGGGATTATGATCAGATTTGGGGACTTTGGCTAAGCCAATTGTTATAGTAAAAGCTGTTCCGCTGCTATAATCGCCGGCAGTGGTTATGAACTTATAAATTCTTTATACGCGATGGGAGAGAATATCAGCGGTGATTATACCGACGGAAATAAGATAATAATATACATACAGCAACCGGGAAATTCTAAGAAGACTGATATTACTGGTTTTATTACTGTTACATACCCCCCCCCCAACAAAAAATCTCTGTATCACCATTCTCATCACTTATACACTTTAGTATACAGCGTTGTATAAGGTCTCACTTTTTGGCTCATGTTGTAATTGATACCATGTCGAAAACTGCGGAATCATTTGATCAAGGTTTGATTAAATTTTTTTTTTTTAGGGGCAAAATGGCGATTTGGATATTCAAACGTTTCCTTTTTTTGTTATGGTGATCACTGTACGGGCTAATTATTGGGGTTGGGGAAGTGGGGGATTATCTAAGTTTATGATTTTATTTATTTATTTTATTTTTTGAGGCACCCCCTTAAACTTTTTTTTTTTTAGTTTTTGAGCTTTATTAGTTACGTCAAATTCACAAACCATATAATATTCCAAAAACAGTATAAATTTCTTACAAAAATATAAATATATAAAAGACCTAATTACACTCCCAATTTATCAACAGAGCAAGTTATACCCACATCCCCCTTTAACTTTAAGTTACTATTTTTTGAGGCTCCCCCTTTAACTTTAAGCCTAAACCCTAGGGGTCTGATCTTATAACTATACGCCTGGGGCAGGTTGTTATAGGGATCACTGATTGACCGCAGTGACAGCCCCCTGACACTATTAGGCCCCTCCAACGACATCACCGCCATCATTTAAGTGCTTGATTTAAGGTTGACACCTGCTGCTACCTATTGAGGGTGTTAATGTGATGTCTCGCACCCCTTCATGGAGAGGACTCATAAACAAGTCACCTGTGCTGGCGATCTTAGACTATATGGGGGGTATTTATCAGTGGCGTAGAAGCCCTGAAATAATCGCAAATGGAAGTGTTTCCCCTTCCTGATTGGGGCTGCGGCTGGCGAGGAGTGCGCCCAGCGGTGGAGTGGGCACAGTTGGAAGGGCGTGGCTGCCCCCATGCCGGTGCATTTGTTGCAGTTGGTGACTTTTCATACGTAAAAAAACTCTGTCTGCTCACAGCGGTCGGGCTATCATATACTGGCTCACGAGCACCGGGGTATGATAAATACCCCCTACATTGCTATTCCTGGGCGAAACAGAAATTATTCCTTGAAGGTCTATGGCAGACCCCAAATCACAGAGGTTCTCTGTGATTTATTGACCCTTTTAGGATGTTGTACACCTCCTTCTTACTCGAATTTTGGGAGATTGTTCTATCACAATGCTATAGAAAAAGTATAAATAAGTATATTTATTATGGGGGAGTATTATCAGGGTTTCTATGCCAGAAACTTGTGTAGAAGCCCTAGCCATCTCGGGTTGCGACAGGTGTACATCGGACCTCCTTTTCTCGTGATCCATGGGGGTTCCATCACTGAGACCCCCACAAATCAGCCTGTAGATCCTAACGTGTTTCATGGGAAAACCCCTTTTAATTTCAGCTACGCTCATACATAATGGGGCAGATTTACTTACCCGCTCCTGTTGAGATCCCACGGTGCGTTTTCCAACGTGGATTCGGATCCAGCGGGAATCACTAAGATTGGGAGTTCCTGCATGTGTCGCTGCTGCGCCAAGGTCCGCCGGAGCTCACCTTCTTCTTCCCGGTGCATGTGAGTGCTTGATTTTGCGATCTTTGTCTGAATCAGTCAGGTTGTCCGACGGCTACGCCCCCCGATTTCTGTCGTGTGCAAGCCGGCGCTGATGCACCACAATCCGATCCTGTGCGCCAAAATCCCGGGGAAATTCGGCGCAAAACAGAAATATTCGGGAAACTCGACGAAAATGCGGCGTTCAGACCCTTAATAAATGAGCCCCAATAGGTCAATAAGTGCATTGTAGTGAATATCAGCAGATGTGAATATATTCTCCCCCTATAGGGAGCGGCGTCCAGATTTTTCAGATTTGAATGGAAATTACTGTTGCATACGATAATATTTATTTACAATACACATTAATATCACATATCTCTAGTACATTGTAATTATTTTTTTATTTGATTAATTTCAGTGGGGAGCCTTGTAGTAAAAATCGGGAATGTCTCCCCGGTCCATTCATTATAATGAAAGGAGCAGTCAGGCAGCAGACATCAGTAATAATATGGTGAGACATCCAATTTCTACATCTTCTACAAAGCCTTTGCATTGAACACCCCTATAAGAATGGTTGACCATATAACTAGGAAGATTCTTTAATTCACCCAAACCCTTCTGGAAAGGCTTCCTGGGGTAACCGGCGGCACAACGTCTTCTCTCATCCCCAACGCGTCATTTGACTGGTCTCAATATATTCTATAATTACGCTATGTCTATAGAGAAGACAGTTTAATGTTATATTCCTTATCCAGATAAATGGATGTCCCTGAGCGCTGACCTCCATTCGTAACCTTATCGCGGCCGCGTCTTACGATATCACTAACCAAGATTAAATTTATTACTTAAATATGGGCTTTGCCGTGGTCGGAGTAATAGAATTGTCTGGGAGTATCGGAGTAATGTTTGTGTACGGATTCGTGAACAGAAAGGACCCGACGAAGGGAACGGAGGAATAATTATCGGATCGGCGGCCATCTTCCATTTAATATGTCATAATGGATTATTTTCATGACAGTGTAACTCAGCAGCACAGAGATATCCATCTCCCACGGACCGGTGAGTCATACAGGACAAGATTTAACCCAGCGTCTGCGAAATCATACGGCAACGAAACGAAAATGTCAGAGATGCAAGGGGCAAGATGTATAAAGGCAGTGATACAATGATACAATACAATAATAATATGTAGGGTTTAATGTAACTATAACATTTTTTATTCAAGATGTAAGCAACCAGATGTTCAATTTTTTGTACTTACTAATTGTACTGGATTTCACGCTCTGATTGGTTAAAATCAATCAAAATTATTGAAATATAATTTTTTTTTCTTTTGTAATTTTTTTAATTAATTCTTTATTTGGATTATTTAGAATTCTTCATATATTATAATTAATAATTAGTATTATTATATATTATTTTATTCAAATTTTTTTGTAAAAACATTAAACAAGTAGTAAGTAAAAAGACTTAAACGGCACATCCGTATATTATACACTGACCTGATGCCTATAAAGGGATCCTGTCAGTAATTTTGGGGCCACTTATAAGCCAGCGTGTCTTCATGCAACTGGGTATTAGGGTTACAACCATTACAGTCCATGTTTCAGAGATTCCAGGTGGTAGAGGCAGTAGAGATCCGGTGACTTGGGTCCTCTGGAACCCTTGGGCATTTGCACTAATCGTAGTGGAGTAGAAGTCAGCACTTGTCTGTGCTTGGACACATTTTGACTCCTTGGAGATTCTTAGTTGTAGCCTTTAAGCAGTAAGATAATGGTATAAATTTAGCTCAATATCACTAAACAACATCAAATAATATATAATAAACCAACAGTATAAAAAAGTAAAACATGACTAGTTTAATAGAACTATAAAAAATGGCCGTTATATGAAACTTTTACTGTATGTCAAAGTGAAAGAAGCTAAGGACAACTTTCTAGTATGGGAGTCTGAGTACTGGCAGTACTTGCTGGACCATGGAAAGAGGGCCACGGTGGGACCTACGACCTCCCTCTGACTGCTCCAGACCATCCTTATGGTGTCTCCTAGTGATGGGTCGTTCACGACCGAGCCGGCACAAAGTTCCAGCTATTTTCAGTGAACGGTGGGAGTCGTCTCACACCTGAGAGCTGATCCAGTGAGCCGCTGCTTTAAAACTGCATTAAAGAGGGTCGGGAAGGCAGGAGTACAGAAAATGTGATGTTTATTGGGGTCTCTCCTGCTCATCCCCCTGAAGCATCTCTCTCAAAATTTCTAATAAATTCGCTATGTACTAACTGACTGCGGGTGGGAGCCGATAGCTCAGTAAACCCCACCCCTTCACGGCTGACTCCACCCCTGAAGGTAGTCTCCCTATAATTATAATTAATAGGAGGCCGTTCAGGAGCTCTTCTACTTGAGAGGTTCCTAATGATCCAGCTCACTGAGAAGAGCTATACTTTCCATCACTACCTCCTACTGTCTGTCTCTCTCACAGTCCATATCACAGGAAGAGGGGAGGGAGCAGAATGAGTCATAATCTCCTGTTGCAG
Organism: Engystomops pustulosus; assembly: GCF_040894005.1. NCBI lineage: Eukaryota > Metazoa > Chordata > Amphibia > Anura > Leptodactylidae > Engystomops > Engystomops pustulosus. Next base: position 86,749,343 of record NC_092420.1, on the reverse strand, counting down.
CTCCTCCTATTCAACAGGGATCACACATGTAAATAAAGAATCATGTAGAGTCTGCAGACTGCACAAATATAAGTACAAGGACTGCTGAATCACTTGGTGAACATTCAGGGATTATTATTAGGCAGTAAAGGCACATAGGCAACTTATGTAAAAGAGTGGCCAACCCCTTTAAACATAGGGATGAAATGAAAACCCCTCTTTGGCTCTGTACATAACCCAAGCATTTCATATTCATACTCCATACTTAGTTATCTCTCCTATACTGAAGCCGTACCTATTAAATATGAACATCAAAGCAGGATTATCACAAGAGTCTCCCGGCCACCTCCCCCTGGCGATACATAGACGCTAGAGATGAGCGAACACTAAAATGCTCGGGTACTCGTTATTCGAGACGAACTTTTCCCGATGCTCGAGTGCTCGTCTCGAATAACGAACCCCATTGAAGTCAATGGGAGACTCGAGCATTTTTCAAGGGGACCAAGGCTCTGCACAGGGAAGCTTGGCCAAACACCTGGGAACCACAGAAAAGGATGGAAACACCACGGAAATGGACAGGAAACAGCAGGGGCAGCATGCATGGATGCCTCTGAGGCTGCTTAAACGCACCATTATGCCAAAATTATGGGCAACAGCATGGCCATGAAAGAGTGACAGAATGAAGCTAGATAGCATCTAAAACATCCAATAATTGACCCTGACACTATAGGGGACGGCATGCAGAGGCAGCGGCAGCAGGCTAGAGAGTGTCATGGCGACATACCCTAAATGGACTCAGGCTTCAAACCAATGGGTGGCAGAGAGGAACCAAAGGAGGTGAGCAAGAAGCGCTCAAATAATATCGGTACATGATAAAAGTTTGCCAGTATATTTTGTGGATTACACAGCAGGGTGGCGACAAAGTTAACATGGAAGCCATGAAAACAACCCAAAATTCTGCCTGACACAGCTCGTTTGATAAGGGGACCATGTATGGAGGCAGTGAACTAGTAGTAGATTAAAGGTGCTGCAGTTAAAACTATGTTAGTTGGATCTTGGCATGGAGCTGGCGCTCCGCTGCCAGGCGAGCTTTCGCCAATCCAAGCCCCTGTCTCTAGGCTACTCCCCAAACAGCACTTCTAAGAACCTTTTGTATAAGATCAAGTGTAGTAGCGTTCTTATAAGTTTAGGATATGCCGGGTGAGGGGAATGTAAACAGATGCGCAAGAAGCGCTGAAATAATATCGGTAAATGGTAAAAGTTTGGCAGTATATTTTGTGGATTACACAGCAGGGTGGCGACAAAGTTAACAAGTTTGATGTGGAATGCCCTGTAATAGCTCTTGGGCGGTGTGCCTTTTATCGCCTAGGCTCAGCAGTTTGAGCACCGCCTGCTGTCGCTTAGCGACGGCACTGCTGCTGTGCCTAGAGCTACCGACTGATGGCGCCATGCCCACGGATGGTAATTCGGAGGAGGAGGAGGTGGAGGAGGGTTGGGAGGAGGTATAGTAGGCCTTTGAGACCTGGACCGAGGTAGGCCCCGCAATTCTCTGCGTCGGCAGTATATGACCAGCCCCAGGGTCAGACTCGGTCCCAGCCTGCACCAAGTTAAGTGTAGTAGCGTTCTTATAAGTTTGGGATATGGCGGGTGAGGGGAATGTAAACAGATGCGCAAGAAGCGCATGATGTGCATGGAGCTGGCGCTCCGCTGCCAGGCGAGCTTTCGCCAATCCAAGCCCCTGTCTCTAGGCTACTCCCCAAACAGCACTTTTGTATAAGATCAAGTGTAGTAGCGTTCTTATAAGTTTAGGATATGCCGGGTGAGGGGAATGTAAACAGATGCGCAAGAAGCGCTGAAATAATATTGGTAAATGATAAAAGTTTGCCAGTATATTTTGTGGATAACACAGCAGGGTGGCGACAAAGTTAACAAGTTTGATGTGGAATCCATGAAAACAACCCAAATTTCTGCCTGACACACCTCGTTTGATAAAGGGACGATGTATGGAGGCAGCTATATGGACGACTTTTGGAGGTAGCAATGGAGACAACGTGTGGAGGCTGCTATGGAGACAATTTAATTTGGATAGTGCCTGTATGTGGCAGTCCCAAAAATTTTTCAAACCAGAGGAGCAGGTAGGTGGCCCTCCAGAAAAATTGAATAGATTGAGTGCCTGTATGTGGCAGTCCAAAAAACTTTTCAAACCAGAGGAGCAGGTAGGTGGCCCTCCAGTAAAATGGAATAGATTGAGTGCCTGTATGTGCAGTCCAAAAAAGTTTTCAAACCAGAGGAGCAGGTAGGTGGCCCTCCAGAAAAATTGAATAGATTGAGTGCCTGTATGTGGCACTCCCAAAAATTGTTTAAAACAGAGGACCGGGTAGGTGGCCCTCCAGAAAAATTGAATAGATTGAGTGCCTGTATGTGGCACTCCCAAAAATTGTTTAAAACAAAGGACCGGGTAGGTGGCCCTCCAGAAAAATTAAATGCATAAAGTACTATAGCTAGAGCCAGTGGGCCCTGTCAAAAAATAGCCAGTTTCCTCTGCTTTACTGTACAAAGAGGAGGAGAAGGAGGAAAATGAGGAGGAGGAGGAGTGGATCAATTATTCAGGTTGAGCTTCCTTCACCTGGTGGAGATTGGAAATTATGAGAAATCCAGGCTTTATTCATCTTAATAAGCGTCAGCCTGTCAGCGCTGTCAGTCGACAGGCGTGTACGCTTATCGGTGATGATGCCACCAGCTGCACTGAAAATCCGCTCGGACAAGACGCTAGCGGCAGGGCAGGCAAGAACCTCCAAGGCGTACAGCGCCAGTTCGTGCCACATGTCCAGCTTTGAAACCCAGTAGTTGTAGGGAGCTGTGTGATCATTTAGGACGATGGTATGGTCAGCTACGTACTCCCTCACCATCTTTCTGTAAAGATCAGCCCTACTCTGCCGAGACTGGGGACAGGTGACAGTGTCTTGCTGGGGTGACATAAAGCTGGCAAAAGCCTTGTAAAGCGTACCCTTGCCAGTGCTGGACAAGCTGCCTGCTCGCCTACTCTCCCTCGCTACTTGTCCCGCAGAACTACGCACTCTGCCGCTAGCGCTGTCAGAAGGGAAATACTGTTTCAGCTTGTGCACCAGGGCCTGCTGGTATTCATGCATTCTCACACTCCTTTCCTCTGCAGGGATGAGAGTGGAAAGATTTTGCTTGTACCGTGGGTCCAGGAGAGTGAACACCCAGTAATCGGTGCTGGAATAAATTCTTTGAACGCGAGGGTCACGGGATAGGCAGCCTAGCATGAAATCTGCCATATGCGCCAGAGTACCAACGCGTAAGAATTCACTCCCCTCACTGGCCTGACTGTCCATTTCCTCCTCCTCCAACTCCTCCAACTCCTCTTCTTCTGCCCATACACGCTGAACAGTGAAGGACTCAACAATGGTCCCCTCTTGTGTCTCGCCAACATTCTCCTCCTCTTCCTCCTCATCCTCCTCCACCTCCACCTCCTCCGATATGCGCTGAGAAACAGACCTGAGGGTGCTTTGGCTATCAACAAGGGAATCTTCTTCCCCCGTCTCTTGTGACGAGCGCAAAGCTTCCGACTTCATGCTGATCAGAGAGTTTTTCAACAGGCCAAGCAGCGGGATGGTGAGGCTGATGATGGCGGCATCGCCACTGACCATCTGTGTTGACTCCTCAAAGTTACTCAGCACCTGACAGATATCAGACATCCACGTCCACTCCTCATTGTAGACTTGAGGAAGCTGACTGACCTGACTACCAGTTCTGGTGGAAGTTGACATCTGGCAGTCTACAATGGCTCGGCGCTGCTGGTAAACTCTGGATAACATGGTCAGTGTTGAATTCCACCTCGTGGGCACGTCGCACAACAGTCGGTGAGCGGGCAGTTGGAGGCGGCGCTGCGCTGCTCTGAGAGTGGCAGCATCTGTGCTGGACTTCCTGAAATGCGCACAGATGCGGCGCACCTTCGTGAGCAAATCAGACAGATTGGGGTATGTCTTGAGGAAACGCTGAACTATCAGATTTAACACATGGGCCAGGCATGGCAAATGTGTCAGTCTGCCGAGTTGCAGAGCCGCCACCAGGTTACGGCCGTTGTCACACACAACCATGCCTGGCTTCAGGTTCAGCGGTGCCAGCCACAGATCAGTCTGCGCCGTGATGCCCTGTAATAGCTCTTGGGCGGTGTGCCTTTTATCGCCTAGGCTCAGCAGTTTGAGCACCGCCTGCTGTCGCTTAGCGACGGCACTGCTGCTGTGCCTAGAGCTACCGACTGATGGCGCCGTGCCCACGGATGGTAGTTCGGAGGAGGAGGTGGAGGAGGGGTGGGAGGAGGAGGAGGCATAGTAGGCCTGAAACACCTGGACCGAGGTAGGCCCCGCAATCCTCGGCGTCGGCAGTATATGACCAGCCGCAGGGTCAGACTCGCTCCCAGCCTCCACCAAGTTAACCCAATGTGCCGTCAGCGATATATAGTGGCCCTGCCCGGCAGCACTCGTCCACGTGTCCGTGGTCAGGTGGACCTTGTCAGAAACGGCGTTGGTCAGGGCACGGATGATGTTGTCTGACACGTGCTGGTGCAGGGCTGGGACGGCACATCGGGAAAAGTAGTGGCGGCTGGGGACCGAATACCGAGGGGCGGCCGCCGCCATGAGGTTGCGAAAGGCCTCGGTCTCTACTAGCCTATAGGGCAGCATCTCCAGGCTAAGCAATCTGGAGATGTGCACATTAAGGGCTTGGGCGTGCGGGTGGGTTGCACTATATTTGCGCTTCCGCTCCAGCGTCTGGGGTATGGAGAGCTGAACGCTGGTGGATGCTGTGGAGGATCGTGGAGGCGACAATGGGGTTTTTGTGGCAGGGTCCTGGGCAGGGGGCTGACTATCAGCTGACACAGGGGAAGGAGCAGTGGTGTGCACGGCCGGAGGTGAACGGGCTTGTTGCCACTGAGTGGGGTGTTTAGCATTCATATGCCTGCGCATACTGGTGGTAGTTAGGCTAGTAGTGGTGGAACCCCTGCTGAGCCTGGTTTGGCAAATGTTGCACACCACAGTCCGTCGGTCATCCGGTGTTTCCTTAAAGAACCTCCAGACTTCTGAAGATCTAGCCCTCGCCGCAAGAGCCCTCGCCACGGGAGCTTCACTAGTTGACACATTTGGCGCTGATGCACCAGCTCTGGCCCTGCCTCTCCGTCTGGCCCCACCACTGCCTCTTCCAACCTGTTCTGGTCGAGGACTCTCCTCCGTCTCAGAAGCACTGTGTTCACCCGGCCTCTCAACCCAGCTTGGGTCTGTCACCTCATCATCCTCCGATCCCTCAGTCTGCTCCCCCCTCGGACTTCCTGCCCTGACAACAACTTCCCCACTGTCTGACAACCGTGTCTCCTCATCGTCGGACACCTCTTTACACACTTCCACTACGTCAAGAAGGTCATCATCACCCACAGACTGTGACTGGTGGAAAACCTGGGCATCGGAAAATTGCTCAGCAGCAACCGGACAAGTGGTTTGTGACTGTGGGAAGGGTCCAGAAAACAGTTCCTCAGAGTATGCCGGTTCAAATGCCAAATTTTCCTGGGAGGGGGCAGACTGGGGGGGAGGAGGCTGAGGTGCAGGAGCTGGAGGAGTGGCGATTTCGGTGACATGGGTGGACTGCGTGGAAGACTGACTGGTGGACAAATTGCTCGAAGCATTGTCAGCAATCCACGACATCACCTGTTCGCACTGTTCTGGCCTCAACAGTGCTCTACCACGAGTCCCAGTAACTTCAGACATGAACCTAGGGAGTGTAGCTCTGCGGCGTTCCCCTGCTCCCTCATAAGCAGGTGGTGTCTCACCCCGCCCAGGACCACGGCCTCTGACCCCTGCAGTAGTTGGACGCCCACGTCCCCGCCCTCGTCCTCTACCCCTAGCCCTCGGGTTAAACATTTTTAAAATGAGAGTTATAACTTTAATTTTTTTTTAACTTTTTTTTGTGTTTTTTGGTTTTTTTTGTGTTTTTGAGTTTTTAAAAACAAACAATGCTATCCTATAGCTATGGCTATTTTCTAGCCAAGTATGAAAGCACACTACTATGCCAGATGAGATGACACTGAGTTATTAAACAAAATAAACGTAAAATAAAAAAGGAAAAATGGCAGACTGTGCCGAATTGAAATCCAACCCCTACAAAATTTTCCCACTTCGGTCTTTGCAATGGATATGTGCGTCACTAAGCGCAAAACACAGCGGTCGCAAGTCTCACTACAAATTGCTGACAATTGGCTAGTAGATGCACTGCAGCAAGTACAGCCACCAGCAGATCAACCAGAAATCAAATATATAACGCTACTGTAGGCGCAAGTAAGCCGTTTGGATTCTCCTATGGCTATTTTCTAGCCAAGTATGAAAGCACACTAATATGCCAGATGAGATGACACTGAGTTATTAAACAAAATAAACGTAAAATAAAAAAGGAAAAATGGCAGACTGTGCCGAATTGAAATCCAACCCCTACAAAATTTTCCCACTTCGGTCTTTGCAATGGATATGTGCGTCACTAAGCGCAGAACACAGCGGTCGCAAGTCTCACTACAAATTGCTCACAATTGGCTAGTAGATGCACTGCAGCAAGTACAGCCACCAGCAGATCAACCAGAAATCAAATATATAACGCTACTGTAGGCGCAAGTAAGCCGTTTGGATTCTCCTATGGCTATTTTCTAGCCAAGTATGAAAGCACACTACTATGCCAGATGAGATGACACTGAGTTATTAAACAAAATAAACGTAAAATAAAAAAGGACAAATGGCAGACTGTGCCTAATTGAAATCCAACCCCTACTAAATTTTCCCACTTTGGTGTTTGAGGTGGATATGTGTGCCACTAAGAGCTAAACACAACGGTAGCAAGTCCCCCTGCAAATTCCTCACAAAATGGTACTAGCTGCAAATAAAAAAAAAAAAAAGTATAACGTTATTGTAGCCCTAAGAAGGGCTGTTGGGTTCTTGGAGAATCACTCCTGCCTAACAGTAAGCTAATAGAACAGCCTAACGCTAACCCTGACCAGCAGCAGCTCTCTCCCTAGCGGCATCCAGACACAGAATGATCCGAGCAGCGCGGGCAGCGGCTAGTCTATCCCAGGGTCACCTGATCTGGCCAGCCAACCACTGCTATCGACGTGTAAGGGTACCACATCATGCTGGGTGGAGTGCAGAGTCTCCTGGCTTGTGATTGGCTCTGTTTCTGGCCGCCAAAAAGCAAAACGGCGGGAGCTGCCATTTTCTCGAGCGGGCGAAGTATTCGTCCGAGCAACGAGCAGTTTCGAGTACGCTAATGCTCGACCGAGCATCAAGCTCGGACGAGCATGTTCGCTCATCTCTAATAGACGCCAACTAAAGAAAATGAAAACGACCTTCCAAATGCAATACATTACATAAGGACCGATAAAAAGACATCACTGTCGCTGCAGAATTTTATATTATACCACAGATGTATCCAAGGAAAGTTACAAAAAAAAAGAAAAGATTACAAAAAACGAGTTTCACGTTGCAAAGTGACCCGATTAAAAGCTCCGGATAAATTTCCCCGATCTGCGTCCATGCAGGAGGAAGACGCGTAACGTCGTTCTGACGGTTATTGACATTAAGAAATAAGAAGGGGGTGTCAGCGCGGTATCAGAGCGGCGCCCGTCTCCCTCTTCTCTGTTGACAAAGCAGAAAGGAAGAAGCGGCTTTTGTTTTACCAGCGCTGGAAAAAAACAGCATCTTCTTAGGTACATGGGGTCACCTGATCTCATAGGCAATTACAGAGTTACGAGAGGAAGAAAAAAAAACCCACATCTCTCTGCAGCGCGTAAGCACATAAAAAAAGTCACTTCTGGGAATTAAGTAGAAAAATGACTTTTTAGATGTCGACTGTTGAATCATTTTGAATTCCACCTCCAGAGCAGAAAATGATGAGTTTAATATCATAGCGGGAGGTAACTTGCATCTCCCTTTAAAGACAGCTCTCAGCATCCAGCAGGTTCCCAGCTCACAATTTATTACTTTCTCCTTGTCTCCGCAGACAAATTATATGACAATCACTCTCCCTTTTAATTCCAGCATGCTTTGCTTCATCTTAGTTTTAATTGCTTCTCCGGTGAAAACTTTTCGCGTAAGCAACTGCTCCGTCTTATATGTTATTTACTGCGGAGACTTACACCCTCAAGAAAGAATACATCAATCCACTTGTTAGGTGTCAGATGTTTCTGGAATACCAGTTGCATAGATCTTTTATCCATGGAAGAAAGACCCCAGGATATGTTGTGGGTCTCAGTTCCCACCTCTGTATCGTTCAGGGGTTCATTTTTTTGTATAAGCCCATGCTGAAACATTGGGAAATCGGTTAGATTTGGGATTCCAACTAGAGATGAGCAGACCCAACATTCGGAATTTGGGTTTGGCCGCACGACCTGGACAAATTGTCAGATTAAGGCTACATTCACCGTAATACGGCGCCGTGCGCCATACATCCCTATGGAGAGGGGCGGGGGTGAGCTGCGCTCACCTCCTCCTCCTCTCCCCGTGCACTGCCGTTGCCCACTATGGTATGGGCGGGCAACGGCAGTGCACGGGGATAGGAGGAGGAGTTGAGCGCAGCTCACCCCCGCCCCTCTCCATAGGGATGTATGGCGCACAGCGCCGTATTACGGGTAAAGATAGGACAGGTCCTATTTTTTCCCCGGGTACGGAGTGGTACGGTGCCACATGTGTGCTGCACTGTACCGCTCCCGTAGGGCGCCGTGCACCCATTGCTGTCTATGGAGGACATATATTGGCCGTATATACGTCGGCCGTATATACGTCCTCCATACGGTCGTGTGAATGTTTAAAGGAAACCTACCATCAGAAATCTACCTATTGATCTAGGTCTGATGGTAGGTGGCTAGTAACATGCTCAACCCTAATCTAATTTTACCTAATCCTAAAATACTTCCTAAGCTAAACTACACTTTATCTAACTAATATGCTAATTACCCGCAGAGGTTACTAGGGCGTGGATTAGCCATTGCTCCCACTACCCGGAGAGAGGCTACTCCACGCCCCAGTAGCCTCTGCCGATAATTAGCATATTAGTTAGATAAAGTGTATCTTATTTAAGAAGGTATTTTAGGATTAGTTAAAAATAGATTAGGGCTTAGCATGTTACTAGCCACCTACCATCAGACCCAGCTTAATAGGTAGATTTCTGAAGGTAGGTTTCCTTTAAACTGGTAATATGACAATTTGTCCAGGTTTTGCGGTCAAACCCCAAATCCGAACGTTGGGTTTGGTCATCTCTACTTGGAATCCCAATTCTAAGTAATTTCCCCAAGTTTCAGCATAGTCTTCCCTAGCAATTGTATCTGATATGGAAAAATTTACCCCTGAGCGATACAGAGGTGGGAACTAGGGTAGCTTTCCTTTAGTGAGGTTTTCCATGAATATGGACAATAAAAAATTTTGGTTGGCGTTAAAATGATAAAATATACAGTTCCGACTTACATACAAATTCAACTTAAGAGCAAACCTACAGAACCGAACTTGTACGTAACCCGGGGACTGCCTGTATGGTATGCTTTATGTAATATGGGTATTTTTGCATAACGCAATATTTTAATAAATAACCAAGAATAACTAAATTAATAAATAAATATTCTTCATAGCATTTAAAGAATAAGTCTAATGTTTTCCACAAACCATGTGTTAAAGCGCCAAACCCATTTTCTTGGCGCGTGTAATGACGTTGTTTCTTCCTAATGCGCTCCGGTACCATTATTACTCCATTTATTGATAAAGTCGAGGAAATAAAACTGTAGGGGGCGGAGGATTGTGTTCCTCTGCTGACTTCTTATTAAATCGCTTCCATAATCTTTGCCGTTAATGTGGGAAATTGGGGCATATTCATCAACCTATTTATAAAGCTGTGATATCTATTTTAACAAAAACATGTGGGGAACAAAGGAAGGATTATCGAAAAGCTAGGAAAAAATTACTGGGTAAATGAAGAGGGCAACAAAGGAAAGAATCTTTCTGTCTTATCCAGGCACCGTGACTGGTAATCTTCTTATATTTGTTGTTCATAGCTTCCTTCTAAAAATCAACTTCTAAAATGATGCTAATGAACCTCTCCGCGCTGCAGATTTAAAGGCTGTTACACTGTGCAGGAGCACTGCTTCTCCCACTGTGTGAGAGGGAAGAGCTGAGGGGACAGCAGCAGGGATGGGCTCTGGGAACCGCCGAAGTAGCCTTTCAAGCTCATTAGCACGGGAGGCGTGGCTAATGTCATGTGACCAGGGTGACATCATCACAGGTCCTTTAGCCTTCTAACATTAGTAAACTGTACATACTACCCCATATATTATCTTACTGGGGTTGTACTATGATGTCCTCATTGTGAAATGTATAACTAATGGAATGTTTTATATATGTTTTATACCCCCTACCCCCACAGAGGACTAGCCTGGAGTTCTACATAGACATCCACGCTCATTCCACCATGATGAACGGATTCATGTATGGGAATATCTTCGAGCAGGAAGAGCTATTCCAGAGACAAGCCATATTTCCTAAGCTGCTCTGTCGAAATGCAGAAGACTTCTCTTTTGTAAGTATCATGTCCATGCTGTATTACTAGTGATCAGGACAAAGGTCCAGTAGATAAGGAACCACATTTCCATTTCTCTACCTTCTAATCTTATTAGGGACTAATGAAATTAATCTTATACATCACAATATTTGTTAGTTGGCTAAAATTCTTTGTAAAGATTCAAATGTAGACCACTGGCTGTAAGATGGTAGATATAGAGAGATGTAGGTCCATCAAGCCCTATATAGTTCTATAGTTCTACAGTATTGATCCAGGGGGATATATACTACACCTGGCTATATACTACAATGGGCTAGCTATATACTACAGGGGGCTGGCTGGCTATATACTACAGCGGGCTGGCTATATACTCCAGGGGATGGCTGGCTATATACTCCAGGGGATGGCTGGCTATATACTACAGGGGGCTCGCTATATACTACAGGGGACTGACTGGCTACATACTACTTTGGGCTGGCTATATACTACAGGGGGCTGGCTATATACTACAGGGGGCTGGCTATATACTACTGGGGATGGCTGGTTATATACTACAGGGGGCTGGCTATATACTACAGGGCGTGGGATATATACTACAGGGGGCTGGCTATATACTACAGGGCGTGGGATATATACTACAGGGGGCTGGCTGGCTACTACAGGGGGCTGGCTATATACTACAGGGGGCTGGCCATATACTACAGGGGATGGCTGGCTATATACTACAGGGGGCTCGCTATATACTACAGGGGGCTGTCTGGCTATATATTACAGGAGGTGGGATATATACTACAGGGGTCTAGCTATATACTACAGGTGGCTAGCTATATACTACTAGGGGCTGGCTATATACTACTGGGATCTTGCTTGCTGTATACTGGGGAGGCTGTGACCAATGCATTTCCCACCCTAGGCTTATACTCGAGTCAATAGGTTTTCCCAGATTTTGGTTAAATTACGGTAGGTGCCTCTGCTTATACTCGAGTATATACAGTAATTAAAGAAAATGGAGCTTTAAATGCTAAATAGATTTAGTGAATAATAACCGCTGAAAACCCTTGGAGGTCACTTTAAGGCTGGATTCACACAGCCGTTGCCCGGCACACAGCAGCGCATGCCTTGAAAAGATAGGACATGTCCTATCTTTTCACAGGGTACGGAGCGGTACGGGGCCACATGTGTGCCGCACCGTACTTCTCCCGTAAGGCGCCGTGTGCCCATTTCCGTCCATGTGGGAAGTATATCGGCCGTATATACATCGGCCATGCGGCGGGGGGGAATGTAGCCTAAGGCCTATACCTATGTCTTCAGACTTGGGATCACTTCATGTTACTTTCCACACAACAGATTTGGGTTCTCATTTTAGAGGAAGACGTAAGATGATGATTTTCTTTTTTTTTTTTTTTTATTATTGTTCCCGAAAACTTTGGTGAAATAATGAAAAAAAAAAAAAAAACCGAAGGTCATTGTGACCTAAAACAGCCGAGTCTGCAAACTTCAGGAGACATAATAAAACAGAACCATTTGCCTGATGGAAAGTAATAGAAGTGTTCTCATCAATGAGGCCGGCATACAGTAAATGGGTTGATTTCACTGTTTTCAGTATTACAGAGTCGTGCGGCATTCTATATAGCGCCAGTGGAAAAGCAATAATACCGTAATTATGGGGCCTCTTTAACGCACCCATTTTGCTGATTACATTTCTTCCCTATGTACAGGAGCAATATTGGTCGTACCGCAGGACCTCGGCCAATTTCCATTTTATTTTCTCCACATTATAAACACTATTATTTTTATTGACTATTGCGGGGGAAAAAAAATTTCACCTGATCTTCAGCTCCATATAAAAGAAATAACCGCACTGATTTCTTAAAGCGATATACATCCAGATAATGCATGATCCTAATGGAAAGGAGCGTTTCTATTAGGCGCAGTTAACCCTTACGGGTGTAAGACGGGACGGAGTGTGATTTTAGCAAAGATAGGTTTAGTTTTACGATTCACATTTTTGGATGCACGATTTGTGCATTAAAAGGATCGGCCAGGAATAAATATGGATCAGGCAGCGAATAGATGCCATGGCTGGCCGAAATGGGGATGTGGAGGGAATTGCTATATCCCTCAGATTATCTCAGTGTTGCAGTAGCTCCTTCCTCTGTCTGTGCTGACAAGCCCTGGAGTCCATAGATTTGTTTATCTGTCGGAGTCTTGGAAGGGGAGGAACTGCTGCTACCTGCTCACAGAGGAGGAGGTCATGTGACAGAGCTCTGTGTATGCAGCAGAGCTAGATGTTTTCATTATGTTTCCATTATCTAGATGTTTCCTGCACAGAATAGCAGAAGTACAAGATTTCCCCTGTTCCCTATCAGTCCCTCAATCCCAGTCTGTGATTCTTCAAAACTTTCTCTGTCTCTTTCATCCCCACGCTGCTCCCTTCCCCCACCTTGTCATTGGCAGTACAAACACTGTGCAGATAAGCTATTAACCCTAAGTGTTCACACAGCACAGGCTATAGACTTCATGTAACTGGTTTACTTCTGATTTCTAACACTTCCACATGTCCCCTGCTCCTCCATGTGATGGAAGCTGCCAGGCTGTGACCATTCACATCCTGTATGTACTGTGCATGTCCCCTGCTCCTCCATGTGATGGGAGCTGCCAGACTGTCACCATATACATCCTGTATGTACTGTGCATGTCCCCTGCTCCTCCATGTGATGGAAGCTGCCAGGCTGTCACCATATACATCCTGTATGTACTGTACATGTCCCCTGCTCCTCCATGTGATGGAAGCTGCCAGGCTGTGACCATTCACATCCTGTATGTACTGTGCATGTCCCCTGCTCCTCCATGTGATGGAAGATGCCAGGCTATCACCATATACATCCTGTATGTACTGTACATGTCCCGGGCTCCTCCATTGATGGGAGCTACCAGGCTGTCACCATATACATCCTGTATGTACTGTGCATGTCCCCTGCTCCTCCATGTGATGGAAGCTGCCGGGCTGTCACCATATACATCCTGTATGTACTGTACATGTCCCCTGCTCCTCCATGTGATGGAAGCTGCCAGGCTGTCACCATATACATCCTGTATGTACTGTACATGTCCCCTGCACCTCCATGTGATGGATGCTGCCAGGCTGTCACCATATACATCCTGTATGTACTGTACATGTCCCGGGCTCCTCCATTGATGGGAGCTACCAGGCTGTCACCATATACATCCTGTATGTACTGTGCATGTCCCCTGCTCCTCCATGTGATGGAAGCTGCCAGGCTGTCACCATATACATCCTGTATGTGCACTGTACATGTTCCCTGCTCCTCCATGTGATGGAAGTTGCCAGGCTGTCACCATACACAAACTGTATGTACTGTACATGTCCCCTGCTCCTCCATGTGATGGAAGCTGCCAGGCTGTGACCATTCACATCCTGTATGTACTGTACATGTCCCCTGCTCCTCCATGTGCTGGAAGCTGCCAGGCTGTCACCATACACAAACTGTATGTACTGTACATGTCCCCTGCTCCTCCATGTGATGGAAGCTGCCAGGCTGTGACCATTCACATCCTGTATGTACTGTACATGTCCCCTGCTCCTCCATGTGATGGAAGCTGCCGGGCTGTCACCATATACATCCTGTATGTATTGTACATGTCCCTGCTCCTCCATGTGATGGAAGCTGCCAGGCTTTCACCATACACATCCTGTATGTACTGTACATGTCCCCTGCTCCTCCATGTGCTGGAAGCTGCCGAGCTGTCACCATATACATCCTGTATGTACTGTGCATGTCCCTGCTCCTCCATGTGATGGAAGCTGCCAGGTTGTCACCATATACATCCTGTATGTACTGTACATGTTTCCTGCTCCTCCATGTGATGGAAGATGCCAGGCTGTCACCATATTCATCCTGTATATTCTGTACATGCTCCCTGCTCCTCCATGTGATGGAAGCTGCCAGGCTGTCACCATATACATCCTGTATGTACTGTACATGTCCCGGGCTCCTCCATGTGATGGAAGCTGCCAGGCTGTCACCATATACATCCTGTATGTACTGTACATGTCCCGGGCTCCTCCATGTGATGGAAGCTGCCAGGCTGTCACCATATACATCCTGTATGTACTGTACATGTCCCGGGCTCCTCCATTGATGGAAGCTGCCAGGCTGTCACCATATACATCCTGTATGTACTGTACATGTCCCTGCTCCTCCTTGTGATGGAAGCTGCCAGGCTGTCACCATACACATCCTGTATGTACTGTACATGTCCCCTGCTCCTCCATGTGCTGGAAGCTGCCGAGCTGTCACCATATACATCCTGTATGTACTGTGCATGTCCCTGCTCCTCCATGTGATGGAAGCTGCCAGGTTGTCACCATATACATCCTGTATGTACTGTACATGTTTCCTGCTCCTCCATGTGATGGAAGATGCCAGGCTGTCACCATATTCATCCTGTATATTCTGTACATGCTCCCTGCTCCTCCATGTGATGGAAGCTGCCAGGCTGTCACCATATACATCCTGTATGTACTGTACATGTCCCGGGCTCCTCCATGTGATGGAAGCTGCCAGGCTGTCACCATATACATCCTGTATGTACTGTACATGTCCCGGGCTCCTCCATGTGATGGAAGCTGCCAGGCTGTCACCATATACATCCTGTATGTACTGTACATGTCCCGGGCTCCTCCATTGATGGAAGCTGCCAGGCTGTCACCATATACATCCTGTATGTACTGTACATGTCCCTGCTCCTCCATGTGATGGAAGCTGCTGGGCTGTCACCATATACATCCTGTATGTACTGTACATGTCCCTGCTCCTCCATGTGATGGAAGCTGCTGCGCTGTCACCATATACATCCTGTATGTACTGTGCATGTCCCCTGCTCCTCCATGTGATGGAAGATGCCAGGCTGTCACCATATACATCCTGTATGTACTGTGCATGTCCCCTGCTTCTTCATGTGATGGAAGCTGCCAGGCTATCACCATATACATCCTGTATGTACTGTACATGTCCCCTGCTCCTTCATGTGATGGAAGATGCCAGGCTATCACCATATACATCCTGTATGTACTGTGCATGTCCCCTGCTCCTCCATGTGATGGAAGCTGCCGGGCTGTCACCATATACATCCTGTATGTACTGTACATGCTCCCTGCTCTTCCATGTGATGGAAGCTGCCAGGCTGTCACCATATACATCCTGTATGTACTGTACATGTCCGGGGCTCCTCCATGTGATGGAAGCTGCCAGGCTGTTACCATATACATCCTGTATGTACTGTACATGTCCCGGGCTCCTCCATGTGATGGAAGCTGCCAGGCTGTCACCATATACATCCTGTATGTACTGTACATGTCCCGGGCTCCTCCATTGATGGAAGCTGCCAGGCTGTCACCATATACATCCTGTATGTACTGTACATGTCCCTGCTCCTCCATGTGATGGAAGCTGCCAGGCTGTCACCATACACATCCTGTATGTACTGTACATGTCCCCTGCTCCTCCATGTGCTGGAAGCTGCCGAGCTGTCACCATATACATCCTGTATGTACTGTGCATGTCCCTGCTCCTCCATGTGATGGAAGCTGCCAGGCTGTCACCATATACATCCTGTATGTACTGTACATGTTTCCTGCTCCTCCATGTGATGGAAGCTGCCAGGTTGTCACCATATACATCCTGTATGTACTGTACATGTCCCTGCTCCTCCATGTGATGGAAGCTGCCAGGTTGTCACCATATACATCCTGTATGTACTGTACATGTTTCCTGCTCCTCCATGTGATGGAAGATGCCAGGCTGTCACCATATTCATCCTGTATATTCTGTACATGCTCCCTGCTCCTCCATGTGATGGAAGCTGCCAGGCTGTCACCATATACATCCTGTATGTACTGTACATGTCCCCTGCTCCTCCATGTGCTGGAAGCTGCCAGGCTGTGACCATTCACATCCTGTATGTACTGTGCATGTCCCTGCTCCTCCATGTGATGGAAGCTGCCAGGCTGTCACCATATACATCCTGTATGTACTGTACATGTTTCCTGCTCCTCCATGTGATGGAAGCTGCCAGGTTGTCACCATATACATCCTGTATGTACTGTACATGTCCCTGCTCCTCCATGTGATGGAAGCTGCCAGGTTGTCACCATATACATCCTGTATGTACTGTACATGTTTCCTGCTCCTCCATGTGATGGAAGATGCCAGGCTGTCACCATATTCATCCTGTATATTCTGTACATGCTCCCTGCTCCTCCATGTGATGGAAGCTGCCAGGCTGTCACCATATACATCCTGTATGTACTGTACATGTCCCCTGCTCCTCCATGTGATGGAAGCTGCCAGGCTGTCACCATATACATCCTGTATGTACTGTACATGTCCTGGGCTCCTCCATGTGATGGAAGCTGCCAGGCTGTCACCATATACATCCTGTATGTACTGTACATGTCCCGGGCTCCTCCATGTGATGGAAGCTGCCAGGCTGTCACCATATACATCCTGTATGTACTGTACATGTCCCGGGCTCCTCCATTGATGGAAGCTGCCAGGCTGTCACCATATACATCCTGTATGTACTGTACATGTCCCTGCTCCTCCATGTGATGGAAGCTGCTGGGCTGTCACCATATACATCCTGTATGTACTGTACATGTCCCTGCTCCTCCATGTGATGGAAGCTGCTGCGCTGTCACCATATACATCCTGTATGTACTGTGCATGTCCCCTGCTCCTCCATGTGATGGAAGATGCCAGGCTGTCACCATATACATCCTGTATGTACTGTGCATGTCCCCTGCTTCTTCATGTGATGGAAGCTGCCAGGCTATCACCATATACATCCTGTATGTACTGTACATGTCCCCTGCTCCTTCATGTGTTGGAAGATGCCAGGCTATCACCATATACATCCTGTATGTACTGTGCATGTCCCCTGCTCCTCCATGTGATGGAAGCTGCCGGGCTGTCACCATATACATCCTGTATGTACTGTACATGTTCCTGCTCCTCCATGTGATGGAAACTTTAAGGCTGTCACCATACACATCCTGTATGTGCACTGTGCAGTGGATTAACTTGTGGAAATCTAAATGAATTTAATGCTAAATTACTTTGCGAAAAAACACAAGGCATTATGGGATCTATGGGCAGCTTGAATTGGTCTCAGATTCAGGGCAGGTTCAAGAAGAGCTAGGTCTCCGCCCACTTCACCTGAGAAAGATTTTTGTCAAACATTTTCAGAACAGAAAATGCCATAACTTTGGAAAGGAAAGGGTTAGCAAAACAGTGTTCTGTTGGTTTTAAAGGGGGACACATATGAGATATGAGAAGTTTGTAAAATCATTATAACTTTACAGTTACATTTTAAGGTATCCTCACAGCTGAATACCCCAGGTCCCACGTGTCGACCCCACACCAATAATCTTCTGATGGACTATCTGAAGAATATGTAAACTAATAGTTATTACTGGCCAAAGTCCCAGAACCCCATTTTATTTCAGAAATAAAAGGGAATATTACATATCTGATTCCCCAGCAAGTAATGGGTGAGGAGCCTATCCATTAGACTACAACTGGAACATAAGCAACATCTTGATAAAGTACTGTTTTTTCCAATGGGAAGGTGCAGATTAGTAGATTAAAGAAGATCAGAGATTAATTGCCACAATCACATCTACACTATCTCTTGAGGTACAACAGTTATCAGTACAGAGATTCTCCGTATATCCTCATGCGGCTATCATTGGATCCAGCCTCTTCAGCTTTGTGTTCAGCACCATGGACAACACATCCCATAGCCTTGTATCAAAGGGTATGTTCCACGTTTGTTGTTGTAACTTTCTGTGTTGATCATTTTTGTGGCAGGATTTTGTAGGAATCCTGGAAAAAGCCAAAGTTGTGGTAATCAAAATGAAGTTTACATACCTTGCTCTGGCTCCAAGTTCCATTTTTATGGTGGTCTCCCATTCTTTGGCATTCAGGGAACCCACTCTGGTCAACGAGTGTCTTTAACATTGCATTGAAACGTGAGACCAGAGCTGGGTAAGTATCCTTTTTTTTGGGTTATCCCAGCCAAAACCCCCAGGATTTCAGGACACCCCCTTTAAGACCTCATGCACACAACCATACATGGGGCCATGTGCTAGTCGCACAAATTGCAGCTAGCTCATAGAGGTGTATTGTGCACAGGCACAGTTCCTGGCCAGCCAGACTTACGTCTTGTTTTGGCAAATGATCGTGTACATGATACCACAATCATGTGTGATTATATGTTCTCAGCACTGATCTGCCCCTAACATCCTCCCCTGTGCTCTGAGTGACAGCTGTAGCATCTTTCTAGGAGACTGATACAGGGTGAAGACTGCTGAAGGACCCCCACACAACATGTTTTCATTCTTTGATGTAACGGCCACCAAAATCGTAATGTAACACATTGGCCCACATTTACTAAGGCGATTGCGCCATCTTTTTGACGGACTTTGCACGTTTTTTTCACGTGCAAACTGCTTCCACCTGTATTTATCTAGTGTCCGAGCCAAATATGTGTCACACACGACCCTTTTGTGGCGCGGTTGCATTATTCTTCACACAATGCAAATTTTGCTACTGAAATGGCCGTTCCGGTGCTCAGTCAGACCATGCACCACAT
Source organism: Engystomops pustulosus (assembly GCF_040894005.1). Lineage (NCBI taxonomy): Eukaryota > Metazoa > Chordata > Amphibia > Anura > Leptodactylidae > Engystomops > Engystomops pustulosus. The sequence continues at coordinate 86,730,089 of NC_092420.1, read as the reverse complement.
TTATCATGTAAAGTCCGACAGAATTGTGTTGCTTGCTCTAGTCTGTGTTAAAGGTGCACCACAAAAAATTTGGTGCATTCTGTCGGAGCAGTGCAGGGGGCACCAGATTCACGAAGAACGTGTGCCAGAAATCCTGACTCTGGCGCCCCCTGCACACTACACAAGTAACTGCACACAGTACAGACCGCACTGCTCTTAATAAATGTGGCCCATTGTTTTCTACTTGCCAATGACACCTTGCAAAATTAGATAACGTAACCCTTCGAAACATGAATATTCCGGATGGAGGAAAAAAACGAGCAGGAATTTGCCACTATATGGGAATAAGAAAAGATTATGAAGCTAAGCAATTTCCATTAGCGAGTGCAGGTTGCTTCTGGGCCTGCCAGGCATCCACTGCGTTGGCCATAATTGACTGTCTCCCAGCCTTAGCCAAGCTGAGAAACAATGTTCTATTAACCACTGACAGACACATCGAAAAGATTACTCTCCTTAAAGCATCTGTCAGCACTGATTGATTTACCAAGCGCCGCCGACTGAAAAGGTTTCAAGTGCAGATACAATTTCGTAGGCATTTATCACACCAAACTAAAAAGAAATCCCGATTATATTAATAATGCACACGGCTTTCGCATGCAAACCGGCCAGATCGAGTTAATAACTTGTTTGCTGTGAAATGGGATTCACTTTGGTGATGGTTTCATTTATCTGAATCTCCCCTAAATGAGTCACAGCTCAAAGGGATTTAGTTCTGCGGCTTAAGAATTGAATCTGGGCTCAGCAACAGGTTGAGGAAATCATGGGGGGGGGGTTTTGCCCTACATCAACAAGACTGGTTCCAGGAGGTTCAACCCGTCTTGAAAATTTTGCAAGTAAATTAATTATAGAAACGTACACGACACCTGGAACAATTCATGGACTGAAAATTTGGACTGTTCACTTGGGGCTTAAGGTACATGCACATTGTATTGTGTTGTATTACAGCTTAATGGAGATGAATATGCTGGGGCATGGCCGGATAATGGGGAGGGCTCCCAGGGCATGTGCCCCAGTGCCACCACCACTTTATTCGTAAAGGGGTCCCTACCAACAATGGTGGATTACAGTTTTCATGGCCCCCCTAATCATCCAATATATGTGCAGGGCGTATATAGATTCATTACTGGGGGAGCTGTTTATATATTTTACAATCAGACCCAGCTGCTTCAAGCTAATCCTCTGCATAAATAGCTGCTACCCTCCACCCCTTTCCCCAGTATACACAGATTGGGGCAGATTTACTTATCCAGTCCATTCGCGATCCAGCGGCGCGTTCTCTGCGGTGGATTCAGGATTCACTAAGGTAGTTCCTCCAACTTCCACCAGGTGTCGCTGCTGTGCTGAAGACCATCGGAATGCACTGAAGTTCACCGTCCTATCGTGGGTGAAGGTAAGCGCGTGTCGAGCGACACGTTTTTTTTTTAAATGTGGCGTTTTTTTCGAATCCGTCGGGTTTCCGTTCGGCCACGCCCCCGATATCCGTCGCGTGCATGCCGGCGCCGATGCGCCACAATCCAAAATCGGAAATATTCGGGTAACACGTTGGGAAAACGCGAATCGGGCCCTTAGTAAATGACACCCACAGTCTATTTTGTAGAATTTCATATCATTCCACAGTTAGAAACAATGTTGTGCTCCATATACAATATACATACATATACATATGCAAACGTATTCTCTGCCGTGAGCAATGTATATAGAATAAGTAGATACTAAGCTGTACAGCCTATGTGTGCTGTCTACATGTGATCCTGGCATCAAGAATGTGTTAATCTTCTTAAGTTTGTTATCCATGGCCTCCTTCCTTCTAAGATCAACTTTTAAAATGATGCTAATGAGCCAAAAGGGGCCCTGGGGGTGTACCCTCCCCTATGTACTTACCTCCAGGTCATATTGTACCTTCCCTACATAAGGCTGTGTCCCTGGATCTGGTAGGTGGATGGTGAGGGCATGTCTGTGACTTTGAGAACAGAAAGGAGGCACCAGCTATGTTGAGCAGCCTATATCTAATGTAGCCAAATAAAAAGAGTTACTTCAAGAGTAAACTTTAAAAAGAAGTTATGCAGCAGATGAGGTAACTATGATAAGGATATTCGACTTACTCTAAATTACTAAATTATCGAGTCACCTTGAAGTTGAACGTACCATAAATAACCACCCAACACTCCATCAATATGTAATATGTTTCCAGTTTCCAGGAGGAGGTACATCACCCAATATCCTCCTATATATATAAGATCTCTTCATGTGCACGACCTGCCCTTCAGCAGTAGTTTCATTTCTACTGTATTAGATATTCCTATGAATGTTCATATATTCAAAGGTCACTTTATTGGGTTTCTCGCTGTAGTTCATCATCTAGATTTATTCCCGCTGTAGGCTGCGGATGTAATATTATGCTACATGATAATAAGATCTACACTATATGTGCACATGCGAGGACCATGCCCCTGTTCACATGATGACTTTTCTGCTGCGTGCATCATCTAGCCTGGATCCTCAAATGATAAATGTGTAGGAACTGGATTGTGTATTGTGAGACTATGTACTAGAAGGCTACATTGTTCTTAAAGAGGTTCTCAGTCAGTGAATATAAATCCAGTTTGGTCGATCCCCTACAGCTCTGTTCCCGACTTCAGGTTGTGGTCAGGTCCAGCCTTGCCACCAATGGTGTCAACAACCGAGTTAGCAGATCCAAGTGATACCCTACATCAATAACAATCCTAGGTCAGGATGATATCAATGGACTGCAAAGAGCAAAATGGTGGAGGGTTTAGAAGAAAGCAATGAGGAATTAGATAAGAATGGTGAGATGGAAAGTGGGGATTTTATTCCTCTTTTCATTTTGGGTAAAATGGGGGTACAACAAACCCTTGTTCTTGTGATCCGTGGGGGTCCAATCAATGAGAACCCTACAAATTGTTGTGTTTCCCAATGGTGGTTCCATACACATGTTTATGGTAGAGCATGGGAACGCACTGGAATACACCGAGCCGGGCTGAGTTAAGGTAAGTGCAATTTTCGCAACACATTTTTTTTTTAAAATGCATCGGTTTTTCCGAATCCGTCGGGTTTTCGTTCAACCACGCCCCCCGATTTCCGCCGCGTGCATGCCGGCGCCGATGCGCCAAAATCTTGGGGCAATTCAGGGAAAATCGGCGCAAATCGGAAATATTCGGGTAACACGTTGGGAAAACGCTAATCGGGCCCTTAGTAAATGACCCCCAATGAGTCTATTTCAGCTTCATATGATGGATCTGTTTCCAGAGAGATGGACATTCTGATGGAGATATTAACACAACCTGAGGCTATTTAGACATGTGTGCTATGCTTTTTCTGCCATTGTTCTACTCAATTGCAGAAAAAGAACAATGAAAAACATAATACTCTAAATGATGAGCCAAAAATATTCCATTACCTGTAATTGGGTCATGGGCTTTCATTCAGAAGTTGATCATTTTGCTGGATGAAAAAAAGTCTTCTGTGCAGGTCCTGTTAGGATAAGATTAATGGAATCAGTTATGGAAGCTCCTTGAGGAGAATTCAACGCTGATATGGACCTCTCCTTCAGCTACATTTTATCCAAAATTTTTTTAGACGTTTGTTATACGGTAGCTAGGAACAGAAAAACGAACAATTCAGTTAGCCCCAATTCTGAACCCACCAATCTTGCCCTACCTACTTTCTCATGCCACCCTAGGAAATGGCAAGTAAATGGTCGACATTCCCTTCCTGTGCAAAAGTGTAAAAGGCGGCAACAAAACAATACAAACAGATAAGAATAGTCGCCAGAGCCAGGTCACAACAAGGAGGGCAAGCACAGTACAAAATTACAAGGCAGTAGAGCAGTCTAGATAAGAACTAAAGTTCAGGACACCAAGCCGAATAAGTCACAAACAAGACATGGAGCTAACTCAGAATAAATTCTATGGTCAGCAACATAGGAAGGGTGGTCAGGACTCTTATGTGATTTCAGAGCCCCAGGCACAGTTGTGATTAGGTCATAACTCAGAGATCCAGATAACACAGGGAGCAGGTGAGTAGTGTGAGAAGCTCATCAAACTCATCTGGTTAACTAACGACCAAAGCTATGCTGCAGGAAAGAGATGAGTGTGGTGCTAATCTAATCAATTCAAACAACATAGCAGGCTAAACCAATGTTCACACTGCAGTTGTTCAGAAAGGCACAGAGATACAATCAGCGCCTCCTCAGCCGCACACAACGGACGGCGCCGACCCAGGTGTTACAACATTTCATATATATATGTGTGTGTGTGTGTGTGTGTGTGTGTGTGTTGTAGGGTTTATTATATATTTTTTCACCCAATCAATGGGAATAAAAAGTTAAAACTAAAAAAAAACCATATCGAGCCAATAGTCTCGTCTCGTCCGCCCTAGACTTGGTGAGGAGCTCACTGTTCTGTATTCTAATCACAGGACACTGTCACAATAAATAAGCGCAGACTGAATGATTTTCACTTCGACTTTAATCTCGTCTGCTTCAAAGATCCTCCGGAGCCGGTATCTCTTTAAAAGGATGAATTGTCAGCTGCTGACAGAAAAACTGAGCGCATTATATTACCCATCCTGTGCCGCGCTTAACAAAGTTGTAGTGGTTTGTTAACTTTGACATTTTCTCCCTCCAGTGAGTGGATAAGTGAAGGGAACACAGCTGGACAGAACCTGGTTAGAGATGGTCGATTTACACTCTAGACCTGAGCCCATATATCTCATGGACTGGTCAGACTAGACCCAACTTTTACTGACCCCCGAGTGCAAAATATGTCTGGCCTACAGTCAGGGGAAGATTGGGAACTTAAAGTGGCCATAAAAAATAAAAAAATTGCTCCAGGTAATAATTGGGTAAACTTTGACATCAAGCAGGGCCAACACAATTGGACACATTTTACGCTGGTGGGGTTGGCAAATATTAATATTGTTAGTAGATATCGAACACCAGCAGAAGTGTAGGAGATATATTCATGGTAGACAGAGGTCACACACCCAAGAAAGCCCATTTGGTAGCCACGACAGGGAGTAAATGGATAGAGTGGACTCAAGCTCTGGTGGACCATGTTCTACCAAATATTCTATGATACCTGCTTGGGTCTACTTTCTTCACACAAGGTCACTCTTGGCAAACTAAATATACTTATAGGCCTTTCTGGCTTTATAACTGACCAGCCAACCAAGATTACCCCTGTAGATTAAATGGCAAATACAACCCTATGTACAGAATGCAACAAATTGGTCACAAGTAAAAAGGAATATGACATGTCTGATCCCTCCGGAAGTACTGGATACGAGGACCTATCTTTTAGGCTGTGTCCAGAATATGGCCACCATCTTAATAGCCGCCATATTGGATCAAGGGCAAGTTTATCCAATGGGAAAGTGATCCTGTAGAAGATCAAAGACTAGAATTGGCTCAGAAATCGATTGCAGCAATTAGATCTGTAATATGTCTTGTGTTTCAAGAATTATCAACACAAAGATTCTCCGTAGATTTCCATGTAGGTTCATAACAATTTGATCCAGCGTTTTAAGCTTTCTGCTCAGCACCAGGGACAACACGACGCATAGCTGTACATCACAGGGAATGTTCCTAGTTGTTGTTGCTAATTTCTGTATTAATAGCTTTTTGAACACAAGAGATATTGCAGATCTGATTGTGACAATCCATTTCGGAGAAACTTGTCCATGATGCAATATGGAGGCTTTCAAAATGGTGGCCATCTTCTGTAAAGCTTCTAAAAGACAGACTGCCTCCCCCATTACTTGCTGGGGGATCATAATTCTCAATTTTGTTTTTGAAATAGAAGGGGAGTCCGGGATCTTTTGACTTTTTATTTGTTTTTCAATTTAAGGTGGAAATGCTCTTTTGTGTATTCCATGCTCAATCCTGAAGATTGCATCGGTCCAATGGCTGACGCTTTTGCTGTGTAAATCGGAAACAAATTTCCATATCCATGATTCACGTTCCCCCCTAATTATTATCATTAATATAATCATTCCACCCCCGGCTCTTCTTGTGCCACACAACCATGATATTCTTCACATGCTACGTCGTGCCACGTTGACTAGCAGGTCCGTCGCTGGACAAGTGGAGCGTGCACGGCACTTTGCAGTATTTTCTGGGACAATTGAAAAATAAATACAGTTCAATCTGTTAACAAAAAAACGTCTTCCCAGGGGCCAATTTTGATATTTTCTACTCTAAAGATCCAGCCACTTGTTCTGTCCTGTGGGCACGAGGCTCTTCTTGGCCATGCTGATATAACACGCAGATTTTTTGCAGGCATGTACTGGTGACAGAGACTAACAGACTGTAAAAGATGTGTGTTTTTCCCAGTTTCTCTATGAGGAACATAGCCCTGAAGAAAAACTGAAATAAATAGGACAGCCTTGTCATATGGTGGCAGAGAGTCCAATCCTGCCTGACCTCGGGGTGTTGTTTTAAAATTAACTGCCAGAGCCAGGCGCACGGAACGTGAAATTGGAATTTACCACTTATATGTCATTTATTCAGCGTCTGCTCCATTTTAAGTTCCCCAAGGGGGTATTCATCAGGGGTCCGGCGCTGCCAGAGATGGCCGGAAATGTATGAGATGCAAACAGTTATACTAAAATGAAACAAACATGGTGTTTCGCCTTGGTATATAAGGGGTTAATACTTGCTTAATTATGCACGTAGGTTTTTTTTTTACACATGTAGCTATATATTACTTTACCAAAGTCTAAAATATCTGGCACAGGATTCCTATAAAATATTCAATATTAGGTCCAGATGTTGGTAAAGGCAAGTGAGACCTGTCCCGTTAGATGACCCTCCATATAGCTATAAAGTCACTTGTGTGTAAATTATATGTATATGTTAATTAAGTTATGACAATCTTGTGGAGATGGGAAGAGGATGCCCTATAGGCTGGTGGCGCCACGGGTAATGGAAATAATGGGGAGCACCAACAAACCATTTGACTTTAGCCATGGTTTATAAAGTTAGTTACAGCCAGGGCAGGACTGCTTGTAGAGGGTACTTTATGGTGTGAGAAGTACTACAATCATCTTGGGGTACATGGCTTGTCTTGTCTTGTCATAGGCTTATGCAAGCCATGTGGACAACCCTGGGAACACTCAGGTCCACTGTGACCACCACCTTTGCTTGAATTCAGTTTTATCTTTGTCCATGAGAAATTAATATGGAAGGTGCAGGGGAAACTTACTGGGCACCTGATGCTGGTGGCATGATGACCTCATCATACCCATCCCAACATTCATTAGAAATCCCATCCATGTGGACTTCCGCACATTCCACACAGGTGGAACTTAGAGCATACATGATGCGGGGCCACAGTGACTGCTTTGTTTTTTATAATCAGAGGTCAAATTGATCAGGGGCATTATTGTGATCAGGACATGGCTTGATTAATTTTTTAACAAGAAGCACAGTGTAGACATAGTTATACATTTATCCACATCCAAATAATATTATAAATTATAGTCAATAAATAATCGCCCAGATTTATCAAAACTGGTGCAAACTACCATGTGCAGTTTGCCTTTTGAGTGCGGCAGATGATTGAATATCGGCGCCCGGTCTTCATTAACCCCTTATCACCGACAATAGTTTTCAGCTCAATGACCAGACTCGATTTTTCAAATCTGACATGTCTCACGATAATTGGTTATAACTTCGGAACGCTTTAACATATCCCGGTGATTTTGAGAATGTTTTCTCGTGACACATTGTACTTCATGTTAGTTATAAAATTTAAGTGATACGTTTTGCGATTCGTTCTGAAAAAAAGTGAAAATTTGGCAAAAGTTTGTAAAAATTCTTCATTTTCCAAGTTTGAAATGTTCTGCTTTCCAGATAGGAAGTAAAACTACCCAAAAAGCTTGATAAATTACATTTACGGAATGTCTGCTTTATGTTGGGATGATATTTTATGCATCCTATCACTTTTCTAGGATGTTATGAGGTGCAGAACTTTAGGTGCCATTTTTCTCATTTTCATGAAAATTGCCAAAACTCACATTTTGAGGGAAAACTCAGCTTCCAAGTGACTTTGTAAGGCCTAAATAATAGTAAAACCCCATAAATTACCCCACTATAGAAACTTCACCCCTCAACGTATGTAAAACAACTTCTATTAAGTCCATTAACCCTTTAAGTGTTTCACATGGGTTAAAACAATATGGACCTCCGATTTAGAAACTATGGAATTTTTTTGGAAAATACATTCATTTACGCCAAACTGACAGTTTCAGAATAAATTAAATGATGAAACGCACTGCAACGTTTGATGCCCAATTCCTCCGGAGTGTACTGATACCACATATGTGGTGGTAAACTTCTGTACGGGCGCACGGCCGAGTATAGAATGAATGGAGGCGCCATTCACTGCAGATTTGTATTGTCACATTGTACTACCTATACATTTTTATTTTTTTTTGGTAATGCAAACATATGAGGGCTTATTTTTTACGGAATGAGATACAATGTATAGATAATTCATTTTGGGAGTCTATAGCTTATTCATGAGATTTTATTAACTATTTCAAGGGGGACACAAACAAAATCATCAATTTTTATTTTGGATTTTTAGCATTTTTTTTCCCCCGCTCACCGTAATGTAAAAATAATATTTTATCTTTATTCTCTGGTTCACTACGATTGCGGTGATACCTCATTTATCTTTGCTCAATTTTCCTAAGCAAAACCAATATTGGAGAATATCGCATTGTTTTTACTATTGACAAACTTTTAGGGCCATAACTTCTGTATTTTTATGTTGTCAGACCTGGTTGAGGGCTTATTTTTTGCGAAAAGAGTTGTTCTTTTCAGTCGTATCATATTAGGGAACATAGCTTTTTTTGATCACTTTTTAGAACATTTTTTGTGATGGTGTTTGTATATTACGGGAAGTTTTTCGTATTTTTTTTTTTCATCGTTCACCGAGCGGGTTCAATATTGATTTAGATTTATTGTACAGATTACTACGGACGCGGTGATACCAAATATGTACGTGTTTTTGTGTTTTATTTACTGTATTTGCATTTTATGTGTTACTGGGGAGTTTATGGGACTTTTATTCTATTTATTTATTTAATTATATTATAAAAAGATTTAATTTTTTTTTTTTTAACTTTTTTACATTTTCTACTTCTTGGCTTGAATAAGCGATCATCCGATCGCTTATTCAAGCCTTTACACTGCATGCTCAGTTACTTACAGCCGGGTCCTGCCAGGAAGGCAGGACCCGGGAGAAGAGGAGCCGAACGCCTCGGGTCACTCGTCGGAACCCGGGGCAGCGGCAGGAGGGATCGGATCCCCCGGTAAGCACACCGGGGGGGTCCGATCCACGGGGGACACACTTGCACGCTTACACGGCGTGTAAGGGGTTAAACACCCGGGTTAGTGCCGGGTGATATCACAGCCCGACACCGGCACTATACTGACCCGATATCCCAAAATCTTCTTCTGACGCGGCGCCGTAGAAAGGCGTCGCGTCAGAAGAAGTACCCTTAATGACCGACGTAGAATCCCGATAGGGCGGTCATTAAGGGGTTAAACTGGTGCCCCCTGCGGTGCTGGAGAAGTGGGCACCATATTTTTAGGGCACTTTGCTCCGTGCTGCAGTTATGTGGTGCAAACTCCGATGAAGCAGTAACAGCCCCTTTAGGTGCACATTTTTTCTATCTTGTTGACACAGAGCATCCGCGACACAAAACTGGTGCAGACACTTTATAGATACATGTGAAAGCAGTTTCCACGTTCTTTATAGTGCAAAGTCAGACATAAAACTGGCTCAAACACTTTAAAAAATCTGGGCCAATGTCTACTCAAAAAATTATACCATTAAAAAATACAAGTCGCCCAGCAAAGAACAAGCCTACTTATAAACACTTTAAGAAAAAACTAATTAAACGTAGGAAAGAAATAAAATAAATACAAGTGTGGAATATACCGTATATACTCGAGTATAACCTGGGAAAATGTACTGACTCGAGTATAAGCCGAGGGTGGGAAATGCATTAGTCAGAGCCTCCCCATTATATAGCCTGCTGGACCCTGCCCCATAGAATATAGCCAGCACCTGCCCCCAGTATATAGCCTGCCAGCCCATATCCCCCAGTATATAGCCAGCCCCTTGCTCCAGAATATAGCCAGCCCCTTCCTCAGTATATAGCCAGCAGCAGGGGAAGCTGGAGAGGTGAGTTTTGATATATATTTTTTTAATCAAGTATAAGCCGAGTTTGGGTTTTCAGCACATTTTTTTGTGCTGAAAAACTAGGCTTATACTCGAGTATATATGGTACCTTAAGTAACAGACATCCTGATTTGGGAAGAAGGATGCCGAAAGAGTATTCTGCCTAGAGCAACACCCAAGTTGAGGTCAGTCATATTAGAATATTAGCCATATGGAAGCTGCTATCACTTGTTCATGATCTATTCATTGTAAACATGGTGGAAATGTAATAGATTTTCTCCACCTACCATCTTTTGGAAAGTTCTGTTTGAAGATATACTCTGACTGGAGGAACAGTCTGAGAGAAGTCTTCATCTTCTCTTTACTCTATAAGTTATTGTGTTCTTCAGCTTTCGGCCTCAAGGTCAGGCCTTGTCCAATTGAATGATCTCTCCTTATACTCCATATATCAGTGGCGGAGAGGGAAGACTTGTAAGAATTATGCTCTCATTTTCATACTGCTGCTCATGTTAATTGTTTTGGTGATATATGAACTTGTCAGTGACCAGGAGCCTGGAGACCAGTCTAAGAAGGAGGATTGGTTTTCTCAGTCTCTAATAGTATAAGATGATTGCTTACTCCTATATGTTACCTAACCAAACCGGCCTAAGGGTCATGGAAAGGGTGTGAGAGAGTGGGGAAGATATGGCAGCCCTTCCATCATAGGCAGAAAATCTCTGTGTTCACAACAGTTGGTCCCCTAGAAATCTGACCTATCCTGGGGGGAAAACCCTTTAATTTGTTCTACTCTTTAACTCAGAATTCGATCATGAAAATTCTAAATATGGATGATACCTTAAATGGATAAACATCAGGGGGTCACAGGACTGGCTTGGCCAATCAGTGACCCCTCAGACCACAGACCGTCACCTGGAAGTGACCTCCAAAGGTGTGAGGAAGACCCTGTTTGGCCAAACCAGTCCTTTGACAACCTTAATTTCTGGCCAAGCTACTTGTGCCAAAGGTTGGGAGACTGACACAACCCTGGAAATGGATATTGGAGCATTGGGTTTTTCTTAGTCGCCCTAGCCCCAAGGAAACTTGGCAAACCCTTTCCACTAATTCCACTATTCCAATATTCCACTAATATTTCCATACAATCCATCGAAGAGACCAGCACGGCACCAGCATATTATTATACACGCAACAAAATCCATGTATTTCCCATTATCTATAAGGTACCTGGTTTGTTCCATGAATGATTACAGGTCAGGGCAGGTTTTCATGGCTCATAAATCTTTACTCCATTTTTTTTTTCTTCCATAGTCCAGCACGTCCTTCAACAGAGACACGATGAAAGCTGGAACGGGCAGGAGATTTCTTGGAGGTCTTCTAGACAACTCTTCGTATTGTTACACCTTAGAAGTCTCCTTCTATAGCTACATGCTGGGCGGAGCCTCCTCTGCTATACCTTATACTGAAGAAGCCTGTATCCTTTTATAACAAGTTTAACATAGAACATTGATACACAAGATAAGGGATATAATGAACCTGTGAGAAGTTTAGGTATCGTATTGGTCAATGAATCAGATATCTATGGCAACAAAATTTAACAAACCTTCATATATTTACCCATATATTCCTAACATAGATCCTTTCATGAGTTTATACCAATATTTGTAGAAAATGTTAATGCAAAACAGTAATGGGTTGGGACTTCCCAGGGGTTCAGGCCCACCTCTTGTATAATTGGGAACCTATAATAGGATGGAGTATGATTGTCAGGCTCCAGGGTAGTGGACCCACTGGACCACCGCCGATGATGATGTAAGCCGAAACCTGCGACCAGGTTGTCTAAGTGGCACCCGGTTTTCACCAGAGCCTGCCTTAAAGTGGGTCGGACTTGCTGCGGCGTGGTACCACAGGTGCGACTTTGTCTGCGGTGGCGGCCAAGGCGAGGTACAGAGACGTTGAGTAGAATCGTAGTTGGGGACAGGCAGGAGGTCCGGATAGGCAGCATGGGATCAGAGTTGGGGAGACACTGCATATATGTCTTTACTAAAGATTATGGAACTGGCATGATGGTTACAGAATAGTTTAACGAGAAGCAACGATTATCCAAAGTTAAGTGGGTCACATGGGCGTAAACCAACAACGTGGTGGCCTGACAATCCACAAAGTGAGTAGCTACACAAGGGTGGTACCTACACTGAACACATACACCTCAACTTTTACTAGAATGGGAGCCATGTGCCCTCACCACCGCAGTGAGGAACGGAGCGGAAGACGAGATTGTTTGATGTTTCAAAGTCTAAGGGACTGAAAGTGTAGAGATCAGCGGGGGCTCAATGGATGGGCACAGGACTCCTTATCCAGTGACAGGCGATATAAGAACATATACGTAACCATTGTGACATAATCCCGGACTCACAATAGTCCATTATACTACCGCTACTTTTCATGGAGTTTCTGATTCAGACTCTACAAAACTTGTTACATCAAAATTCTAGCCGGTCAGGGATCAACCAGGCTTATGCAGATCCGCGTTTATCTGAGAGTCTTTACTCACTACGTCCATCCGTAGTCTTAAGGCTCGACCCACGTTGGAGATCAGGAAGATTATTGGAAGCCTGGATTACACCGGTGTAAGGTCTGTAGGTAAAAAAATGACCCTGCTTAGGGAAGATCAGTGAGTAAAGCAGGTGTGAGAGCGGATGTGCCCAGGAATCCCATCAATGAGAAGCAGAATCTCAGAGACTAATTTGATTTGCAACCAGTCAGACTCTTCTCTCTCTTATATCTCCCCCCGTCACAGCCATTTCTCTTTGTGTTCTCCAGCCGCCATGTCTCCAGATCCAATCTCCATTTCTCTCTGACGTGATATATCAGATCAGTGCAGCCGCCATGTTCTACTCTTACAGCCGATGGGAGACATCATTGTAGTTTCCTGGGTTTTTTTGCCAAATCATCTAAGAGAAGCAACTACAGCACTGGCCATATTTTTGTACTGTGACATCACTGTGTGTATTATCCCTGTACTGTGACATCACTGTGTGTATTATCCCTGTACTGTGACATCACTGTGTGTATTATCTCTGTACTGTGACATCACTGTGTGTATTATCCCTGTACTGTGACATCGTTGTGTGTATTATCCATGTACTGTGACATCACTGTGTGTATTATCCCTGTACTGTGACATCACTGTGTGTATTATCCCTGTACGGTGACATCACTGTGTGTATTATCCCTGTACTGTGACATCACTGTGTGTATTATCTCTGTACTGTGATATCACTGTGTGTATTATCTCTCTACTGTGACATCACTGTGTGCATTATTCCTGTACTGTGACATCACTGTGTGTATTATCTCTGTACTGTGACATCACTGTGTGTATGATCCCTGTACTGTGACATCACTGTGTGTATTATCACTATAGCATGACATCACTGTGTGTATTATCCCTGTACTGTGACATCACTGTGTGTATTATCCCTGTACTGTGACATCACTGTGTGTATGATCCCTGTACTGTGACATCACTGTGTGTATTATCTCTGTACTGTGACATCACTGTGTGTATTATCTCTGTACTGTGACATCACTGTGTGTATGATCCCTGTACTGTGACATCACTGTGTATATTATCCCTGTACTGTGATATCACTGTGTGTATGATCCCTGTACTGTGACATCACTGTGTGTATTATCCCTGTACTGTGACATCACTGTGTGTATTATCCCTGTACTGTGACATCACTGTGTGTATTACCACTGTACTGTGACATCACTGTGTGTATTACCACTGTACTGTGACATCACTGTGTGTATTACCACTGTACTGTGACATCACTGTGTGTATTACCACTGTACTGTGACATCACTGTGTGTATTATCTCTGTACTGTGATATCACTGTGTGTATGATCCCTGTACTGTGACATCACTGTGTATATTATCCCTGTACTGTGATATCACTGTGTGTATGATCCCTGTACTGTGACATCACTGTGTGTATTATCCCTGTACTGTGACATCACTGTGTGTATTATCCCTGTACTGTGACATCACTGTGTGTATTATCCCTGTACTGTGACATCACTGTCTGTGTTATTCCTGTACTGTGACATCACTGTGTATATTATCTCTGTACTGTGACATCACTGTGTGTATTACCACTGTACTGTGACATCACTGTGTGTATTACCACTGTACTGTGACATCACTGTGTGTATTACCACTGTACTGTGACATCACTGAGCACATTATGCCACAACATTTCAAACATCTGAACCTACTGGTAAAGACAATGGGGCAGATTTACTTAGCCGGTCCCGTCGCGATCCCTCGGTCCCTTCTGCACCGAGGTCCGCCGGAGTTCACCTTCTTCTTCCCGGTGCTTGTAAGTGCACGTCTTGCGACACATTTCTAAATGTTAAATCCCACGTGTTGTCGAATCTGTTGGGTTGTCCGACGGCCACGCCTCCCGAATTCTGTTGCGTGCAAGCCGGCGCAGATGCGCCAAAATCCGATCGCCAAAGTCCCGGGGCAATTTGGTGCAAAACGGAAATCGACAGGAATCCCGATGAAAATGCGCTCCACGGACCCTTAGTAAATGAGCCCCAATGAATGTGGTTTGGGATCCTTTTTTACAGTTTTTGCTATGGAGTTAACAGCACTTGTAATGGAAATTATGACATCAGACAGACTCACCTTTACCCTGGTGCTCCAGGGGCCAAGTACATGAAAATACACTGGCATTACACTACATGACACTACATGGTAAGTAGCGGTCCCTGTAACAAATGTAACTTTTGGGCCCAATAACATTTTTATGCCTGTCATTAATAATAACATCCTATTGGCTTTACATCTCCAAAGACAGACGGCTCACAGAGGGATCAGATTACATGCGCCAACATGAAGGGAAGGTGAGGAGGAAGAATGATCCACCCACTGAGAAAGAGGCCACATGCACACAGGCCACAGCTTATATTGTGTGGACCACAAACAGATTTATTTACATTGATACTGCTCAGTTCTTCTCTATAATGTTCTTTGTGGTGCTGCTTCTGTTTCTGAGAGAGTTTAGAAGATCAAACAAGCAAACTATTCAGTTTTCTTAGTATACAATGCATAGGAGACTCTATAGCAGCTCGTCTACCCATCACTCCGCAGCCCATGGAACGCTACTCCGGACCACGCACTTTTGGATGGGTTCTGATATTGCCATAGTGAAGCCTGCCACCCTATGGGTATGAAGGCTATGGCACTGGCATCACTATCACAATGGGGCATATTTACTTACCCGTCCCGTCGCGATCCTCGAAGTGCGTTGTCCGACAGGGATTTGGAGCTGCCGCGATTCACTAAGGTAATGGAGGTCATTTACTAAGGGCCCGATTCGAGTTTTCCCGACATGTTACCCGAATATTTCTGATTTGTGCCGATTTTCCCTGTATTGCCCCAGGATTTTGGCGCACGCGATTGGATTTTGGCGCAACGGCGCCGGCATGCACGTGACGAAATCGGGGGCGTGGCCGAACAAAAACCCGACGGATTCGGAAAAACCGCCGCATTTTTAAAAAAACCGTGTCGCGGGACCCGCGCTTACCTTCACCAGGTATAGGCTCGTGCATTCCGGCGGGCCTCGGGGAACTTCAGCGCAGCAGCGACATCTGGTGGACGGCGGAGGAACTACCTTAGTGAATCGCCGGAAGACCCGAATCCACCGCAGAGAACGCGCCGCTGGATCGCCAATGGACCGGGTAAGTAAATCTGCCCCAATGTGTCCAATTTCCTGCATGTGTCGCTTCCCCGCTCAGGTCCGCCGGAGTTCACCATCTTCTTCCCGGTGCATGTAAGTGCATGGCTTGCGACACAATTTTGAATGTTAAATCCCACGCATTGTCCGAATCCGATGGATTTTCTGTCAACCCGCCACCCGATTTCTGTCGCATGAAAGTCGTTTGCGCCAAAATCAAATCCCGTGCACCACAATCTGCTTTTAAATGCGGCACAAAACAGTAATCGTCAGAATATTCAACGTTTGTGCCGTACCCTTAGTAAATGAGCCCCTATGAGTCAATCAGCCAAGCACCTGAAAGACATCATAACCAGACAGAAGTGTGTGTTCCAAAGCAACGCTTTGTGGATAACCAAAAAAGCACCTCTCACTACCTTCAGCAATCCCAGCTGTATCCACCCTCTTATAGGTAACGTTTCCCTAATTTTGTCACAACCAGAATTATTTCTCTAGTCCCCATCGTTCTTGAGTAATCAATGTCATTATATATATAGCACTTAATAGTCAGATGGGCAGAGTCAGACTGTCTACTTCAGCCCAGGAACACCCATTTTATTGCAGGTTCAACTGTCGAATGAGTGGTTCTGGGCTTAAGCAGACAGTCTGACTCTGGCCATCTGACAGTAAAGTGCTGAAAATAATCACGATTGGGGCTCGTGAGAAAATATTGCAGTGGCGACAATTAAAGGATGCAACGTATTGGATCATCAATGGTGGCCGAAGACTCCCTTGTGCATTTTCAGCCTTTGCAATGCAAAAATGGAACTCTGCCCCTCCCCCCATAAGCCAAATCACAACCATTCCCCAGCGAAATATCGATATCCGTGTCCGTTCTCAAACCTCAAAACCCGACAAGGAGGATTTTGATTCGTTTCCAACCCCCAGACCCATAGAACCTACTATACTCCCCCGGCTCGAGTTGTCCGCTATTGTCTAACAAAGTTATAACAAAAAGCCAAAGAATAAAAAAAAAAAAAACTAATAATGTTAAATAATAAATTAGATTTTATGAAAAACAAATTACCTTCATTTCTCCTTTAAAAGAAAATGTCAGAGAAATGTCAGCTATAATAAAACGTCTCCGTTATGAAAGATCACTTTGAATATTTGACGAATGTACGTATGTAAATGTCTCCGTAATTTGACAGTAGAAAATTAAGTGAGTTCCTATGTAGACTCCATTACATTACCATTCTGCTTCATAAGCCAGATTTACATGGTGGGGGGGGGGGGTCACATTGTGATGGATTTAAGAGTAGTCAAGGTCTGTGTCACTTCAGATGATTTATGGTAGAGGTTTCTGTATGACCACCTAGAATTTCAAGATTTTGTGTTGATAAAGGGGTTTTCCACCATAAAAATTTTTTCAACCGGTTCAGTAAGAGTTAAAATTGTGCTCAGTTCACCTCTATCAAAGCTTTGATGTCATCTCAAGATACAGGAAATGCCTTCTCAGCCAATAACTGGCTAGAACATCTTATTCATGTGGTCAGCGATTGGATGAGCAGGCACTTCCTGTTTGGCGGGACAGGAACAGGAAGTAGAGGCCAGAAAGGATATAGTAAGCATTGGAACAGCCCACTACTGTCCACTAACCATTCTGATCCTCTTGCAAAAATAAAAGTTTCATTGCTGCACAACCACTTTAATTTGGAACTATTATTAGAGAGATCTAAAACCTCAGAGACTTCTGCATAAAGACAAAACTTTTCATAAATCCATTGGGCATTGTAATTGATTTTTCAGGTAGTACAGACTTGCCAGCCATTGGGAAGTCCATACTACTGGCGGCCAAGTGCCTCCTCTTAAAGGGTACGCAATCTGCCGCCTGAGGCGGGGTGAAGTCCCCGCCTCAGGCGGCGAATTGAGGACCCGGTAGGCTGTGAGGAGCGAAGGGGGTCGGAGTTTTAGATTATTGGAGACTCTAATATGGAAGGTACCTACCTGGGGATAGAAGGGTTAATCCTAAGCCAGGAAACCTGGAGCCATCGGAATTGATGACTATTTGCTTTTCCTCGCTTGGCATACATGGAAATTGTGTTATCAAATGTTCTGTCTGATCCTGTCAGGTTTATAGCGATCGCTTCAAACAATTTAGTGTTGCTGAAAGCAGATGGTTACAAATTATAGACTTTTAAAGTGATTTCACACTGATAATGCTGTCACCCTCTAATACGGCTCCTAAAAGGCGCAGTGACGATAATGACACACGGAGGAGCCGGGAGATGGGGGGGGGCACATTTTCCCGTTTCTGCCTTTGTTGCAGTATTGATACTTTTATTTTCAGTCGAACGTCTCACTCATATGTTCAGCACAACCTCCGGATGTCAGGGGATCAGTGTGAGACCGCTGCAAGGCATTCTGGGAGTTCATCCCAATAGGTAAAAATTGCCCCATTTTTTGACGGTCATCAAATGACTGTACTACTTCCAAAACTTTTTAATGGATCAATGACCACTTCCTTATTTTTACAGCCCCTCCAAACCTGAATAAGTAACTCCATTCGTTCTGGAATACAGCAAACATACTGGTAGGGTGATTAGATTGTGAGCCCCATTGGGGACAGGGGCTGATTTGGCAAACTCCACTCAGCGCTGTGTAATCTGTGTGCACTATATTAATAAAGGAATTATTATTATTACACCATGGCACCTTTATTACATAGCATAACCCCTGTTCTGACTAGCAAGGCACCCCCCCCCCCACGAGGGTTGAGCGGACCCAAACCGTAATGTTGGGGTCCGTGCCAAACATTGCAGGTTCCGGTCCCCGAACCCGGACTTTAGCCAGAACACTTGTTGATGCAAGAACTGACTGATCTCAGGTGTAAGCCCCTCAAATGCCACCAATGAATGACGATCCTCTGGAAAATGGCTGCAGCATTTAAAGGAATAACATCACGATCAAGTATAGCCCAGAACTTTTGTTCAAGGTTCAGCTGAACTCGACAACCAGGAATCCGAATGGGTCTGCTCATCCCTAGTCCTGAGTCTATGCTGGTAGATGTAGTGGTGTTTCATCAGAATTTTTATAATCAAATAGATTTATTAGTTACTGCAGAAAAATCATCAAAAAAAACATAGAAAAATATACAGGGAAACGTTAGCGCCTCGCACTCCACCACGAATTATTAAGCTCACATCTCACTACTTGTGCGCTTGGCTCAATTCTGTCGCATTTTATCCCTAACCTTACCACTGTGCTCATCTCATGTCTTTAACTTTTCACTATCTTGTTCCATCTTCCTTTACACAAGCAACTATCACACCCATCCTAAAGAATCCATCTCTGGACCCATCTACTCTGCTGAGCTCTCCCCCTCACCGTCATCTCACTACTTCCATTTGCTTAAAAACACCTGGAACAAAATGTCCACCTAGGTCCACCTACAACTACAATCTGGTTTTCGACCCAATCACTGTACTGAGGTTGCCCTGACCAAAGTCTCTAATGACCTACTGTCAGCCAAGGCACCACTACTGTGTCCTCCTACTTCTTGTTCTGTCCCCTGCTTTTGATATGGTTGATCATTCTTCTGCTTCAGACGCTATGTTCTCTTGGCATCACTGACCCGGCCCTCTCCTGGATCTCCTCACACCTCTTCACTTTGCCCCCTCTCTGTTGGAGTCCCTCTAGTTCTGTCCTGGGACCCCTACTCTTTTCCATCTACCCCTTTGGCCTAGGACAGTGGTGGCGAACCTATGGCACGGGTGCCAGAGGTGGCACTCAGAGCCCTTTCTGTGGGCACTCAGGCCATCACCAGAGATGACTCCAGGTATCTTCCTGCAGTCCCAGACAGCCCAGGACTTGCTGTGCACAGAGCTATTTTAAAGTGACAGCTCTACCTGGGACTACTGGAGGAGTGGGAAGGTGTTGTGACAGAGCAGGGAGTATAAATCATAAATAAAATTTCTGTGTTGGCACTTTGCGATAAATAAGTGGGTCTTGGTTGTAGTTTGGGCACTCGGTCTCTAAAAGGTTCGCCATCACTGGCCTAGGACATCTAATTAAGTTCCATGGCTTTCAATACCACTCCTATGGAGATGACACACAGATCTATATGCTCCGTCTTCTCTTCCCGTTTTCTAAAACTTAACATGGAAAGAACAGAACTCATAATCTTTCCTCCACCTAACCATCACAATTCATGGCTCCACACTTTCCCAGACCCTTACGTCCGCTGCCTTGGAGTCATCTTTGACTCTGCCTTATTCCTTAAGCCTCACATGCAGACCCTTACTACAACCTGCCGCCTCCATCCCAAGAACATCTCTCGCATCCGACTCTTCCTCAATCCAGTGTCTACAAAAATACTAGTCCATGCCCCCATCATCTCCCGCATCATCTCCCAGCAGACTCTCCACCCCTCCAATCCATCCTTAACTCTGCTCGCTAGCTAATCCATCTCCTCTCTTCTGTCCTCGCTTCTTCCCAGCCTCTCCTCTCTGAAGTCTCTTCACTGGTTACCCATTGCCCAGCAAATTCAATGTAAATACTAACCATGACCTACAAAGCCGTCCACAACCTCCCCCTCCATATATCTCTGACCTCATCAGCCAATACCGCCCCACACATGATCTCCGATCCTTACAGGACCGTCAGCTTCGCTCTATTACCATCCGCTCTTCTTACAACCGTTTCCAGGACTTCCGTGCTTCCCCCAGACTCTGGAACTCTCTAACCAAATGGCAGTCCCCCACCTTCCAAACCTTCAAACGTAACCTGAAAACCCACCTGTTCAGGATCCCCTACAACACACAATAACTGCTCTGCTCCGCCCACCACCTCGTGTCACCATCTACCCTCCCTTATAGATTGTGAGCCCTCATGGACAGGGTCCCCCTTCCTCTTATCTCCTGATCACTGTAGTTTTTGTATTTGCATTTGTTCTTGTCTTAATGTAATGTATGTGATCCCGTTACTGATTGCACCGCACCGTGGAAGTGATGGCGCTCCATAAATAAATAACAATAATAACAATGCAGAAGGTTCATCTATATTAAAATTCTACAGATACTAAATATGAACTGACAACATAAATATATTCATCCCCCCGGATGCCTAAAATACATCAAACCCGCTCCTTTCATTGTCACCTGTGCAAATTTGTTTAATCCCTTCCAAAGAATCCTGAAAGTTCCCCCTTTGTCTTGTGTAGGTACGCTAAATAAGAAGCGGGCGCAGAGGCAGCGGCGGGCAGACGAAAAGCTTCTGTTTGCATCGCGCCTCTGATATTCTTTTACTTCAAATACAATGTAGATCAACAAATCCAAAGCCGGCGATTATTCCGCTAATGCAGCGGATTTACAATAATAGCAGCTTGTTGTTGTGTTTTTTTTTATTTTACATTTTTTTTTTCCTTGCTATTGACAGCGCACATGGGGGAGATGGAAATGAGCGGGAGTGCGCCGTTATTTGCAGATATCAGGAACGTACGATCGGATATCTGTCAATCAGTTACTAGATGGATGTTTCCTCGTGTCTACATCTTAACTGATGGAGAAGAGGGATTCAGAAAGAGACACTTAAAGGGGACCAGTCACCAAGTACAAAAGGCTGACTAACACAACTCTTCTGATTACTGCCTCGCTCCTGATCAATTTGGTGTTGGTTTTTCTAAAATCCGTCCACCTGTTCAAAAGATATGGCCCCCAGAAGTTTGGGATTTTCTAATATCAAAATAAGGGGTGGTAACTTTTTATTTTCAAACAATTGTCAGAGACACGCCCCTAGGTGGGGATATAAAGGGTACCGCCCCAAGGTTCTAGAAGGAGCTATTTCACATGTAAAGTTTGGGGGCCATATCTTTTGAACCGGTGGACGGAATTTGATAAAACCAACTCCAAATTTATCAGGAGCACAGCAGCAATCACATGGAATGGCATTTAGAATTTTGTACTAGATGACAAGTCATTATTAAAAGCATTCGCCCAAGATTTAGTGTTAAATAGGGATGAGTGGACCCAAACTGCAATGGTCTGTGAAGAACATTGCAGATTCGGGTCCCCAAACCTGGACTTCATGCTGTAGTTTGGGTTCGGCGATCAGGATCATCCCCACTGGCAAGACTCACGATTGGTGTTGCCATTGTGTGCGATAACCCTTTAAATGCCAATGGTCGAATCGGGGTTGGTACCTGAACCAAACAATTTTTTAAGGTTGTACTTAAACCGCCAAACCCGATTTGGTCCACTCATTTCTATGGTTAACATCCTATTCATGTAATACAGGATTCCGTGCCTATCAATTGGGAGACAACCAATTTTGCAATACACCTCACCTTTCAAAAAATCTCAGGCCAACCCCTTTCAAGGGCACTTAAAGGGTTACTCTCCTAGCCACCTGGTTTTGGCTCTTTGGATATATATTAATCCCCAATAACTTGAACATATATTACCATGAGAGATCTGGAAAGCATCACCCCTCAGGCAGCGTCATCAGAATTATTGATTGTATCACATCAGTCCATGGCTGAAAGAAACAGCGCCACTCTTGCTCATAGGCTATGTGTGGTATTGCAGTTTCACACAGATAAACTGTTACACCAAAGTCTGTTGTCTGTGTTTACCAGTTCCTGGCTTTGCGGGAGGATACAGACAGTGTGCACCTATATTATAATGCCCTATGGGTCAGTATTTCAGGGGGTAGCTTGATAAATAGTTATGTACATATAGAACAAATTACAAGTGCTGTATTAGACTGATACACGGGCCGCTTGTTGAGATTCCAGTGAGTGCTACATGTTATAGTACCGTGCGCTGTCCGTGGTGCTGACGTGATCCGTCCTGACAGCTGCTGCTCCCTACAGTAACTGAACCACTAGCGGATGAGACTCCGCCCCGGGGCGACACAATATTCTGGAGTAGCTGCATATAAATATGTTTTGATGAGGATATAAAAACTTTTTCCTGTTCTAGGCTTGTACATATGGTCACCACTCTAATGCATGGTAATCATTCTACCACCACCCTGATGATGAATATTAGAATAATTGGTGGTGGTACCGTGGGGTTAAGGCTCAGTACACACTGCTGCTGTGTTCCAATATGTAGCAGTTCTGGCGTTATTGAAGGCAACAATAGTGGAAATGTTTATCATCTTAAAGGGGTCGTCCACTTTCAGTAAATAATTGATATTGTTTACGTTTTGAAAAGTTCTACAATTTTCCAATATACTTTCTATATCAATTCCTCATTTTTCCCGCGATCTCTGCTTGCTGTCATTATTAGAAGTCTCTGGTCATGTGATGTCACACAGGTGCACAGCTCTTTATATCTCTGGTCATGTGATGTCACACAGGTGCACAGCTCTTTATATCTCTGGTCATGTGATGTCACACAGGTGCACAGCTCTTTATATCTCTGGTCATGTGATGTCACACAGGTGCGCAGCTCTTTATATCCCTGGTCATGTGATGTTACACAGGTGCACGGCTCGTTATGTCCCTGGTCATGTGATGTCACACAGGAGCTCGGCTCTTGATATCTCTGGTCATGTGATGTCACACAGGTGCACAGCTCATTATATCCCTGATCATGTGATGTCACACAGGTGCACAGCTCATTATATCCCTGATCATGTGATGTCACACAGGCGCTCGGCTCCTTATATCTCTTTTGTTATGGGTGTAAGAATAATGCAATACAGACATTTTCACCATCTCGATTGGGTTTTATTATTTAATGGTATAAAAAATTTAAAAAAACAATATCAATTTGGTATCTTACCCAAAAAATAAAATGGAAGGTGTCATTTTGACTGCACATTGAAAACTGTAAAAACAAAGCAACAAAATGGTGCGATTGGGTTTTTTTTCCAGCGTCCCAGTACATTGCATTGGAATATTAAACTACAGAGTACGATTTGTTCTGCAGATAATAAGCCCTTATGGTTCTCTGTAAATGGAAAAATAAAAAAAGTTATGGCTTTTTGAAGGTAGGGAGTTAAATAAACACAAAAAAACAAAATAGCAGTAAGAGATGAATATATTTCATGCACAGCTCATATATTTTTCATTCTTCAGGAGAAGATTCAAATGACAGGGACCCCCCTTAAATCTACCACCAAGATCCCTCATGATAAACCAGGGACATTACTCATAGATCCAGGCACCGGGACTGTGGTAATCTTCTTATATGTGTTATACATGGCCTCCTTTCTTCTAAAATCAATTATAATTATGCTAATTAGCCAGAAGGGCTCTGGGGTTGTTACCAGAGCCCCTCCATCGTTTAGCTTTACAGGTTGTTACAATGGGGTAGATTTACTTACCCGGTCCAGTCGCGATCCAGCGGTGCGTTCTCCGATGCTGATTCGGAGCTTGCCGGGATTCACTCAGGTTGTGCGCCCGATGTCCACTAGGTGTCGCTGCTGTGCCGAAGTTTGCCAGAGTTCACCTTCTCCGTCTCGGTGTATGTGAGTGCTATTCTTGTGACACAATTTTTTTTTTTTTTTAAATCCATCGGGTTTTCTGTCGGCCACGCCCCCCCATTTCTGTCTCGTAAAAGCCGATGCGCCACAATCCGATCGCGTGCGCCAAAATCCCGGGGCAATTCGGCGCAAATCGGAAAAATTTTGCAAACCCGACGATAATGCGCAATTAGGACCCTTATTAAATGTGCCCCAATGTGTCCCCATCCCCTCTGCAAACTTACCACTCACACAGTGCTCCTGCACAGCTTAACAGCTTGTGAAGCTACAGCACAGAGGGGCTATGGTAACACCCCCCAGAGCACTTCAGGCTTATTAGCAAAGTTGATTTTTAGAAGGAAGGAGGTCATGGATAACAAATATAAGAAGATTACCACAGTCCCGGTGCCTGGATCTATGAGTAATGTCCCTGGTTTATCATGATGGATTTTGATGGTGGATTTCCTTTAAAGTGACAGGACGTTTATAGGAAGAAGCTGGAGCTGGAGACCCCTGCAGCATTGTCTGCAGTAATATCTCAGTCACGTCTGTCCATAGCTGTATGGGATTCATCTATGACTTATAATTACTGCTCAGGAGCCTGGGTCGGGCTCAGTATTGCTGACGCTCTCCGTTCAATATCCTGCAGCATGTCGGAGGATTACTGCACATCACTCAATGATCCCTTCTATCGAAACTGAGTGTCAGCTTCATCCCGCTAATCAATGATGTGACAACTCGGCTCGTACAGTCGATGCCGCTCGCAGCCATTAAGGCTCAGTTTCTAAAGTCAAAACCTTGGGGGACATCACACATTAGGAGGCGCCTAGAGGATAGCGCACGGTCATACGCCCGAAATTCTGTAATGTAAATCCAGGTCGTGTTATCTGCTGTCCAGCTGTCAGGAGAACAGGGAAGCCCCGAGGCTGGGAAGGGGTCAGCGGGACCCCGCAGGCACGGACATGTTATCACATTAGCCGCCGCTTATCTTTAGTACCTCTGTTCATGTGTCACCCGCAATTAATACATCTCAGCGCCCTGACAGTTCACACCGAGCTCGGCACCTAAAGACACCACTTAATCCATGACACTGTCATTAGCCTTAAAGGGAAATTGTCAACAGAAAGTTTCAGTTTCCCATTAACTACACTGTAAGTAGCGGACGCGCTTTACTTTAAATACCGCTCTGTAGGAAGGTGAAGTGTCGGGACGTCGCGGTGCGGCTTATTCTTCAGTAGAAACTTCCATCATGTCATATAATGTTTTACTGTACATAAAGGGTAGGTCATACATTGAAGCAATGGGGACGGGTCATACATTGAAAACCCCTCGGAAGCTGGAGCGGAGGTGAGTAGGAAAAATAAAATGTACTTACCTAACAGAGTTATTGGATGATAATAAAACAAATCCTTGCGGGCGTAACACAGAAAAGAGAGGAGAATCTGCTACATAACTCACTGAACCCCTCAGAATGATCAAACACAACATTTAAGGAGTAAATACCTTATATACTCAAGTATAAGCCTAGTTTTTCAGCACAAAAAATGTGCTGAAAACCCCAAACTCGGCTTATACTCGAGTCATAAAAATAAATATATCTAAACTCACCTTTCCGGCGACCCCTATATATCTTCTGTGTGATCTGTCCGGCAGGGGCTGGCAGGCTATATACACTGGGGCAGGGGCTGGCAGGCTATATACTCTGGGGCAGGGGCTGCCATGCTATATACACTGGGGTAGGGGCTGGCTGGCTATATACACTGGGGCAGGGGCTGGCTGGCTATATACACTGGGGCAGGGGCTGGCTGGCTATATACACTGGGGCAGGGGCTGCCTGGCTATATACACTGGGGCAGGGGCTGGCTGGCTATATACACTGGGGCAGGGGCTGGCTGGCTATATACACTGGGGCAGTGGCTGGCTGGCTATATACACTGGGGCAGGGGCTGGCTGGCTATATACACTGGGGAGGCTGTGACCAATGCATTTCCCACCCTCGGCTTATACTCGAGTCAATAGGTTTTCCCAGTATTTTGTGGTAAAATTAGGGGCCTCGGCTTATACTCGGGTCGGCTTATACTCGAGTATATACGGTACTCACTATTCTCTTGTAAATTTGGGTGAGATAGAAACTTACCATTAGCTGCTGCAGTCTATGTATTTTTCTCTGCTGCTCTCATTTAATAATTTTTCACTCTTCCCCCTCTCGTCTCTAAAATTTTCTATGTAACCTGCCACCTTTATGGCCATTACTACTGTAAGTGCTCTGGATCACTGTAGCTGGTAGCCCCTCCCCTGGCCCACCTATACACTGCATGGGTCTGCCCCTTATATCTGTGGGGCCTCCAACTCCCTGATAATCAAAACCATAACCAAAACATACATTAAAAGAGTTGTCCACTTTCAGGAAATAATTAATATTGTTTGTGTAATGACAAGTTATACTATTTTCCAGTATAGTTTCTGTATCAATTCCTTACAGTTTTCTACATCTCTGCTTGCTGTCATTTTATAGGAAGCTTCATTGTTTAATTTCTGTGGATAAACACCGGTCCCTGGTCATGTGATGTCACACAGCTGCAGGGCATGCTATATCCCTGGTCATGTGATGTCACACAGGTGCAATGCTTATTTTATCCATGGAAATGTGATGTTACACAGGTGCATGATTCATTATATCACTGGTCATGTGATGTCACACAGGTGCCTGACTCATTATATCCTTGGTCATGTGATGTCACACAGGTGCACGACTCATTATATCCCTGGTCATGTGATGTCACACACGTGCACGACTTGTTATATCTCTGTTGATGTGATGTCACACAGGTGCAGGGCTCGTTATATCTGTGGTCATGTGATGTCATACAGGCGCAGGGCTCGTTGTATCTCTGGTCATGTGATGTCACACAGGTGCACGACTCATTATATCCGTGGTCATGTGATATCACACAAGTGCACGGCTCGTTATATCTCTGGTCATGTGATGTCACACAGGTGCACGACTCATTATATCTATGGTCATGTGGTATCACACAGGTGCACGACTCATTATATCCGTGGTCATGTGATATCACACAGGTGCACGACTCATTATATCCGTGGTCATGTGATATCACACAGGTGCACAGCTCGTTATATTCCTGGTCCTGTGATATCACACAGGTGCACAGCTCGTTATATTCCTGGTCCTGTGATATCACACAGGTACACGGCTCGTTATATCTCTGTTCATGTGATGTTACACAGGTGCAGGGCTCATTATTTCCTTGCTTATGTGATGTCACACAGGTGCATGTCACCGTGTAATAACAGGTAAATGACAGCAAGCAGAGATCTAGAAAACCCTGAGGAATTGATACAAAAAGTTTATTGGGAAACTGTAGAACTTTTCGCTATACAAAAACTATATCAATTCTATAACAACTTTTTCCATGTTAGTTTTTTACTCCCCGACTTCCGAAACTTTTAACCCTTTTATTTTTCCATGCATAGAGATGTATGAGGGCTTGTTTTCGAAATTACAGATTGCACTTCCTAGAGACGCTATTCAATATTCCATAAAATATACGAGGAAGCTGGAAAAAAAATCCGAATTGGTTGGAATTGACATAAAAACACAGCTACATCATATTCTTACCGGTTCTGTTTTCACTGTTTGGTCCAAACGACCCGTCTCCTTCATTCTTTGAGTCAGTAAGATCACGGAGACACCACAATTTTTAAACTTTTATTATGTTTTAATGCTTTCAAAAAAATTCTAAAATTTTGCAAAATGGTGTCATTTTGAGCAGGACAAGTTGTTGTTTTTATTGATTCCATTTTGGGAACTGTAGGACCTTGATGAATGATGAATTTTTAGCAAATTCTGTTTTTATGGGTAACAAACATGTTGCTGAATTTATTTGCATATATTTTTTATGTGCACTTGAGGGATTAGAATTTTTAGATTTTGCAGTTTATTTGTATTTATTTATTATTTTTCACTATTTTTAGGCCTCCTAGGTTAGTGATGGGGAAACTTTTAGTGACTTAGGGCCCAAACTACAACCAAAACCCACTTATTTATTGCAAAGTGCCAATATTGTAGTAAAAGCAGTAACTCAATGCTCTCTGCTCTGTCACAATTGTATCAGTATTTTGAGGACACTAATACAATAGGAAGAAGTAGGAAAAATTCTAATTATTGATGTAGCTTCCAAACCAGGGAGGAATAGGGGGGACCGGTGCAGAAGCTCCACTGATAATCCAGCTCTGTCCACACCTTCTCCCTCCTCCGGTAGGACCAGGCAGTCATGGATGTAACTAGAGATGAGCGAGCACTAAAATGCTCGGGTACTCGTTATTCGAGACGAACTTTTCCCGATGCTCGAGTGCTCGTCTCGAATAACGAACCCCATTGAAGTCAATGGGAGACTCGAGCATTTTTCAAGGGGACCAAGGCTCTGCACAGGGAAGCTTGGCCAAACACCTGGGAACCTCAGAAAAGGATGGAAACACCACGGAAATGGACAGGAAACAGCAGGGGCAGCATGCATGGATGCCTCTGAGGCTGCTTAATCGCACCATTATGCCAAAATTATGGGCAACAGCATGGCCATGACAGAGTGACAGAATGAAGCTAGATAGCATCTAAAACATGCAATAATTGACCCTGACACTATAGGGGACGGCATGCAGAGGCAGCGGCAGCAGGCTAGAGAGTGGCATGGCGACATACCCTAAATGGACTCAGGCTTCAAACCAATGGGTGGCAGAGAGGAACCAAAGGAGGTGAGCAAGAAGCGCTCAAATAATATCGGTACATGATAAAAGTTTGCCAGTATATTTTGTGGATTACACAGCAGGGTGGCGACAAAGTTAACATGGAAGCCATGAAAACAACCCAAAATTCTGCCTGACACAGCTCGTTTGATAAGGGGACCATGTATGGAGGTAGTGAACTAGTAGTAGATTAAAGGTTCTGTAGTTAAAACTATGTTAGTTGGATCTTGGCATGGAGTTGGCGCTCCGCTGCCAGGCGAGCTTTCGCCAATCCAAGCCCCTGTCTCTAGGCTACTCCCCAAACAGCACTTCTAAGAACCTTTTGTATAAGATCAAGTGTAGTAGCGTTCTTATAAGTTTAGGATATGGCGGGTGAGGGGAATGTAAACAGATGCGCAAGAAGCGCTGAAATAATATTGGTAAATGATAAAAGTTTATTAGTATATTTTGTGGATAACACAGCTGGGTGGCGACAAAGTTAACAACTTTGATGTGGAATCCATGAAAACAACCCAAATTTCTGCCTGACACACCTCGTTTGATAAAGGGACGATGTATGGAGGCAGCTATATGGACGACTTTTGGAGGTAGCAATGGAGACAACGTGTGGAGGCTGCTATGGAGACAATTTAATTTGGATAGTGCCTGTATGTGGCAGTCCCAAAAATTTTTCAAACCAGAGGAGCAGGTAGGTGGCCCTCCAGAAAAATAGAATAGATTGAGTGCCTGTATGTGGCAGTCCCAAAAAGTTTTCAAACCAGAGGAGCAGGTAGGTGGCCCTCCAGAAAAATTGAATAGATTGAGTGCCTGTATGTGGCAGTCCCAAAAAGTTTTCAAACCAGAGGAGCAGGTAGGTGGCCCTCCAGAAAAATTGAATAGATTGAGTGCCTGTATGTGGCAGTCCCAAAAAGTTTTCAAACCAGAGGAGCAGGTAGGTGGCCCTCCAGAAAAATTGAATAGATTGAGTGCCTGTATGTGGCAGTCCCAAAAAGTTTTCAAACCAGAGGAGCAGGTAGGTGGCCCTCCAGAAAAATTGAATAGAATGAGTGCCTGTATGTGGCAGTCCCAAAAAGTTTTCAAACCAGAGGAGCAGGTAGGTGGCCCTCCAGAAAAATTGAATAGATTGAGTGCCTGTATGTGGCAGTCCCAAAAAGTTTTCAAACCAGAGGAGCAGGTAGGTGGCCCTCCAGAAAAATGGAATCGATTGAGTGCCTGTATGTGGCAGTACCAAAAAGTTTTCAAACCAGAGGAGCAGGTAGGTGGCCCTCCAGAAAAATAGAATAGATTGAGTGCCTGTATGTGGCACTCCCAAAAATTGTTTAAAACAGAGGAACGGGTCGGTGGCCCTCCAGAAAAATTGAATAGATTGAGTGCCTGTATGTGGCACTCCCAAAAATTGTTTAAAACAGAGGACCGGGTCGGTGGCCCTCCAGAAAAATTAAATGCATAAAGTACTATAGCAAGAGCCAGTGGGCCCTGTCAAAAAATAGCCAGTTTCCTCTGCTTTACTGTACAAAGAGGAGGAGAAGGAGGAAAATGAGGAGGAGGAGGAGTGGATCAATTATTCAGGTTGAGCTTCCTTCACCTGGTGGAGATTGGAAATTATGAGAAATCCAGGCTTTATTCATCTTAATAAGCGTCAGCCTGTCAGCGCTGTCAGTCGACAGGCGTGTACGCTTATCGGTGATGATGCCACCAGCTGCACTGAAAACCCGCTCAGACAAGACGCTAGCGGCAGGGCAGGCAAGAACCTCCAAGGCGTACAGCGCCAGTTCGTGCCACATGTCCAGCTTTGAAACCCAGTAGTTGTAGGGAGCTGTGTGATCATTTAGGACGATGGTATGGTCAGCTACGTACTCCCTCACCATCTTTCTGTAAAGATCAGCCCTACTCTGCCGAGACTGGGGACAGGTGACAGTGTCTTGCTGGGGTGACATAAAGCTGGCAAAAGCCTTGTAAAGCGTACCCTTGCCAGTGCTGGACAAGCTGCCTGCTCGCCTACTCTCCCTCGCTACTTGTCCCGCAGAACTACGCACTCTGCCGCTAGCGCTGTCAGAAGGGAAATACTGTTTCAGCTTGTGCACCAGGGCCTGCTGGTATTCATGCATTCTCACACTCCTTTCCTCTGCAGGGATGAGAGTGGAAAGATTTTGCTTGTACCGTGGGTCCAGGAGAGTGAACACCCAGTAATCGGTGCTGGAATAAATTCTTTGAACGCGAGGGTCACGGGATAGGCAGCCTAGCATGAAATCTGCCATATGCGCCAGAGTACCAACGCGTAAGAATTCACTCCCCTCACTGGCCTGACTGTCCATTTCCTCCTCCTCCAACTCCTCCAACTCCTCTTCTTCTGCCCATACACGCTGAACAGTAAAGGACTCAACAATGGTCCCCTCTTGTGTCTCGCCAACATTCTCCTCCTCTTCCTCCTCATCCTCCTCCACCTCCACCTCCTCCGATATGCGCTGAGAAACAGACCTAAGGGTGCTTTGGCTATCAACAAGGGAATCTTCTTCCCCCGTCTCTTGTGACGAGCGCAAAGCTTCCGACTTCATGCTGATCAGAGAGTTTTTCAACAGGCCAAGCAGCGGGATGGTGAGGCTGATGATGGCGGCATCGCCACTGACCATCTGTGTTGACTCCTCAAAGTTACTCAGCACCTGACAGATATCAGACATCCACGTCCACTCCTCATTGTAGACTTGAGGAAGCTGACTGACCTGACTACCAGTTCTGGTGGAAGTTGACATCTGGCAGTCTACAATGGCTCGGCGCTGCTGGTAAACTCTGGATAACATGGTCAGTGTTGAATTCCACCTCGTGGGCACGTCGCACAACAGTCGGTGAGCGGGCAATTGGAGGCGGCGCTGCGCTGCCCTGAGAGTGGCAGCATCTGTGCTGGACTTCCTGAAATGCGCACAGATGCGGCGCACCTTCGTGAGCAAATCTGACAGATTGGGGTATGTCTTGAGGAAACGCTGAACTATCAGATTTAACACATGGGCCAGGCATGGCACATGTGTCAGTCTGCCGAGTTGCAGAGCCGCCACCAGGTTACGGCCGTTGTCACACACAACCATGCCTGGCTTCAGGTTCAGCGGTGCCAGCCACAGATCAGTCTGCGCCGTGATGCCCTGTAATAGCTCTTGGGCGGTGTGCCTTTTATCGCCTAGGCTCAGCAGTTTGAGCACCGCCTGCTGTCGCTTAGCAACGGCACTGCTGCTGTGCCTAGAGCTACCGACTGATGGCGCCGTGCCCATGGATGGTAGTTCGGAGGAGGAGGTGGAGGAGGGGTGGGAGGAGGAGGAGGCATAGTAGGCCTGAAACACCTGGACCGAGGTAGGCCCCGCAATCCTCGGCGTCGGCAGTATATGACCAGCCCCAGGGTCAGACTCGGTCCCAGCCTCCACCAAGTTAACCCAATGGGCCGTCAGCGATATATAGTGGCCCTGCCCGGCAGCACTCGTCCACGTGTCCGTGGTCAGGTGGACCTTGTCAGAAACGGCGTTGGTCAGGGCACGGGTGATGTTGTCTGACACGTGCTGGTGCAGGGCTGGGACGGCACATCGGGAAAAGTAGTGGCGGCTGGGGACCGAATACCGAGGGGCGGCCGCCGCCATGAGGTTGCGAAAGGCCTCGGTCTCTACTAGCCTATAGGGCAGCATCTCCAGGCTAAGCAATCTGGAGATGTGCACATTAAGGGCTTGGGCGTGCGGGTGGGTTGCACTATATTTGCGTTTCCGCTCCAGCGTCTGGGGTATGGAGAGCTGAACGCTGGTGGATGCTGTGGAGGATCGTGGAGGCGACGATGGGGTTTTTGTGGCAGGGTCCTGGGCAGGGGGCTGACTATCAGCTGACACAGGGGAAGGAGCAGTGGTGTGCACGGCCGGAGGTGAACGGGCTTGTTGTCACTGAGTGGGGTGTTTAGCATTCATATGCCTGCGCATACTGGTGGTAGTTAAGCTAGTAGTGGTGGAACCCCTGCTGAGCCTGGTTTGGCAAATGTTGCACACCACAGTCCGTCGGTCATCCGGTGTTTCCTTAAAGAACCTCCAGACTTCTGAAGATCTAGCCCTCGCCGCAAGAGCCCTCGCCACGGGAGCTTCACTAGTTGACACATTTGGCGCTGATGCACCAGCTCTGGCCCTGCCTCTCCGTCTGGCCCCACCACTGCCTCTTCCAACCTGTTCTGGTCGAGGACTCTCCTCCGTCTCAGAAGCACTGTGTTCACCCGGCCTCTCAACCCAGCTTGGGTCTGTCACCTCATCATCCTCCGATCCCTCAGTCTGCTCCCCCCTCGGACTTCCTGCCCTGACAACAACTTCCCCACTGTCTGACAACCGTGTCTCCTCATCGTCGGACACCTCTTTACACACTTCCACTACGTCAAGAAGGTCATCATCACCCACAGACTGTGACTGGTGGAAAACCTGGGCATCGGAAAATTGCTCAGCAGCAACCGGACAAGTGGTTTGTGACTGTGGGAAGGGTCCAGAAAACAGTTCCTCAGAGTATGCCGGTTCAAATGGCAAATTTTCCTGGGAGGGGGCAGACTGGGGGGGAGGAGGCTGAGGTGCAGGAGCTGGAGGAGTGGCGATTTCGGTGACATGGGTGGACTGCGTGGAAGACTGACTGGTGGACAAATTGCTCGAAGCATTGTCAGCAATCCACGACATCACCTGTTCGCACTGTTCTGGCCTCAACAGTGCTCTACCACGAGTCCCAGTAACTTCAGACATGAACCTAGGGAGTGTAGCTCTGCGGCGTTCCCCTGCTCCCTCATAAGCAGGTGGTGTCTCACCCCGGCCAGGACCACGGCCTCTGACCCCTGCAGTAGTTGGACGCCCACGTCCCCGCCCTCGTCCTCTACCCCTAGCCCTCGGGTTAAACATTTTTAAAATGAGAGTTATAGCTTTAATTTTTTTTTAACTTTTTTTGTGTTTTTTTTTTTTTTTTGTGTTTTTGAGTTTTTAAAACCAAACAATGCTATCCTATTGCTATGGCTATTTTCTAGCCAAGTATGAAAGCACACTACTATGCCAGATGAGATGACACCGAGTTATTAAACAAAATAAACGTAAAATAAAAAAGGACAAATGGCAGGCTGTGCCTAATTGAAATCCAACCCCTACTAAATTTTCCCACTTCGGTCTTTGCTATGGATATGTGCGTCACTAAGCGCAAAACACAGCGGTCGCAAGTCTCACTACAAATTGCTCACAATTGGCTAGTAGATGCACTGCAGCAAGTACAGCCACTAGCAGATCAACCAGAAATCAAATATATAACGCTACTGTAGGCGTAAGCCGTTTGGATTCTCCTATGGCTATTTTCTAGCCAAGTATGAAAGCACACTACTATGCCAGATGAGATGACACTGAGTTATTAAACAAAATAAACGTAAAATAAAAAAGGAAAAATGGCAGACTGTGCCTAATTGAAATCCAACCCCTACTAAATTTTCCCACTTTGGTGTTTGAGGTGGATATGTGTGCCACTAAGAGCTAAACACAACGGTAGCAAGTCCCCCTGCTAATTCCTCACAAAATGGTACTAGATGCAAATAAAAAAAAAAAAAAGTAGAACGTTATTGTAGCCCTAAGAAGGGCTGTTGGGTTCTTGGAGAATCACTCCTGCCTAACAGTAAGCTAATAGAACAGCCTAACGCTTTCCCTGACCAGCAGCAGCTCTCTCCCTAGCGGCATCCAGAGACAGAATGATCCGAGCAGCGCGGGCAGCGGCTAGTCTATCCCAGGGTCACCTGATCTGGCCAGCCAACCACTGCTATCGACGTGTAAGGGTACCACGTCATGCTGGGTGGAGTGCAGAGTCTCCTGGCTTGTGATTGGCTCTGTTTCTGGCCGCCAAAAAGCAAAACGGCGGGAGCTGCCATTTTCTCGAGCGGGCGAAGTATTCGTCCGAGCAACGAGCAGTTTCGAGTACGCTAATGCTCGAACGAGCATCAAGCTCGGACGAGCATGTTCGCTCATCTCTAGATGTAACGCTTTACATTAACATTTAACACGTCCTGGGCTTCCTCGGACCACAGAAATAGGTTTAGCCTGGGACCATGGATTGGGTGCCCAGAGTGCCGCCTCTGGCACCCATGCTATAGATTTGCCACCATTGCCCTAGGCAGTTTGATCACTATAATACAACACAAGTTAGAGAAAATCTACCATCAAAATCAAGCCTGATAAACCTTACTCATAGATCCGGGCACCGTATATTTGTTATGTGCAGATTCACAGGCTGTTATACTGTGCACAAGAACTTCCCCCTCCCAGTGTGAGAGATTACATCAGGAAGGGGAATGAAGTGCTGAAGGAGCAGGGAGTGGGGAGACATTGTAACTGTCTGTGAAGCTGCAGCACTCAGGGGCACTGTCAATGCTATGCAGAGCTATTCAGGCTCATTAGCATAATTAGAGCACAGTCATTGTGCTTGATTTGGATGGTAGGTTTTTTTTTAACATGTATTAAGTGGCCCTGGGAGCCACCGAGTCTGCGTGGGTCTTGCCGTTGCGTTCACATTTGGCATGGACCGGAAGGGGGCGGGCAGCATTGTAGAGGCTACTCTACCCCCCAAGTAGCCTTTCTAATTTGCATATACATAAAATTAAGTTTAAAAATAATAGGCAGGAACAAGAAATATTAAAACATGTGCAGGGATGAGGCATTGATCAGGAATCTCCCACTGGATGTACCTCTGGATCTAGATTCCGATCCGTAGATTTCCTTTAACTGCCATGATTAGTGCCCGGAGAGCAGAAATTATAGATATTCCCCAAAAAATGTTTTTAAAGCAGAAATATACAGAACTATTGGTGAGACAGTGAGCTAGAGGTAGTGTATTACCGGTTATTATCTCTGCTCTATCCCCTGAATCATAGAGATGTGTGCGGCTCCTGCTGCAGCCTCTCCGGAACTTTCTGGCGACTTAGCAGATGCCGCTTCGTCCTTGAAAACTCCAAGCGTTGACATATGCTACAATAATGCTGACTCCTTTCTGTAGACATGACATTAGGAATCACACTCAATTTAACATTTTTTCTTCCAGAAATGCCAAAGTGTTATTTACAGGCTCCTTCCCCCGCAGCCGCAGCAGCTGAATGTAGCGCAGTGCACCGCGCCGCTTCTCGCCCTATCTGATATTACATCAGCAATTAATATCCAGCTGCCATATATTATACTGCTGGGTATTCACCAGACATGTGCATTCACACAGCGGCCAGCCGAGAAGAAGCAGAGCTGTCCATTACCCCTGTAGGGGTATCTGGAATTGCCCCAGCAGTGAGATGTTGAATTACATTTAGCCCCCTGTTTATATAGAGCTGACAGATTTATCCTCATCGGGCCAGTGGGTAAATTATTTGGGCAATAAGTTTTATAAAAGAGGTATTATGGTAATGACAAGTTATCTGCAAGCAGTCTCCACTAGGGGGAGCTCACTGCATACAGATTTATATATCTGCCATTGTTGGATCACCAGTAACAGTAACAGATGTTCCTCAATGTTACATTTTATAAAAGTGATTGACACACAAAATGTCACCAAAAGTGACAATTTTAATAAAGTTCACCTCTTTTTGAATTCTAGACTATTAGAGTGCTGTCCGCTTTTTACAACTTTTGATTATTTGTGGACCTCGCCAGGACCGGTGGGGGCGCCTCACCCCTCCTTTTGAGGAGTACTTGGATTTTACTGTTATCTACCAGTAACAGATATTTCCAAATGTTATCTCTTCTGCAGACCCATAGACATGAAATGAAGCAGTAAGCCTCAGGCCTGGCCACTACTCCTGTTTTATCATCTTTGATAGGACCCACATGGCCGAGCAGTTATTCATATTCAGTCATAGGCACAAATTTGTTATTGCTAGAATATCAGTGAGCTCACCCTAATAGAATTGGTTTATTCACCAAGCTCCCCCTAGTGGAGGCAGCAGACGGATTGAATTTTTCCTTCACTGAGCTCCCCCTAGTGGAGGCAGCAAGAAGAGAAATTTTTTCATTCATTTAGCTCTATCTAGGGGAGGCCTAATTTTTCATTTAACTCCATCTGTATCTGTTAAAAAAAAATGGAAAAACTTCAATTCTCGGCATGCCTTGGAAGATTGCATCATGATACCTGGAGAGCCACAGGTCAGATAATGCTGCTCCATCTCTGTCAGGCGAGTCAGGGGGCTGCGTATCAAAAAAAGGAGTGAAAAACACCAATGAAGAGATTTGATTTAGTTCATGAGTTAAGCTGAAGCCCTGTGGAATGTTATGTGTTCTTTAACAAATCGATTGTCTTCTCTGATTTTAGTCCATAACATGGATGGAAGAATTGATAGGTTCAGGATAAGATTATTACATATTGGAGCAGATTTACTTACCCGGTCCAGTCGCGATCCAGCGGCGCATTCTCCGACGCTGTTTCGGGTTCTGCCGGGATTCACTAAGGTCGTGTGCCCGATGTCCACTAGGGGTTGCTGCTGCGCTGAAGTTAACATCCTCCGTCTCGGTGCATGTGAGTGGTATTTTGCGACACAATTTTTAAAAAAAATTCTGCTGTTTTTACGAATCCGTCGGGTTTTGTCCGATGGCCACACCCCCCCCCATTTCTGTCGCGTGAAAGCCAGCGCTGATGCGCCACAATCCGATCTTGTGCGCCAAAAACCCGGGGCAATTCGGCACAAATCGGAAAAATTGGGAAATCCGGCAGAAAAACGCGATTCGGACCCTTAATAAATGACCCCCATTCTCTTGTAAATCCATGATCTATAGCAAAACTAAAACATATGGAGAAACTCTTTATTGAATCGGAGCAAAAATTTGTCCAGGAGCTTCCACTGGTTTGGAGATCACCTGTCATTATCATATTGCCCACTAGAGGGAACTTATTTCACTTATCTATACAGCTAAACAATTCAACTGAGTTCTGTATACAGTTATATGTAGCTAGCTCCCTCTAGTGGTGGACGCAGAAAGCAAAATTCATATGAAATATTAGAGGCCAAAGAAAATGATCGGTACAGGATTCTGAACCTAAAAATAATAATAATTGTTTTCTGCAAGGACAAATAATTTTCTACATGTAGCTATGAAATATATCATATATTTATGACAATAAAGGACACAAAAAAAATTTATGAACCTAAAACCACAATCTTATTAACTAAAACTTCAATCCTATTGATTTATTTCTATACCTGTTCTCAGCTCCACAGGTGTTTAGCGCGGGGTAGAACTTGTGGATGAAGAGGCCTAAATGCACCACGGAGGGGAGAATTGTGAACTGTGTTATCCATGTGGCTCCATCTAGTGCTTAAAGGGTTGTACAGCATCGAAGACACACAGCTGCTTTGCACCTGAAACAGCTCCGCACTTTTCCATTGGCTAAGTGGTATTGCAGCTCAAGCCTAAGCTGCAGTATCGCACTCAACCTAGTGGCAAGTATCCATGTTTTTCGAATCTCAGACAACCCCTTTAAAGGAAATCTACCATAAAAAAACCCTCATGATAAACCAGGGACATTACTCATAGATCCAGGCACCAGGACTTTGGTAATCTTCTTATATTTGTTATGCATGGCCTCCTTCCTTCTAAAATCAACTTTTAAAATTATGCTTATGAGTCTGAAGGGCTATGGGTGGGGGGCATTACCAGATCCCCTTCATGTTGCAGCTTCACAGACTTTTACACTCTGCAGAAGCACTTCCCCCTCCTACATCAGGCAGAGGCAGAGGGGGGAGACAGTGTAACAGCCTGTGAAGCTGAAGCATAGAGGAGCTCAGGTAACGCCCCCAGGAGCCCTTCTTGCTCTAAATGTCCCTGGTTTATCATGCTTGATATTGATGGTAGATTTCCTTTAAATTTTGCGACTCTGGTGACACATGGATCAGTTTCATTGGTTGTCATCTCTGCCTCCCGCAACTGTTCCCTGATGATGTCACAACTTGTGTCATTAAATGAAACCAGTCCTTCAAATGGAAGCAGCCATACTCAGCTCCTCTTAAAGGGGCAGTCACAGAACCACAGCTCCGTTCTGGGAGTTACAGAGATTTTGAGTCAAGTTCTGAGACCCCTTTATTCTAATCAGTGGAGGGAACTTCTCAGGAACATCCGATGTCATGTTTTACGTATGCGGAAAGAAAAATTCACGAGCCATGAAATTCCTTCACGAAAAACAACATCAACAGTCGGAACGTTATCACACCAAAGGCTTCTACCTAATAAAAAACTAAAAAACGGTATTTCCCAATAGGAGAGGTCCTGCTGTACACAACTGGGCGCGCTTCCTACAAAATTTACCTTTTTCATCTGAAAATACAAGAAAAGTAAAATTACAGGAGTAAAGATAAATAGCTGTAACTCCAGCACCCTCTACTGGCCGCACTCAGGTACTACATAATGTCAGAGGATAATTCACCTGAAAATGCAATAAGAATTTATTTTAAACTCCGAACCGTAAATGCAAAGAATGTTCCCGTCTATATTAATAGGACAATAAATGTGTCTGACTAAGAAATACAATTGACGTCAATTTTACTCCGTGATTCTACGAAAATCACTGGGGGAAAGTGATTGTTTTATTTCAAGGTTATAACAAGGACATTCGGCTCCGGGCTCGTTGTGTAAAATGGGATC
Organism: Engystomops pustulosus; assembly: GCF_040894005.1. Lineage (NCBI taxonomy): Eukaryota > Metazoa > Chordata > Amphibia > Anura > Leptodactylidae > Engystomops > Engystomops pustulosus. The sequence goes on along the minus strand of NC_092420.1, from coordinate 86,690,242 downwards.
GGATTCCAAATATGTGGAGAGGAGGAGGGATAAAAGGATAGCCAAATAAAAGCCGCGGCCAAGTGTACAAAGTTTACACGGCGACACATCGTGCTAATGGGTCACATCATGTCGTATCGACATGACATAAGAGTGACCACATCTCCAGGCGGTCAGGTAATATATTATGCACATGGACGATGATGTCACAATGTCATGTGACGAGTTATATAGAATGGCGCCCCCCTCCGCCTCATCCAGAAATAATATATCTCATAATATATTTGTATTAGTAAGTGGCTTCTCCATGCCGTGCTGACACTGGGTGTGAATAGACAATATTTTTAGGTGTCCGGTCCTGCTTTATAGTAGGTGACCATGCTCCTGATGCTGCCCCCCATCTTGCTACAGTTGGTGCTGCCTAAGGCGAGAGACTCAACTCGCCTCATGAATGGTGCACCCCTAGCTGTCATCACAGGGAGAATCTGATACTTCCTACTAGTACTGGATTTGAGTCAAACCAAAGACAAATGAATTTGACGACCCAATATTATGCAGTGAAAATGGGTTTTCTAAGTACTTACTTAAGTATGTTGGAGATGGTCATGGAGGATAAGGTTTTATAAATCCAGATGGAAAGTTTTTTTTTCGATATGAGACTTCATACTTTTACATCATTGTGATAGATACTAACGCATTTCAAACAAAGCAATAGTACAGTGTGCAGTGTTCAAACAGCTCAGCTCTGATTTGTTATCAAAGGGAGAAGAGGGTTTCTCCTGCTGTGAAATATCAATCGCACTATGATACAATCATGTTTAGGCTGAATAAACCCTTATGGGGGGATAAGGTTTAACAAATCCAGTTAGAGGGGGCTGCATTCTGCGTTTTGATACAAGACTTCGTACTTTTACATCATTATGACATTATCCTTTATAAAGTTACTTTACTTTACCGCCATACCAGCGTATGTTAGGATCAATGATGTGGCCAAATTATACCCACCTATGGTTATCTGGTCACTATAAAAGTTCAAGTAGATACCCCTGGAAAGTTGGGTGGTTCACTCTGCTGCTCAGTGTTGTTCTGAGCGGTGAGTTAAGTGATGCAGGGGCTCGACAGTCAGCTGCTGGGGGTGGCATCCAGGATCTGGATAAAGAGCTAATCCCCTGTTCATTCAGGGCTGGTTATACTTTCTCCAGTGACCTGTAGTAGTACTCGCTGTTTGTGTTTTGCTGGACCTGAACTGGAACTGTTATCTGTGCCGGAATCCATCCTCAGACAAGACCCTGATCCCCAGTCTAAACTGTAAACTATATCTAAACCCTGTTTTGTACCTGAAATCTAATTCCTGCCAGATCCGGAACCCTGAAACCCCAACCTGATCTAGAACCCTGGAACTCCAACCCTATCCGGAATCCTGACTTGAAGTTCTGTATCCTGCCTGATCTGAACTCTGTTTCAGAGCCTGTATTCTGTACCTGAGCTTGTACCCCAATCCTGTGTCTGTTCTCTGATACTTCCATGTCTGCATATTTATCTGAAACTCTGACAATTGTTGTCTACAAGTTTCCCCTATAAAGAAGACCTGTCACCAGATATTTGCCCCTCACACCTGTAATACCTGCTGGTAAAGGTTAACCGCCATATCCCCTAAAATTATCTGCCACTGAAGAACTGTACTTTAATTACAGTCATTATTTCTGATAACGAAATGAGCAGTCATGTGTCAATTTCTGAAGAGAAGAGTCAACTTTTTTCGCAGTCTGCCATTGAACCACATAGTTACAGATGCCATTATGATATGCAAATGAGTAGACATGAGTAGGCGGAGTTCAGTGATAATGGGTGGCGTCACAAGTGGTGTTGGGTGGAGTCACATGCCAGTGGGTGTGGTCAGCATAGACAAAGGCAGGAAAAGTTTCGGAAAAGATTTTACTGGTGCAACGAGGCAGATGTAAGCTGGAAAGCCTATGCTTTTCAACAAAGGCACAGTGAGGGGGGAGTAAGGTTTTTTGTGCCTGTTCTTGATGACGGATTCCCTTTAATGCTGCCTGCATGTTCTCTATATATACTTACCATCCATCCAAACCTGAAAGTTGTCTGACGGCTTCCTAAATTGACTGTCTTCTGTTCTTACACCATGAAATTAGATTTTAAGCAACAGTGGAACTGGAATGGAAGTGGTGGAATAGCAATATTCCGGGGATTGTGTCTGTGCGGCCACTGACTATGCTGGCGACACATGGAGGAAAACAGTTACATCATTAGGAATATCTTTTCGGATATAACTCTCCTGTTTGGTTTTAAGGTGACACGTTATTTTATTCTGCCAGAATTCTGCAGATGAATATAATCAGAGATTGTGAATAGTGTAGACACGATGTAGCCTGTGCTCTCGGCTGGACATGCTTACTGCAGGGCAACAAGAGTTTCAAGAGCCTCACGTTTCATGCCTCGGTTTCCCCTAACAACTCTGTACAATAGACGCGGCAGAGGTGACTAACCAGTGGTGGCACCTCATCATTCAGCCCGGGCGCTGGCACCGTGCCCGACAAATTATTATTCCACGCTCGCTCGCAAAATTATGACATCTCCAGAGCAACATTAACACTGCTTACAGGAAGAACAGTCTGTATTCATTCCCATCAGCACCCGGACGCCCATTATTTCCAAGGTGATTTGTGCTGGTGCTGTATGGCCGTCGGGTGGGACAGCGGGCACACTAAGGTGCCATTCATTGCAGATGTCCTATTGCTTTGCGTATGTCCAGGCATGTTTGAAGTATATTGTGAGGCGTCATAGATACGGGTGTTCTTGTATGAATTAGGAAGTCCTTATATGAATGATTGAATGTTAGGGGGACGGTCACAGAATGGAATTCCATGTCTGATGCCAGGACAACCCCTCATTTAGATGATTGGAGCTAATGGGGCACATTAACTTACCCGTCCTGACGCGTTCCCCAAAAGTGCATTGTCCGGCGATAATGCACATCTGCCGCGATTCCCTAAGATCGTGCGCCCAATATCATTTCTATAAAGGTGGGGATTAGAGATGAGCGAGCACTAAAATGCTCGGGTACTCGTTATTCGAGACGAACTTTTCCCGATGCTCGAGTGCTCGTCTCGAATAAGTCAATGGGAGACTCGAGCATTTTTCAAGGGGACCAAGGCTCTGCACAGGGAAGCTTGGCCAAACACCTGGGAACCTCAGAAAAGGATGGAAACACCACGGAAATGGACAGGAAACAGCAGGGGCAGCATGCATGGATGCCTCTGAGGCTGCTTAATCGCACCATTATGCCAAAACTATGGGCAACAGCATGGCCATGACAGAGTGACAGAATGAAGCTAGATAGCATGTAAAACATCCAATAATTGACCCTGACACTATAGGGGACGGCATGCAGAGGCAGCGGCAGCAGGCTAGAGAGTGTCATGGCGACATACCCTAAATGGACTCAGGCTTCAAACCAATGGGTGGCAGAGAGGAACCAAAGGAGGTGAGCAAGAAGCGCTCAAATAATATCGGTACATGATAAAAGTTTGCCAGTATATTTTGTGGATTACACAGCAGGGTGGCGACAAAGTTAACAAGTTTGATGTGGAATGCCCTGTAATAGCTCTTGGGCGGTGTGCCTTTTATCGCCTAGGCTCAGCAGTTTGAGCACCGCCTGCTGTCGCTTAGCGACGGCACTGCTGCTGTGCCTAGAGCTACCGACTGATGGCGCCATGGCCACGGATGGTAATTCGGAGGAGGAGGAGGTGGAGGAGGGGTGGGAGGAGGAGGAGGTATAGTAGGCCTTTGAGACCTGGACCGAGGTAGGCCCCGCAATCCTTGGCGTCGGCAGTATATGACCAGCCCCAGGGTCAGACTCGGTCCCAGCCTGCACCAAGTTAAGTGTAGTAGCGTTCTTATAAGTTTAGGATATGGCGGATGAGGGGAATGTAAACAGATGCGCAAGAAGCGCTGAAATAATATCCCTAAATGGTAAAAGTTTGCCAGTATATTTTGTGGATAACACAGCAGGGTGGCGACAAAGTTAACAACTTTGATGTGGAATCCATGAAAACAACCCAAATTTGTGCCTGACACACCTCGTTTGATAAGGGGACGATGTATGGAGGCAGCTATATGGACGACTTTTGGAGGTAGCAATGGAGACAACGTGTGGAGGCTGCTATGGAGACAATTTAATTTGGATAGTGCCTGTATGTGGCAGTCCAAAAAAGTTTTCAAACCAGAGGAGTAGGTAGGTGGCCCTCCAGAAAAATGGAATAGATTGAGTGCCTGTATGTGGCAGTCCAAAAAAGTTTTCAAACCAGAGGAGCAGGTAGGTGGCCCTCCAGAAAAATGAAATAGATTGAGTGCCTGTATGTGGCAGTCCAAAAAAGTTTTCAAACCAGAGGAGCAGGTAGGTGGCCCTCCAGAAAAATGAAATAGATTGAGTGCCTGGATGTGGCAGTCCAAAAAAGTTTTCAAACCAGAGGAGCAGGTAGGTGGCCCTCCAGAAAAATGAAATAGATTGAGTGCCTGTATGTGGCAGTCCAAAAAAGTTTTCAAACCAGAGGAGCAGGTAGGTGGCCCTCCAGAAAAATGAAATAGATTGAGTGCCTGTATGTGGCAGTCCAAAAAAGTTTTCAAACCAGAGGAGCAGGTAGGTGGCCCTCCAGAAAAATTGAATAGATTGAGTGCCTGTATGTGGCACTCCCAAAAATTGTTTAAAACAGAGGACCGGGTAGGTGGCCCTCCAGAAAAATTAAATGCATAAAGTACTATAGCTAGAGCCAGTGGGCCCTGTCAAAAAAAAAAAAGTTTCCTCTGCTTTAGTGTACAAAGAGGAGGAGAAGGAGGAAAATGAGGAGGAGGAGGAGTGCATACATTATTCAGGTTGAGCTTCCTTCACCTGGTGGAGATTGGAAATTATGAGAAATCCAGGCTTTATTCATCTTAATAAGCGTCAGCCTGTCAGCGCTTTCAGTCGACAGGCGTGTACGCTTATCGGTGATGATGCCACCAGCTGCACTGAAAACCCGCTCGGACAAGACGCTAGCGGCAGGGCAGGCAAGAACCTCCAAGGCGTACAGCGCCAGTTCGTGCCACATGTCCAGCTTTGAAACCCAGTAGTTGTAGGGAGCTGTGTGATCATTTAGGACGATGGTATGGTCAGCTACGTACTCCCTCACCATCTTTCTGTAAAGATCAGCCCTACTCTGCCGAGACTGGGGACAGGTGACAGTGTCTTGCTGGGGTGACATAAAGCTGGCAAAAGCCTTGTAAAGCGTACCCTTGCCAGTGCTGGACAAGCTGCCTGATCGCCTACTCTCCCTCGCTACTTGTCCCGCAGAACTACGCCCTCTGCCGCTAGCGCTGTCAGAAGGGAAATACTGTTTCAGCTTGTGCACCAGGGCCTGCTGGTATTCATGCATTCTCACACTCCTTTCCTCTCCAGGGATGAGAGTGGAAAGATTTTGCTTGTACCGTGGGTCCAGGAGAGTGAACACCCAGTAATCGGTGCTGGAATAAATTCTTTGAACGCGAGGGTCACGGGATAGGCAGCCTAGCATGAAATCTGCCATATGCGCCAGAGTACCAACGCGTAAGAATTCACTCCACTCACTGGCCTGACTGTCCATTTCCTCCTCCTCCAACTCCTCCAACTCCTCTTCTTCTGCCCATACACGCTGAACAGTGAAGGTCTGAGCAATGCTCCCCTCTTGTGTCTCGCCAACATTCTCCTCCTCTTCCTCCTCATCCTCCTCCACCTCCTCCGATATGCGCTGAGAAACAGACCTAAGGGTGCTTTGGCTATCAACAAGGGAATCTTCTTCCCCCGTCTCTTGTGACGAGCGCAAAGCTTCCGACTTCATGCTGATCAGAGAGTTTTTCAACAGGCCAAGCAGCGGGATGGTGAGGCTGATGATGGCGGCATCGCCACTGACCATCTGTGTTGACTCCTCAAAGTTACTCAGCACCTGACAGATATCAGACATCCACGTCCACTCCTCATTGTAGACTTGAGGAAGCTGACTGACCTGACTACCAGTTCTGGTGGAAGTTGACATCTGGCAGTCTACAATCGCTCTGCGCTGCTGGTAAACTCTGGATAACATGGTTAATGTTGAATTCCACCTCGTGGGCACGTCGCACAACAGTCGGTGAGCGGGCAGTTGGAGGCGGCGCTGCGCTGCCCTGAGAGTGGCAGCATCTGTGCTGGACTTCCTGAAATGCGCACAGATGCGGCACACCTTCGTGAGCAAATCTGACAGATTAGGGTATGTCTTGAGGAAACGCTGAACTATCAGATTTAACACATGGGCCAGGCATGGCACATGTGTCAGTCTGCCGAGTTGCAGAGCCGCCACCAGGTTACGGCCGTTGTCACACACAACCATGCCTGGCTTCAGGTTCAGCGGTGCCAGCCACAGATCAGTCTGCGCCGTGATGCCCTGTAATAGTTCTTGGGCGGTGTGCCTTTTATCGCCTAGGCTCAGCAGTTTGAGCACCGCCTGCTGTCGCTTAGCGACGGCACTGCTGCTGTGCCTAGAGCTAGCGACTGATGGCGCCATGCCCACGGATGGTAGTTCGGAGGAGGAGGTGGAGGAGGGGTGGGAGGAGGAGGAGGCATAGTAGGCCTTTGAGACCTGGACCGAGGTAGGCCCCGCAATCCTCGGCGTCGGCAGTATATGACCAGCCCCAGGGTCAGACTCGGTCCCAGCCTCCACCAAGTTAACCCAATGTGCCGTCAGCGATATATAGTGGCCCTGCCCGGCAGCACTCGTCCACGTGTCCGTGGTCAGGTGGACCTTGTCAGAAACGGCGTTGGTCAGGGCACGGATGATGTTGTCTGACACGTGCTGGTGCAGGGCTGGGACGGCACATCGGGAAAAGTAGTGGCGGCTGGGGACCGAATACCGAGGGGTGGCCGCCGCCATGAGGTTGCGAAAGGCCTCGGTCTCTACCAGCCTATAGGGCAGCATCTCCAGGCTAAGCAATCTGGAGATGTGGACATTAAGGGCTTGGGCGTGCGGGTGGGTTGCACTATATTTTCTTTTCCGCTCCAGCGTCTGGGGTATGGAGAGCTGAACGCTGGTGGATGCTGTGGAGGATCGTGGAGGCAACGATGGGGTTTTTGTGCCAGGGTCCTGGGCAGGGGGCTGACTATCAGCTGACACAGGGGAAGGAGCAGTGGTGTGCACGGCCGGAGGTGAACGGGCTTGTTGCCACTGATTCGGGTGTTTAGCATTCATATGCCTGCGCATACTGGTGGTAGTTAAGCTAGTAGTGGTGGAACCCCTGCTGATCCTGGTTTGGCAAAGGTTGCACACCACAGTCCGTCGGTCATCCGGTGTTTCCTTAAAGAACCTCCAGACTTCTGAAAATCTAGCCCTCGCCGCGGGAGCCCTTGCCACGGGAGCTTCACTACGTGACACATTTGGCGCTGATGCACCTGCTCTGGCCCTGCCTCTCCGTCTGGCCCCACCACTGCCTCTTCCAACCTGTTCTGCTATAGGACTCTCCTCCGTCTCAGAAGCACTGTGTTCACCCGGCCTCTCAACCCAGCTTGGGTCTGTCACCTCATCATCCTCCGATCCCTCAGTCTTCTCCCCCCTCGGACTTCCTGCCCTGACAACAACTTCACCACTGTCTGACAACCGTGTCTCCTCATCGTTGGACACCTCTTTACGCACTTCTGCCACTACGTCAAGAAGGTCATCATCACCCACAGACTGCGACTGGTGGAAAACCTGGGCATCGGAAAATTGCTCAGCAGCAACCGGACAAGTGGTTTGTGACTGTGGGAAGGGTCCAGAAAACAGTTCCTCAGAGTATGCCGGTTCAAATGCCAAATTTTCCTGGGAGGGGGCAGACTGGGGGGGAGGAGGCTGAGGTGCAGGAGCTGGAGGAGTGCCGATTTCGGTGACATGGGTGGACTGCGTGGAAGACTGACTGGTGGACAAATTGCTCAAAGCATTGTCGGCAATCCACGACATCACCTGTTCGCACTGTTCTGGCCTCAACAGTGCTCTACCACGAGTCCCAGTAACTTCAGACATGATGAACCTAGGGAGTGTAGCTCTGCGGCGTTCCCCTGCTCCCTCATAAGCAGGTGGTGTCTCACCCCGCCCAGGACCACGGCCTCTGACCCCTGCAGTAGATGGACGCCCACGTCCCCGCCCTCGTCCTCGTCCTCAACCCCTAGCCCTCAGGTTAAACATTTTGAAAATGAAAGTTATATAACTTTAATTTTTTTTTTAACTTTTTTTTGTGTTTTTTTGTGTTTTTTAGGTTTTTTTTGTGTTTTTTAGTTTTTAAAACCAAACAATGCCATCCTATTGCTGTGGCTATTTTCTAGCCTAGTATGAAAGCACACTGATGAGATGACGCTGAGTTATGAAAAAATAAACGTAAAATAAAAAGAAACTGGCAGACTGTGCCTAATTGAAATCCAACCCCTAATAAATTTTCCCACTTCGGTCTTTGCGATGGATATGTGCATCACTAAGCACTAAACACAGCGGTCGCAAGTCTCACTCCAAATTCCTCACAATTGGCTAGTATATGCACTGCAGCAAGGACAGCCACCAACAGATCAACCAGAAATAAAATATATATAACGCTATTGTAGGCCTAAGTAAGCCGTTTGGATTCTCCTTTGGCTATTTTCTAGCCAAGTATAAAAGCACACTGATGAGATGACGCTGAGTTATGAAAAAATAAACGTAAAATAAAAAGGAAATGGCAGACTGTGCCTAATTGAAATCCAACCCCTAATAAATTTTCCCACTTCGGTGTTTGAGGTGGATATTTGTGTCACTAAGAGCTAAACACAACGGTAGCAAGTCCCCCTGCAAATTCCTCACAATATGGTACTAGCTGCACTACTAGTGCCAGCAAGCCCAGCCACAAGCAAAAAAAAAAATATATATATATAACGTTATTGTAGCCCTAAGAAGGGCTGTTGGGTTCTTGTAGAATCACTCCTGCCTAACAGTAATCTACTAGCACCCTAACGCTGTCCCTGACCAGCAGCAGCTCTCTCCCAAGCGGCATCCAGACAGAGAATGATCCGAGCAGCGCGGGCAGCGGCTAGTCTATCCCAGGGTCACCTGATCTGGCCAGCCAACCACTGCTATCGACGTGTAAGGGTACCACGTCATGCTGGGTGGAGTGCAGAGTCTCCTGGCTTGTGATTGGCTCTGTTTCTGGCCGCCAAAAAGCAAAACGGCGGGAGCTGCCATTTTCTCGAGCGGGCGAAGTATTCGTCCGAGCAACGAACAGTTTCGAGTTCGCTAATGCTCGAACGAGCATCAAGCTCGGACGAGTATGTTCGCTCATCTCTAGTGGGGATACATTGTAACATCCTATTAAGATACACCCCCAGAGCCCTTATGGCTAATTAGCACAATTGTAAAAGTTGATAATAGAAGGAAGGAGGCCATGGATAACAAATATAAGAAGATACCACAGTCCACAGTGTCCCTGGTTTATCATGAGGGATTGTGATGGTAGATTTCCTTTAAATGGGGTCCACAGCATTTTGCTTATTAAATGTTCCCAAATAATTAAGGAAAATTGTACAACATTTTATTATCTATAGAACACTTGTTTGCAGAATCTTACCTCGGCAGCCATCTGTCATATCCACGTAAATAAGCGATGGGGGATCATTTATATGGGGGTATTCTGTGTTTTTTAACCTTCGCATGCCCCTTCCACATCATCCACCAGCTACTATTGAACACATCATCTAGCGCCTGTACCAGAGCCTCATCTATACACTCGTCTCTGTTCTCACATCTCATTTCTTGGAATTAGACTTTGGCTCCTGCAAATACAAAACTTTCGAGCCGCCGCGAACTTGCATCTCTCCTCATTCAGATGTGTGGGCTCTTGGCACCTTTCCCGACAAGCATTTGGTTGTATATCTCTGATCTAGCAACACAACATATGCCAAGTGAGACGGCCTCTACAGGCATAAATCTAACCTAAATGCCTTGTCCGCAAGGTGCTCGCTCAGCAGATGGGAATGCGAATTGCTGACAACTGTCTACAGCTGACTGTTTCACAGTCCTGATTCCACACACGTTGGACGCTGCCCGACACTGCTGTACGTTGTACTGTGCCCCATAGCCGGGCTTGTAACGCATGTTCCATTTTCGCTAGTCTGTATATGTAGGTATTGGAGGTGAAAGGTGAATCTGCTGAGCCCTACTGCAAATTCTGTATGAGACTATTCATTACAATGTATCATCTATAGTTCTGGTCTTCTTCTATGGGCTGGAGACATCTTACGGGCTGCTAAGGCTCCTGCGCTTGTATGATCACAGCCCCATTGGGTATATACAGTATGGGGGTGATTTATAAGAGCCTTGAAATAGCCGAACCTGGACAGGAATTGTGACTGTTTACCCCACTACGGAATGAAGGAGTCAATGCTCGACCGCGGAGTAGACTAGCTGAGGGCAGGGCCGGTTTTAGACAAAGTGGGACCCTGGACAAAAGTGGGGCACCAAAATACAACTATATTATAGACAGTCACAGTCAGTAAGAGGCTCCTTTAGTCCTGCACAATAATAACACTTTGTAGTTACACACAGTAGTAGGTAAGTATATGGAGGCTGTAGAAGAATTATATAGTAGATATATAGGAGATAATAGATAGGAGAGGAGATAGGTATATAGAAGATGTATGGATAAATAGATTGCCAAATGCCAGATGTATAGATAGGAGATTGATGATAAGCATCTGCATCCGGGGATTCAACCAAGGAGCAATACATCCTCTGCCCACAAAAGTCCTCATGAAGGGGGCCTCTTTAGGACAGGGGGCCCTAGGCATATGTCCAGTTTTCCGCCCCCTGGCTCAGGGCAATTTTACTCCAGACAGGATCTGGTACAGAATTGTTTAGCGTTACTGCAGCCCACAGGGTATATCAGGAAGCCGAGTTGGGGGTGGCTGGAGGATTCACAGCATATGATACATCCCCCTATATCAGTGGTGGCGAACCTATGGCACTGGTGCCAGAGGTGGCACTCAGAACCCTCTCTGTGGGCACCCAAGCCATCAACCTCAACAGTTCACCAGACAGGATTAAAGGCATCCTCCTGCAGTCTGAGGAGGTCCAGGACATGTCGAGTTAAGTTATATTTTAAAGCATCAGATACTGGGCTGCCCGGGACTAAAGGAGAATGGAAAAGTTGTAGGAAGAGCTGGATTATCATTGTAGCTCCTGTTTCAGGTCACACAATTCTTAAACCAAATTTCTCCTCCTTTCGACTGTATTTGTGTCCTAAGTGAGCCATTACAATTGACAGAGTAGGGAGCAAGGACCATGTTGGCACTTTACGATAAATGAGCAAGTTCTCATTGTAGTTTGGGACACTCGGTGTCTAAAAGGTCCGCCATCACTGACCTATATGTTCTTTTGCCACCATCAGTATTTTGGATTACTCATGGTTAAATCACTCTAACTTGTGTTATTGGTATCGGTGATTTAGCAAATTGGCCAAATCACTTACACAGCAATAGGGATCTTTTTATTTTGACATATTAATGACTTTTTAGTGACGAAAAACATCTTCCTTTACATTACTTTAGAAGATTTACCAATATATGAGCCTGGTTTGTGATATAACACACTATAGTCCTTGTATATTGTGGTGCACTATGCCTGGCAGTATAATGCTGACAGGCATCCTACTGAACTCTGCCAGGCAGACCATGCTGCAAGGCCTGGGGGATTTAGCTGTCCCTTTGTAAAGTTTTGGCTGCCCTAGAGAAAGATCTTACAAAATATCTATTTTGCTTTAGATTAAGAAAAAAATTTCAAGCTCATGCTGCCATCTATGATTAGACTTAGATGTTGTATTGCCAATAATTTTTTGGGGTGGACTGGGGATTTTTGTACCAAAATATAATTTGGATCAAAAAACGAGGTACATGTGTCCTGCAATCAAAGGGAGGTTTCTACCCCAAATATCTCTACTGACCCACAGGATCTATAGGATAGGTCATTAGTAGTCAATATCACTTGACACCAGTAGTGGATTATAAAACAGGTGGTTGGGGTGTTAGCCCAGGGCCCAAGCCTTCTAGGGGGCCCATGGCCACCCAAACCATCCACCAAATTTTAGACTTAGAAGGTCCTTAAGACTACATTCACACACATGTATGGGGGACGTATATACAGCCGACGTATATACAGCCGACGTATATACGTCCCCCATACACGTGCGGCACCGTACCGCTCCGTAGCCCGGGGAAAGATAGGACATGTCCTATCTTTTCCTGTATTACGGCGCCGTGCGCCATAACTTGCTATGGAGAGGGGTGGGGGTGAGCAGCGCTCACCTCCTCCTCTCCCCGCGCTGCCGTGTACCCGCCGTACTATGGTGCGGTGGGCTCACGGCAGTGTGAATATAACCTAACTCATGAAATCCTCATACATCTGTTTCTGCTCTCAATACACATGTACACAAGAGCCATTTCAGGACATTTGAAGGTCCTCTAAAGGTTCTCTGGCTGCATAAACATGTACACAAGAGCCCTTTTAAGACCTTTGAAGGTCCTCTAAAGGTTCTCTGGCTGCATGTGGTGAGACACCAGGAAGAGAAGGAGAGGAAGGAAGCATGTGGAGAGACACATGCAGGCTGCAACAGCCCCCTCTCCCTGCAGGCAGGGAGCCAGGTAATGCGAATTAAACTTATATAAAGTACTGAAATGATTCAGAATGCTAACAAAGCCATTGTTACCTGGCTTTGACCGTAGTGTATAGCGGCTATTCTTTAGAAGGTGTTACACTAACACTTATCCAGTACTTATGACCTACCCCACGAATAGGTTTATAGTAATATAGGATCCGGAAAAACCTCAAAGTCAAACCATCTATGGAAAAGAATAGTTGCAAAAATTCTTTGCTGAGATGTAAGAGCGGCGGAAGGGGCCGGCGTGAGACATTTATCAGTATTAGGCTTTCTATAACTAGTTCAATTCAATTATTCCCTCTCTGCGCTAAAAGCTGAGACGCACAAACTTTGTCTTAGTTGTGTGATGCATGGGGCCGGCGCGAGGCATTTATCTACATTATGCAGCGTTCATGCTTTGAGGGCTGGGAATTCTCTGGTGGGCTTCACCAGCCGCCAGCACCCCCAGCTCCGGAGATCCCCCTATCATTTATATACATTAGGAAGAACAGAGGGCAGACTTTATATTTGAAGACTGTGCTGTTTCTATGCATCAACCTCCCCCCACCCCCACCCAAGGCGAGGAAAGTATTGCAGTGTGTGTAGCAGCCGTTCAATGTATTCATGAATGCACTGGACGCCTCGGGGTGTTAAGGGCAGCTCGTTTTATGACAAACCTTAAAAAGTTCATTTACTTTATATAATTATTGGTGCTGGTCCTTTGAGCAACCATTAGGGGGCTTAAAAGGGAATTCCCTATCCTATAAAGTACAACCCCTTTAAGAAAATCTACCTTCAAAATCCATCATGATAAACCAGGGACATTACTCATAGATCTAGGCACCAGGACTGTGGTAATCTTCTTATATTTGATATACCTTGCCTCCTTCCTTCTAAAATCAACTTTTAAAATTTTTCTAATTCGACAGAAAGTCTTCTGGGGGTGTAACCAGATCCCTGTGCTGTAGCTTCAAGGACTGTTACATAGTCTCACCCTCCCCTCTGCTCCCTCAGTATCCCCCCCCCCACTCTGTCGGTTGTACTCCCACACACTGGGGCAGATTTACTTACCCGGTCCATTTGCGGCGTGTTCTCTGCGGAGGATTCGGGTTCTGCCGAGATTCACTAAGGCAGTTCCTCCGACGTCCACCAGGTGTCGCTGCTGCGCTGAAGAGCATCGGAATGCACTGAAATTCACCGTCCTATCGTGGGTGCAGGTAAGCGCGTGTCAAGCGACAATTTTTTTTCCCGAATCCGTCGGGTTTTCATACGGCCACACCCCCAATTTCCGTCGCGTCCGATCGCATGTGCCAAAATCCCAGGGCAATTCCGGGAAAATTGGCGCAAATCGGAAATATTCGGATAACCCGTCGGAAAAATGCGATTCGGGCCCTTAGTAAATGACCCCCAATGGGTGTGGGAAAGTGCTAATGCACAGCGTAGCAACCTGTAAAGCTACAGCATGGATGGGCTATGGTAAACCCACCCCAGATCGCTAGTGTCTATTAGAATAATTTTAAAAGTTGATTTTAGAAGGAAGGAAACCATAGGTGACTGAAGAAGAGATTACCACAGTCCTGGTGCCTGGATCTATCAGTAAGTGTCTCAAGTTTATCAGGATGGATTTTGATGGTCTACTCCATTTAAATGAGTTGTCAGTATTCAGCTACTTATTCTTCAGATAAGTCATCAATATCAGATTGTTAGGGGTTAGATATGCGGCATCCCTACTGATCAGTTATATTTAGAGCTGTATCCTCTATATACAGAGCTACAAGCACACAGCACCGTACAGTATTTAGTGGCCATACCTGGTTACTGCAACTCAGTAGTTCCAGTGGCCAAGGCTCCTGATATCTTCTTATCAGTGGTGATGACAGGTGTTGGACTCCTTCAGCTCTGATATCGATAATCTATCGAAATGGAAGGTCATCAATATGTAAATCCGAAAAAAATCCCCCTATAAGCCTAAAATGTATATATAGTGCAATGTTTTTTATTTTTCTTTCAGTATCTCTCTCTGTGTTTGCCACCCAGGACTCGTAAACTCTCATCAGTTTGTGTTTCGGTAGGGGAAAGGCACAGAGTAGGTTTGACTGATTCTCTCCACAGGGATCCGATTCAGAAATTTATTGGGAAATATTTGCAATTCACTCGGAGCATTTACATGATTCAAGTAGAGAGTGTGTTCTGTTAATGGGCTGCGCTGGTGACGAACAGAATGTAAAAACAATTCCCCGGATTCCCATCCGGTGAGCTCGAGACTGGAAATAACCGCCATAAAATGTCAGCACATTGTCACTGGAACGGTCACACAGCGGCAGTGCATCCCGGACATACTAAAATCCCGGTATTATGGCACACAGTGGCGGCGTATCACAGCCCCGCAGGACCGCTAGAGGAGAGCTCACAGAGGGGCCCTGCATCACAGACTGGAAGAACGAAGCCCTGGGACCTGAGAGTGCTGAGATACACAAAATGAAGTTCTCCTGGAAAGCAAACAACACAAAATTCCATCATTTTATAAGGTATATAGTGTCAGGTTATTACATCCCTGATAATAAAGATGCTGCAGAGATAATAAGGACATCTCCTTTGGCCCCATACACATGAATGTACACTCACCGGCCACTTTATTAGGTACACCATGCTAGTAACGGGACGGACCCCCTTTTGCCTTCAGAACTGCCTCAATTCTTCGTGGCATAGATACAACAAGGTGCTGGAAGCTCCTCAGAGATTTTGGTCCATATTGACATGATGGCATCACACAGTTGCCGCAGATTTGTCGGCTGCACATCCATGATGCGAATCTCCCGTTCCACCACATCCCAAAGATGCTCTATTGGATTGAGATCTGGTGACTGTGGAGGCCATTTGAGTCCAGTGACCTCATTGTCATGTTCAAGAAACCAGTCTGAGATGATTCCAGCTTTATGACATGGCGCATTATCCTGCTGAAAGTAGCCATCAGATGTTACAGGGTACATTGTGCTCATAAAGGGAGGGACATGCTCAGCAACAATACTCAGGTAGGCTGTGGCGTTGTACCAAGGGGCCCAAAGAGTGCCAAGAAAATATTCCCCACACCATGACACCACCACCACCAGCCTGAACCGTTGATACAAGGCAGGATGGATCCATGCTTTCATGTTGTTGACGCCAAATTCTGACCCTACCATCCGAATGTCGCAGCAGAAATCGAGACTCATCAGACCAGGCGACGTTTTTCCAATCTTCTACTGTCCAATTTCGATGAGCTTGTGCAAATTGTAGCCTCAGTTTCCTGTTCTTAGCTGAAAGGAGTGGCACCCGGTGTGGTCTTCTGCTGCTGTAGCCCATCTTCCTCAAAGTTGGACGTACTGTGCGTTCAGAGATGCTCTTATGCCTACCTTGGTTGTAACGGGTGGCGATTTGAGTCACTGTTGCCTTTCTATCAGCTCGAACCAGTCTGCCCATTCTCCTCTGACTTACCAGTGGAAATCCATGCTTGAACGGTCGCTGGCTGTAGGAAGTCTACAGGTATGGTGGTAGGAAGACCCAGCAGCAGCCTACTCCACCGCCGGCTAGTCCCCCTTCACGCCCCTTCAAGCACACTTGAGGTGGGAAAAATACTGCAAGTGCCTCGAAGCGTTGCAATTATTTAAGGGCTTGTACATCAAAAAAACTGGCATACGAACCCTAATAAATGTCCCTCAGTGTGCACTTCAAGTAAATGGAGCAGCATGTTAAGCATTCATACTACAACTCTGTACATAGTTACAAATACCAATATCGGACTTCACAGACATGGATGTATAAGGATTCAATGAAGATGAGGACCACCAAGGTTATGATGCATGGAGGTCAATGCACCCCAAATGAAAGGAGCAGCATTTCAAGCATGAACACTACAACTCTGTACATAGTTATAAAAACCAAGTGCTGACTTCATAAAATTGTACAATGGAAGCAAGAATACAATAAAGATGAGGACACCAAGGACCACCATGCTTATGGTCCATGGAGGTCGCATTTCCCCAAATGAATGGAGCAGTATGTCGAGCATGCATATTACCGCCCTGTACATAGCTATTGATACTAATTGCTGACTTCATAGAACTATGGATACAATGAAGATGAGGATACCAAGGGCCCCCCATGTTCCTGATCGGTGGAGGTCCCATTTCCCCAAATGAATGGAGCAGTATGTCGAGCATGCATACTACCGCCCTGTACATAGCTATTGATACTAATTGCTGACTTCATAGAACTATGGATACAATGAAGATGAGGAAACCAAGGGCCCCCCATGTTCCTGATCCGTGGAGGTCCCATTTCCCCAAATGAATGGAGCAGTATGTCGAGCATGCATACTACCGCCCTGTATAGAGCTATTGATACTAATTGCTGACTTCATAGAACTGTGGATACAATGAAGATGAGGATACCAAGGGCCCCCATGTTCCTGATCCGTGGAGGTCCCATTTCCCCAAATGAATGGAGCAGTATGTCGAGGATGCATACTACCGATCAAATGAAAAGTGGTTAACCTCAAATGACTAAACTACCCCTTTAACTTGTCCTGTCATAGTGTGTATGAAAAAGGCAAAAGAAAAGTCTCCCCATCAATGCCGTATGTCAAGAAACAGTAAAAAATAGTGAAGGCTTTGTGAGGCATCGGGCATGTTCAGTTCCTTCTAGGTAACACGCAGCAAGCTGTCGGCCTCGGCTGCTGGTCATATTGGTTTGAAAAGGTCACAGAGACATTATAACATGTAAACAGTGGAGAAATTAGCTGCGAGTGGTGAAAACTTTCTAACCTTCACAGTGAAAACCTTAAATTATTTTTGAAGTGTAAATGAAACCCGGCTCGCCAATGATAGATGTGGAGCGTGGAATTGCATTAGACAAATGGCAGTAACATTTTAATAGTTATTACCTTTGAAACCCCTGGGGATCTCCAGATGGCGGAGACTAAAGTCAAATACTCAAAAGCTCCTTTGGATAAAGAAAAGAAAAATTCTTCCCGTCACTGAGAGCTGGGAACTATCTCCTTTTCCCCAATCAGCAAATACTGCCGGCTCGGAGAGAGGTCTATGTCATCTCCCAGATGGAGTTCACACCAGGAACATCTGTCGGACTCTGCGTCACAACACCCAGCTGATCCCGTCTCCTCGCTTCTTCTCCCTGTGATAGGAGCAGTTAAGAGGATAAATGGCGTAAGATAATATCCTTGGTCTAGCTCGAAGAGCGTGCCGCGTTCTAATTGCAGTTTCCATCTTTTCAGCCAGGATCCAATCCAACCGCGCAATTCCCAGAGATTCCAGCGGCTAGAGTCAATAGTTTATTGATAAAAGCGTTAAAAGAAGAAAGGCTAATATAATGTTCTGATACCTGGGGACGATGCGGTGCCGAGTCTGATGTGTTTGGTTCAATCTGTGCTTATTTCTTATAAGTCTATAATATAGATGATATACACGGCCATCAGATTATGGATTAGCCGGAACATCTTGTGAATTGTTTATGTGAATCTTGACTCAGGTTCACTTTAAATATGCAAAGTGCAAGAGTCAAACCAGCAGGTGTTTGAGGTTTCTACTGTAGAACCCTAATTGGGAGGACCCACAATCATACCCGGGGCACATCCAGAGCCCTGTCTACCAGCAATGGGGAGGACACACAGTAGTGCCAGATCCAAATCACAAGTCCTACTCACTAGCAATGGTGAGGACATAAAATAGTGCTAGGGCCACATCCAGAGCCCTGTCCATCAGCAATGGTGAAGGCACACAGATGAGCCAGTTCCAAATCACGAGCCCTACTCACTAGCAATGGTGAGGACATAAAATAATGCCACATCCCGAGCACTGTCCACCAGCAATGGTGAGGACATAAAATAGGGCTAGGGCCACATCCAGAGCCCTGTCCACCAGACCCTGCCCCCTGTCCACCAGCAATGGTGAGGAAATTAAATAGGGCTAGGGCCACATCCATAGCCCTGTCCACCAGCAATGGTGAGGACATGAGATAGAGCTCGGGCCACATCCGGAGCCCTGTCCACCAGCAATGGTGAGACATAAAATAGGGCTAGGGCCACATCCAGAGCCCTGTCCACCAGCAATGGCGAGGACATAAAATAGGGCTAGGGCCACATCCAGAGCCATGTCCACCAGCAATGGTGAGGACATAAAATAGGGCTAGGGCCACATCCAGAGCCCTGTCCACCAGCAATGATGAAGACACATAGTTGAGCCAGTGCCAAATCTCAAGCCCTTTCCAGCAGCAATAGTGAGGACATACAGTAGAGCCAGATCCAAATCTCGAGCTTTGCCCACTAGCCATGGCAAAGAGATAAACCATATCCATAGCCCTGTCCATAATCATTAGTGAGGACATAAAATAGTACTAAGGCCAAATCCAGAGCCCTGTCCACCAGCAATGATAAGGGCACATAGGGGGTCATTTACTAAGGGCCCGATTCGCGTTTTCCCAACGTGTTACCCAAATATTTCCGATTTGCGACGATATCCCCTGAATTGCCCCGGGATTTTGGCGCACGGGATCGGATTGTGGCGCATCAGCAACGGCATGCATGCGACGGAAATCGGGGGGCGTGGTCGAACGAAAACCCGACAGATTCAGAAAAAACAGCGCATTTTTAAAAAAAAAGTGTCGCTGGACACATGCTTACCTTCACCAAGTATAGGATCGTGCACTCCGGCGGGCATCGGCGGACTTCAGCGCAGCAACGACACCTGGTGGACGTCGGAGGAACTGCCATAGTGAATCGCCGGAAGACCTGAATCCACCGCAGAGAACGCGCCGCTGGATCGCGAATGGACCGGTTAAGTAAATCTGCCCCATAGTGTCAGGGCCACGTCCAGGGCTGCACTAGAGCTCTGCCACTAGCAAAGGTGAGGACACACAATAGTTTCAGAGCACCAGCCAGAGCCCTGTTCCCCAGCAATGGTGAGGACACACAATTTTGTCAGGGTCACATCCAGAGGAATGTCCACCAGCAATGGTGAGGACACACAATGATGTTGCCATAACTAGAGCCATGCCCACCATCAGTGATGATTCCATAAAGTAGTGCTAGAGCCACATCTAAACCTCAGCCCACCAACAGAGTAGTGCCAGATCTATAGCTTTGCCCACCAGCAATGACAAGGATACAATAACGCTAGGTCCACCCCCAGGGCCATGCTCTTCAGCAGTGAGGACACATTATAGTAGGGGAACCAACACCGAAACCTTCTATTCTAGGTAGCAGAACATGGCACCAGAGTTGTAACTTGAAGCTTCTGGGCCCTAATACAAAATATATTGCAGACCCCTAACCATAATTAGGGGTACACCAGCCATGAGGTGAGCAGAGCCTCTTGCCTCAGGCAGCACATCCTGCAGCAAGATGGTGGCATCATCAGGAGCACAGTCACCCGGCCGTGTCTGTACACATCTGATGTCCGCATTGGTGGGAGACCCTGCATGGAGAACCCAGTTACTAAACAAATCACCAGATATATTACTACTAGATGGGGCAGAGGGGGCGCCGTTCTATAGCTCTCTCCCTCTCTATAGGCAGCAGAGAGTTTAGGTTCATCCTGGACTATAATGTATGGTGTAGATTAGTGTACAATACTTTGTATCCAGTTCCTATATCCCCCGCAAACCCTGTGTCCTTGTGTCTGTGCCTCTGGATCAGCGGAGGTTTCATTTGTGTATAAAATGTCAGTATTTTTTGGCAGAGCCCTCTCCCCGGAGCCCGTAGACTAATCAGGGTCAGTATGCAGATGCACAAGGCGCCGGGTTTCCTTCCAGCCCCTGTTATCAGTGCGTCGCCCATTGCATATCATAAATAGAAAGTTGCTCTTTCGCGGGGAGACCTCTGCGTCGCCGGGGTCAGGGGCTGTTTTTCTTTTTATAACATTTAAGCATCAATGAAATAAAAATGCTGGCAGCGCTCACTAACCTTTCCCTGCTTAATAGCATTTTCGGGATATTTTTTTCCTTTACTGCCTCGTGCTGGGTAAAGGTGCTGATGAATTGTAAATGTGATGGATATCTGAGCAGCGACCACACAGCCGAGCGTTTAATGCACGGACACAATTCTCTCCAACCCTGCTGCTTTCACACCCAAACGTAAAATGAAAAACAATCATAAGAATTTTACATAATATTTGGGCGTCTGAGTCTTCTGCTGACCTTGCCCCAAAGCTGCAAGTTATTTGCAAATTTATTTGCTGCAGATTAAAACCCAAAGCGGGAAACAGGATTTTTAACCAACTCAAACACTTTCCACTGAGAGATGTTGCTCCGCTGATTCCGGAGCAGTTGGAATTGAAATATCCTGGTCATGTGATGTCACACAGGTGCACGGCTCCTTATATCCATGGTCATGTGATGTCACACTGGTGCACGGCTCGTTATATCCCTGGTCATGTGATGTCACACAGGTGCACGGCTCGTTATATCCCTGGTCAACTGATGTCACACAAGTGCATGGCTCGTTATATCCCTGGTCATGTGATGTCACACAGGTGCACGGCTCATTATATGCCTAGTCAAGTGATGTCACACAGGTGCACGGCTCGTTATATCCCTGGTCATATGATGTCACACAGGTGCACAGCTCATTATATCCCTAGTCACGTGATGTCACACAGGTGCCCGGCTCCTTATATCCCTGGTCATGTGAGGTCAAACTGGTGCACGGCTCATCATATCATTAGTCACGTGATGTCCCACAGGTGCACGGATCCTTATATCCCTGGTCATGTGATGTCACACAGGTGCAAGGCTGATTATATCCCTGGTAACGTGATGTCCCACAGGTGCACGGATCCTTATATCCCTGGTCATGTGATGTCACACAGATACACGGCTCGTTACATCCATGGTCACGTGATGTCACACAGGTGCACAGCTTATTACATACTTGGTCATGTGATGTCACACAGGTGAGACACTTTTGCTACACATTCCCTTTAACAAAGCATTATTATTAAAGCTTATGCGTGTAGAATAGAGCATTGTCCCATATAAGGCGTCTCAGAGCATAAGATCTTCTTGTTACAGTAGCGTCAGATCCGGATGTTTTATTATCCGTCACTCTGGATATTTCCCATTGTAAGTCTCGGTTGCGGCTGAGATTGAGCGGTGTAATTGCTGGTCCCTTATTTCCTTATTTCTTTGTGTTGTCTGCTGACACACGCCTTGCATTATAATGGCGCTGCTATTAGAGAGACGCGGCCGCGAGTCACCGCTATTTCCAGGCTGGTTATAAATCACTGCGAGGTTCTGCCGGGGATCTGCCGAGGGACAGCGCTGCATCACAAGCTCTAAAAAGCCAATTCTCTTCAGCTTGGTATAGATTTAGTTCAAAAAGATTTCATTAATGCCAGACACTCTGTTTAACATCCAACCTTAAAGTGTTACAGAAATCTGCTCTGTAATATAGAAGTACAATGTGATTTTCAATAAAATCCGTCCAGAGGGAGGCTTAATTCACTGGCGCTGCCCTACGGTGCAAAGAACAGCAGTAGATCTAGATTTCCTCTATTATATACTTACTGTATCGGAGGGATCAGCTGCAAGTTATATCTGCGGATGAATTAAAGGGTCTTTCTGGATGAAATGGAAAACCTTTGTGGGGGGCAGAGAAAAGGGGAAGTAATAGGAAACTCTACACATTCAGATGGGCCGGTTGGCAGTCATGTGCCTCTTATGAGGTCAAGAGTGGGATCGGCAAGGCCACTGATTGGGTGATGCAGTCATGTGACCACTAACACATCAATGCACAAGGAGAAACCGGGCCCGCCAAAAAAAGGGAGTCCTAGCCATGGGTGAAGCTAAAATCTCTTCTTGTCTGAGATGACCTACAGAATGGCGCCCCACTCCACCCTATGCAGTAGAAATATATATCTTTTTTTTTAGTAGGTGGGTACTCCACGCAGTGTCTTACACCCATATGGACATTGGGTGAGACCCTATTGTAAAGTATTAAGACCTTCTTTGGTGCAGGTAACTGCACTCCTGATGCTGCCCCCCAATTTGCTGCAGGTGGTGCTGCCTGAGGCGAGATGATCAACCATGGTTCTAGAAGGGTGAGCGCATTTTACTTAAATTGCCCAACCCCCTATGGGTTTTCCGATGAACCCAAAAACCCCTTTAAGTAAAAGATAGATACAATTTGTCGAGGGCAGACTGTCCTGCTGCTATGGGGCACTTAGAGTCCAAGTTGTGGTTCATCCCATCTACTTAAAGTTAACTTGCACCTATCTTAAGTATGGGGGTCTGCCGACACCCCTTCCTGTGTCTGGACCAAATGGAGAATCAGCTATTTCCAGCACTCACATCAGCCCAGTGGACCCCGTTCTAGAGGCCTGCATATATTTGTGACATATCCTTTGGATATGTTCGGTAGGCAAGGGTACCGCACACCTATGCTGGGTGGTGCTTTTGTCGGATTCTCAACCTCTCCTTCAGTTCAATAACCCTTGGATATATCATAGATATTAAATGTGAAACCACCCCTTTAAGATGCTAGGTCTGATTGCAACGGCACCTCCTGCACCCTCGCCCAGGTTGCACCCCTGGTGCTCCTTCACTGAATCATGTATAGTTGGAATTTTTTTCTCTTGCCCCCACCGTTCCTGAACCAACGGTGCTGTTAGTTTAAGCATCTAAGATACAAATTTGGTTCTCAACTTTCAGGTGGGACGATATCTGCCCCCTGAATCTCCCATCTGACAGTAGAAAGTCTAAAAAGCGCGATAGATGCTAAAACTCTATAGGCACTGATTGTTTTGGAATGGTGGGGGCTAGAAAAAAATATTCCAACTGGGCCAAAATCCATGGAGTAACATCTATTAGGAGGAGCCAACAGTCGACATTGGCGAATGCTCCTCTTCAGCCATCGACACGAAATACAGGAAGCAGTAGTGATGTCATATATGTTGTCCCTATGTTTGTGCAGTGGATTTGGGGGCTCGATATTAGAAAACAATTTCCCCAAAAAGGTGGTCAAGGGTAGAAATTCACAGTAGACTATACAGACCCAGACAGACTACAAATGGTCTTCATCTCCATACATCACAGCTGATCCTACCCTTCATTCATTTGTCGTTATCCATTATTCAGTAGTAAACGATCCTAATCTCTTGACAGGCCTCATGACAAAATATCTTCTCATCACTAAAAATGATATTAGTGCATAGGCGGACTGAATCCTACTCCCAACACGCTCATCTTCAGTCCGCCCGCCGCGTTATTGATTAGCTATTACCAGGTAATAACCACGAGGATTGCAATGTTCACCTTGAATTACAAAAAGCCACTTGGAGCCGCACTTATGAAGACGAGGGACCATGTGTACGATACTGGCCATTCGTCACCAGTCTACGCTGGAGATAATAGTATGGAGGAACGTGATCAGAAGACAGTCACCTTAATACAATCATATCTCCCCTGATTGTCTGGTGTGTTCCAATGGCAGCTTCATTCTTCTATGTATGACCTCTACAATATTAGGTAACATAGTCCTGAATAATGTTTCATTCCATGTCAGTAACGTGCCTATTTTTCTAGTATATAAGACTTTTTCTTATTTTGGACGCCATCTTGAATAGTTTAGAAAGTGTCCCCGTTACAAAATAGTCAATGCAATGGGCTACACTTGATGCCCTCCCCAAGATGCTGATCAAGGCCTTCGAGAAGTGTATGGTAGAAGTAGTCCAATGGTGGACCATATTGTAGATCTAGGCCATGCTTAGACCCACACTCCTGGAAGTAATAGCGATAGTATGACCTTGGTATGATCCATTCTAGGAACTGGTCTACAAACTTATTAACTTTTGTATCATATAAGGAGATGTTCTATGGCAGTGGTGGTGAACCTATGGCACGGGTGCCAGTGGTGGCACTCAGAGTCCTATCTTTGGGCACTTAGGCTGTGACCTCCAGCACAGAATTTGCCAGACAGAACCAAGGAAGTCCAAGACGTGTTGCGCTATTTTAAAGTGGCTCATCCTCAGCTGGAGGAGGCGTTGACTATGACTGCAGCTTCTTCTCCAAGCCCCTGTGATTCTTCTTCTCGAGCTACTGTATTGGCATCTTCAGGATGCTGATACAATTGAAAGCTGTGACAGAGTTAGGAGCAATAAGTTACTGCTTAATTTTCCGTGTTGGCACTTTGTGATAAATGAGTGGGTTTCAGTGGTAGTTTGGTTTCTACAAGGTTTGCCGTCTCTGTTCTATGGCCTCATCATTTTAGGAGATGGTCTAATGCTTGGTTCATTTTAGAAGCTGTTGTACGGTTTGATTAATTTTTTAGCGGGATTATCTGGGATCGAATTAATTTAAGTAGATGGCCTAAGGGCTTTGTTTATTGTAGGAAGCTGGTGTGGGGGCTGATTATTTTTGGGGTCTAGCCTGCTGTCCGATTAATTTCAGGAGATGGTTGGATCTGATTAGTTCTAGGAGATGATCCAAGTGCCGGTTCATCTTTGGTATCAGATTAGTTTAGGGGTGTGTGGTTTGGTTATGTTTAGTAGCTGGTCTAGTCGGTTGTTATCTGGTCTTGGGTCTAGTGTGGGATCTAATATGTTTTTCAGGTTGGTTGGATCTGATTAATTCTAGGAGATGATCCAAGTGCCTGGTTCATCTTAAAGATCAGATTAGTTTAGGGGCGTTTCAGGAGTTGGTTGAATCTGTTTCATTCTAGGAGATGGTCGAAGTACTCGGTTCATCTTAGAAGCTGGTGGGGGATCAGATTGATTGTGGGGGTCTGTTGTGTGGTTTGGTTACTTGTAGTAGCTGTTCTTGGGTCTGTTATCTAGTCATAGGCCTGGTGTGGGGCCTGATTATTTTTTCGGGCTGGTCTGGGGTTTGATTAATTTCAGGAGATGGTCAGGTTTGATTAATTTGAGGAGGTGGTAGTTATGTTACTTTTAGTAGCTCTTCTTGGGTCCATTAATCTCAAGAGAAGTTTGAAGAGCCTGATTGATATTAGTAGCTGTTCCGGGGTCTGAAGCTGGTCTGGGACCTGACTAATTTTAGGGTCTTAGAGGCATTTGGGGTCTAATTCACTTTACATTGTGTTCTTGATAATTTTGGGAGCTTTTCTGTGGTTGATTCGTTGTGGTGTGTTCCTTTTCATTTTTGGGGTGTTCCTTTTGAGTCTCTATAAATTTAGGGGTTTGAACTAAGGGTCTGATTTGCTGCATGTACCAGGAAAGCTTCCACCTGAGATCCAAAAAGACTGTCCTTTTGGCTTCTTTTGGACCCGCACCATTTATGTTTATCTGTTTGTGCAATGGGAACCTATGGATGCCGCTATACAGTCTGCCTGTACTTTGCCTCCTGTTACAAATATACATTGCAATTTGGTTCCCCCCTTAGTAATTGGACCTCCTAGCTTCTGCTAGTAGCTACACCCACGTGGTCACCTATCATCCATATATCTGGGTACTGACGTCACCACTTCTATAGGATTCAGGGCCTCGGTTGCTCAGTTACTGACTAATTTTCTTAGCAGTAATTTACATTTTAATGATTCATTCTCCGAGAGGTTTTAAATCCTTGTAAATTGGGTTACGACAAAACAAATGTTCCCCGAGCCCGGTCATACTCTGCATGAGAGCAATAATGTGGCGGCCAGGCAGGGAAGCAATGCTGCCGCCATACATTACAGAGGGGCTTTATCACCATACATTAGTCCTGTGGGAACCCAGGCTAAGGAGAACCATAAACACTATTTTAATCTGCTTGAAAGCAAATAAAAATGCACTTGAAATGATAGATATATGAAAGATGCTATTGATTTACTGTATAGCTGTCAGCTCCGGGGGTTGTGCCCGCAATGACTGGCGGATTGTAATATCATCAGGTCAGGGGGAAAACGAGCTTTGCTAAAAAGAGTCATTTGCTATAGTTATATCATGGGGTACTGCGCTAGTGCACCGGGGAGGGGGGACGGGGGCAGCTTGGGCAGGGGGTTCTGCTACTTCCGGCCGTAGGAACTTAAAGGGTTATAATTATGTTTAATATTCGCACCTCGGGAAAGGGAGCCTACTTCCCATGGTTGGGGCGGGAATAGGAGTTTGCCAAGCAAGTGCCGCCACTCTCCTTACACGTCAATGGGAGTGAAAGCATAGCAGAGTCTATGGGGCAAATTTAGTTACCTGGTCTTGTTGTGATCCCCGATCCGGACTGTCTGACGAAGGTGAAGTCCGGCGCAAATCACGTAGCTTGTGCGCCCCGATTTCCTGCATCAGTCGCTTCCCCGCTTAGGTCTGCCGGAGTCTGACGGCCACGCCCCCAATTTGCGTCGCATGAAAGGCATCATATGACCAGGGATATAATGAGCCGTGCACCTGTGTGACATCACATGACCATGGATATAAAGACCCGTGCACCTGTGTGACATCACATGACCAGGAAATATAACGAGCCATGCACTTGTGTGACATCACATGACCAGGGGTATAACGAGCCGTGCACCTGTGTGACATCACATGACCAGGGATATAACGAGCCGTGCACCTGTGTGACATCACATGACCAGGGGTAGAACGAGCCGTGCACCTGTGTGACATCACATGACCAGGGATATAACGAGCCGTGCACCTGTGTGACATCACATGACCAGGATATATAACGAGCCGTGCACCTGTGTGACATCACATGACCAGGATATATAACAAGCCATGCACTTGTGTAACATCACTTGACCAGGGGTATAACGAGCCGTCCACCTGTGTGACATCACATGACCAGGATATATAACAAGCCATGCACTTGTGTGACATCACTTGACCAGGGATATAACGAGCCGTGCACCTGTGTGACATCACATGACCAGGGATATAACGAGCCGTGCACCTGTGTGACATCACATGACCAGGGATATAATGAGCCGTGCACCTGTGTGACATCACATGACCAGGATATATAACGAGCCGTGCACTTGAGTGACATCACTTGACCAAGGATATAAGGAGCCGTGCACCTGTGTGACATCACATGACCAGGGATATAACGAGCCATGCACCAGTGTGACATCACATGACCAGGGATATATAACGAGCTGTGCACCTGTGTGACATCACATGACCAGGGATATAACGAGCCATGCACCTTTGTGACATCAAATAACCATGGATATAAGGAGCTGTGCACCTGTGTGACATCACAATATCAGGGACCAGTATTTATCCACAGGAATCAAACAATGAAGCTTCCTATAGAATGACTTGAGGAATTGATACAGAAAGTATATCGGAAAATCATATAACTTTTTATTACACCAAAAATATCAATTATTTGCTGAACGTGGACAACAAGACTTGGATGAAGGAGATTGTATCAGTGTGCCCTTACTGCATGGATGAGTATCCCCATGTGTACGTGACCATAGGTGAAGGTGGTCTATATATGTTCACATGAAAAAAAAAAGTCCCGGAGCCACGGGCCAGGGCACAGCAATTTATCATAGCGAGCGCAGATCAAAGCCCCGCGCCTCTTCTTCTCCATCTTCCCTTCTTCATATTTCCCTGGTAAATTGTCTGCGCCTATTTCATCTCTTCTCCGTACAGATACAGGGATATTTAAAACTCCTTCTGCTGCCATTGTTCTGATTGGTATGAAATTAATATTAGCTCGGGGGAGGGGAATGGTAATTATTTCCTGAGTTTAGTTATTTGCACCTATATTTAGCGCTTTCCCTGATGGGAGTCATAAACAGAAGCAATTATACAATGTAACAATGCTGATTGATGTGAAAATGGAAGGGGGAAAAGAAATGATTCCAGAACGTGCGGCGCACATCAGAGAGTCACAGCGCGCCCTCTGGCACTTCACAGGTTAAATCCGAACGCGGTGAAACTCGTCTGACATTTTAATTATCTGTTCTATCTATGCATCAATGTTTCGAATATGCTTTTATAATATTGAATATTAATATTGGGGGGCAGGGTCCTTACTAAAGCGGCTCGGGGACACATCTACAATGAGTTCTGTGGATCCAAGGTCCTACACAGTAATGGTGTAACATCCGTGCCAGTAGAAGGCGGCGTAGAAGATGTTGATTCTCCTCTGTGTTTTGTGTGTGAACTGTGGATTAGGTTTCTGCTGTGTTGATAATGATTGAGTCACAACCAGCTCTCTACAGCCCAGCCCTGTCCAGCAAGGGTTACTAGACTGACGGTCAGCCAATCCAGTCAGCTGCTGGGGGCGGCGACCAGGAACTCCTTTATATATCTGCCCATTCCGATTACAGCTTGATAGTCCTACTAGTCTCCTCATACCTCTGTTCCCTGTGATCTTGTGTTTTTAGTTGGTATTCCGTGTATCCGACCTCTGCTTTGTTTACTCTACCGCACTCCAGTGATACAATTCTGTGCCCTCTCCACCACACAATGATGTCACAGTACAGAGATAATACACACAGTGATGTCACAGTACAGGGATAATACACACAGGGATGTCACAGTACAGAGATAATACACACAGTGATGTCACAGTACAGAGATAATATACACAGTGATGTCACAGTACAGGGATAATACACACAGTGATGTCACAGTACAGAGATAATACACACAGTGATGTCACAGTACAGGGATAATACACACAGTGATGTCACAGTACAGGGATGATACACACAGTGATGTCACAGTACAGGGATAATACACACAGTGATGTCACAGTACAGGGATAATACACACAGTGATGTCACAGTACAGGGATAGTACACACAGTGATGTCACAGTACAGAGATAATACACACAGTGATGTTACAGTACAGCGATACTACACACAGTGATGTCACAGTACAGAGATAATACACACAGTGATGTCGCAGCACAGGGATAATACACACAGTGATGTCACAGTACAGAGATAATACACACAGTGATGTCACAGTACAGAGATAATACACATAGTGATGTTACAGTACAGGGATAATACACACAGTGATGTCACAGTACAGGGATAATACACACAGTGATGTCACAGTACAGGGATAATATACACAGTGATGTCACAGTACAGAGATAATACACACAGTGATGTCACAGTACAGAGATAATACACACAGTGATGTCACAGTACAGAGATAATACACACAGTGATGTCACAGTACAGGGATAGTACACACAGTGATGTCACAGTACAGAGATAATACACACAGTGATGTTACAGTACAGGGATACTACACACAGTGATGTCACAGTACAGGGATAATACACACAGTGATGTCGCAGTACAGAGATAATACACACAGTGATGTCAGAGTACAGAGATAATACACACAGTGATGTCACAGTACAGAGATAATACACACAGTGATGTCACAGTACAGAGATAATACACACAGTGATGTCACAGTACATGGATAATACACACAGTGATATCACAGTACAGGGATAATACACACAGTGATGTCGCAGTACAGAGATAATACACACAGTGATGTCGCAGTACAGAGATAATACACACAGTGATGTCACAGTACAGAGATAATACACACAGTGATGTCACAGTACATGGATAATACACACAGTGATGTCACAGTACATGGATAATACACACAGTGATATCACAGTACAGGGATAATACACACAGTGATGTCGCAGTACAGAGATAATACACACAGTGATATCACAGTACAGGGATAATACACACAGTGATGTCGCAGTACAGGGATAATACACACAGTGATGTCACAGTACAGGGATAATACACACAGTGATATCACAGTACAGGGATAATACACACAGTGATGTCGCAGTACAGGGATAATACACACAGTGATGTCACAGTACAGAGATAATACACACAGTGATGTCACAGTACAGGGATAATACACACAGTGATGTCACAGTACAGGGATAATACACACAGTGATGTCACAGTACAGGATAATACACATAGTGATGTCACAGTACAGGGATAATACACATAGTGATGTCACAGTACAGGGATAATACACACAGTGATGTCACAGTACAGGCATAATATACACAGTGATGTCACACTACAGAGATAATACACATAGTGATGTCACAGTACAGGGATAATACACATAGTGATGTCACAGTACAGGGATAGTACACACAGTGATGTCACAGTACAGGGATAATACACACAGTGATGTCACAGTACAGGCATAATATACACAGTGATGTCACACTACAGAGATAATACACATAGTGATGTCACAGTACAGGGATAATACACATAGTGATGTCACAGTACAGGGATAGTACACACAGTGATGTCACAGTACAGGGATAATACACACAGTGATGTCACAGTACAGGGATAATACACATAGTGATGTCACAGTACAGGGATAGTACACACAGTGATGTCACAGTACAGGGATAATACACACAGTGATGTCACAGTACAGGGATAATACACACAGTGCTGTCACAGTACAGAGATAATACACACAGTGATGTCACAGTACAGGGATAATACACACAGTGATGTCACAGTACAGGGATAATACACACAGTGATGTCACAGTACAGGGATAGTACACACAGTGATGTCACAGTACAGGGATAATACACACAGTGATGTCACAGTAAACTGATAACACTCACAGTGATAATAATTTGAAAAATCGGCAGTTCAATAGAAGCAGCACTGATATGTAGAAGAGAAGCCCCCACTGAGGCAGATTAAACATATCAGTGCACCAGCGTGTGATGGCTCCCCGCCATTTTGTTATACCGGATCAGGAGGCCTTGGTGTCTTGATAAATTCCTGTGGCCAGCAGTGTAGTTCTACGCCAGGTTCAGCCATAAAATTGTGCACAGGCTATAGCTAGCTCGTAAGCCAGGAACAGGAACGTCCCACGCCGGCCCACTCAGACGCACCCCCTTACGCACAGCTAGTAATTGTGCCTATTTTACGCTTTTCTACGCCAGTTTTAGAGGCATAAGCCCTGATAAATCTGGCCCACTGTTCCCAAGTAATAATGTCATTGTGGACCTCTATTGTGTCTAGTCAGTGGTGGTAGATGGTCTACAGTTTCTCAAACCCATGCTGACACTGGGTGTGAAGAAATACTGGGGCTTATTTACTAAGGGTTCGTGGACGCACATTCGTCGGACTTCCCAACGTCTTTGGGTTTTGCACTGCTGTGACAGGTATTTAACGGGATTGTGTAGCAAGCGATCAGATTTTGGCGCAGTTGCACTGGCTTCCATGCGACAGAAATAGGGGTCGTACCGTCGGACGATCCAACTGATTCGGTCTGAGCGCGGGATTTAACTTTCAAATTGTGTCGCAAGACCAAGCACTTACATGCACTGGGAAGAAGAAGGTGAACTCTGTCGGACCTCAGCGGGGAAGCGACACATGCAGGATATCGGGCGCACGATCTTAGTGAATCGCAGCACAGTGCATGACCGTCGGACTTTGCTGCCCCCGATTTTGGTGCAGGTGGTGCCGCCTGAGGCAAGAGGCTCAACTCATGGCTGGTGCACCCCTGGATGGAGGAGGTGAATGACCTTGAAAGGTCATCATAGGTTGTTGGCACAAGCTGCACTTCAGATCCAATTTGTCCAGAATATTTATGCAAATCTGTGTCTCAGTGTCACAGACACCAGCGCCCCCTCTACTATTACAGGTGATTGAATGGTCTGCAGAAGCCAATCCAAGGATATAGCATTGCTTCAGCTCCCAAGCTGGAAAGCTTCAGTCTATAGATCTTCATTAGTCTTCAGTGCCATGAAGAAGTTAATGATCCGGCTTTACAGTGCAAAATACAGAACCCAAAGTTCTGTCTCTGTCGGATCCCGATCCATCATCTCTCCCGGCTGACAGTAATAACTTTCCCATTTAATAGCCGGCCATGTAAATGTGAGATTGTTTCTTTGTATTAGGTTCTTTTTGGGGAAAAAAAAGATATTATTTATTATTAAATAATCGCATTTCATTTTCATCGGAGGCCCCGCTCGGCGCCGCTCGCGAATAAACATTGAATAAAATGACTCATTTTTATGAGACAAAACTGATATCTATCAAAGTGATAAACAACAGCAATTTCCATTGACACAGCGGAGAGCCCGATTCTGGTATCATAATGACAAAAATCACTCATTAAACTTCATGATGGCGCTGAGTGCAGGCGGAGGGCGGCCTCCTTACCAGGAGAAATGACTAACATCTGACCGTGACTTGTCTATCTCCCGATGCATAATTCCTCTATATATAGCATAAACTGACCTGTCTTTGAGTACTGAGTGTATTTCTTAATATACAGAATCTTGATAACAGATGGAGCCCCCATGGTCATGGATATTGAGCACGAATCTCTTGTAAAGAATAGATCTTAATAATAATATTTTTGCTGCCCAGATTGGCCACTAGAGGGAGCTTAGGAGCTAACTGAATACAGGCAGTCCCCGGGTTACATACAAGATAGGGTCTGGAGCTTTGTTCTTAAGTTGAATTTGTATGTAAGTCGAAACTGTATATTTTATAATTGAAGTTCTAGACAAATTTTTTTCTTTTGTCCCAGTGACAATTGAAGTTTCAAAATTTTTGCTGTAATGGGACCAAGGATTATCAATAAAGCTTCATTACAGACACCTTACAGTTGATCATTGCAGTCTGGGACTATAGTAAAGCATCCAGAGAGCTTCACCAGAGGTCACAGTGGGCAGAGGGGTCCGTCTGTAACTATGGGTTGTCTGTAAGTCGGGTGTCCTTAAGTAGGGGACTGCCTGTACTGATTTAGTGTTAAATGAATTCTACATTCTACCCTAGTGGTGACTTTATAAAGTAAACAGTTTATCATTTATTGG
Source organism: Engystomops pustulosus (assembly GCF_040894005.1). Classification (NCBI taxonomy): domain Eukaryota; kingdom Metazoa; phylum Chordata; class Amphibia; order Anura; family Leptodactylidae; genus Engystomops; species Engystomops pustulosus. The sequence continues at coordinate 86,656,763 of NC_092420.1, read as the reverse complement.
GAACTTGTTACCAAGGACAAAATGCTAAATAGTCTACATCATTTTTCCTCTGCACCTGATTCAATTTTTATATTTTTAATCCATTTTAATCTATGTTTATATATATTGAGGAGTGAAGCAAAAATCTAAATAATAATATTTTTTCTGTCTACACTGGCCACTAGAGGGAGCTTAGGAGCTATCTAAATTATCGTTTAGTATTGAATTTATTCTAGAAAGAGTCTCCCCCTAGTGGTGACTTTATAAAGTCAATAATTTATCATTTGTTTGCTAAATAGTATACATCTTTTTTTTTTGCCACTCTTCACCTGATTCAATAGATGTTTTTAATCCGTTGATGTGTTAAAATATATGGCCGTCTGAAGTTTATATGAAAATTAACTTTATATTCCAGTATTGCAGCTGGACTGTGCCCTCACACTGCTGTTTTCTTAGATCTTTATTCAAACTGTTCCATAGACCCCCTACTGCTCTAACTAAAGCTTCCCATTACTTTAAGTCAAACTAGAGGGGAGGGGCCTTGAAAGAATTTGAATGTAGAGATCTAAGAACACAGCAGTGTGAGGATACTATTCCAGTGCTTCAAGTCTAGATACAATCCTGTAATAGAAATGCATTTTTACACATTTAATTATATCCATTAAATCATAGCAAAAGTTCTGTAGTGATTACATAATTTATTAAGTTCTACATCTGGGGGAGATGACCCATGGGTTGCCTAAGCAAAAATGTTGCTATTACAAATGTTCTTAAATATTTCTAAATCGCAATAAATTCAACCCAAATGCAGGCATTCTCAGATGGGACGGGGCATTCCCTACGGCATGAGGCTTCACCCACACTTGCAGATCAATACATTTTTATGAAGCTTTTAGTTAAAATTAACCTGTTACCAAGAATGTGATTTTTCTCTGGTGACAGATTCCAATAACCTCTGTTATGCTGATTTAAAAAATCCCTTCGTCAGCATTCTGAATCATTTCAGTACTTGACAAAACTTTATTTCACATTACCTGGTTCCCTGCCAACAGCATTTGGTGAGTCCCAACAGGTGGAGGTGGTCAGCAGCCTGTGTGTGCTTGTGTCTACTCGTTCTCCTTCTTCTCCACACAATTCCCCCCTCCGCTTCCTGCTCAATGCAGATGACAGGAAGTGGGGAGGGGGAGAGAGCTGGATGCGTGTGGAGCAGAGGAGACTGAGACACAGACACGCAGGCTGCAGCTGCCCCCGGCCCCATGGGACTCAGGACATACTGCTAGCAGGGGGCCAGGTGATGTGAAATAATGTTTTATAAAGTATTGAAAGAATTCAGAATGCTGACAAAGGTATTTTTAAAATCAGAATAGCAGAGGCTATTGTAACCTGTCACCAGCTGAAAATGACATTCCTGTTGACAGGTTCCCTTTCTGATTAGATTTGGATTGTGCAGTCTTATCTATGCGGAAAATCCAAATTTCTCCTCCTGAAAATGTAAAATAATTGATGTGTTTTGCGATCTCCATGTTCCACAAGTGTCCTCTTGTATGGCTTCCTTGTAGTTTTTAGAAGCGCAGTGTGAGTAATCAGCGTGGGAGGGGATGGTGGATGTGTAAATGGTCTCTCCAGCAGAGAGCTGTGTGATACATTGCTCCTCTCGATATTATTGAGCTGCTGGGTGGTCGTGTTATTTAGCAGTTTCCATTTGTATTCAGTATTTTTTAAAGACAAGATAGTTGCCAAAAATTAACTATAGACAAGATGAGGGATGGACGTTTCAGAACAACCAAAACAGAGTGCTGCTGCTGTCCAAATATCTTCATTACATTGTGATACGGACATGATAAGAATACGGGGATAGAACAAGACTTGTCTGTGCCGTGTCATAAAAGGAACTTAAAGATATGAGCTGAGATATAAGATCTGAGTTATAGGCAAGGCCAGGTCCATAAGGAGATTCAGGAGCGCGGTTGTCACAAGCTTCTGTCCCTTTATTTCGGAATGACGCCATTCATTCAAAACTTTGGACATGAACATTTACATGTACATCGAATATTTATAACGCTGAGTGTATGTGTGTGTATATGTATGTATGTGTGTGTGTGTGTATGTATGTATGTAGTGAATGTATGTATGTCCGCTAAAGGAATCTGCATCATCATGTTTACAATCACAAAATTTTGCACACCCGCTCTCTGTGACTCAGGGAATGTCATAGACTCGATTTTGAGCTGAAAATTTTACCCTGCCCTTTCCAATATACACTTATTACCCAACATATACAGGGACCATTGTCTGCTGCTGCTCCTGTGGCAGTTAGAAGCTCAGCCATGATTGGTTGCTTTTTTGCTACAGGTCATTCATATGAGCTCTGATCTTTGATTGGTTACTATAGGCAATGAACATATGTTGGCTAATATGTGAGGTAAGATGGATAGGGAAAGAGACAGAGATATAGACGGGGAGAGTGAGAGACAGGCAGTGAGAGTGAGGGACAGGTAGGAACAGAGAGGGACAGAGAGAGACAGACATGGAGAGTGAGAGACAGGTAGGAACAGAGAGGGACAGAGAGAGATAGACAGGGAGAGTGAGTGTGAGAGGGACAGGCAGGCAGGGAGAGTGAGAAATAGGCAGGAAGAGTGAGGGACAGGCAGGGAGAGTGAGATACAGTCAGGGGGAGTAAGAGACAATCAGGAAGAGTGAGAGACAGGTAGGGAGAGTGAGAGGACAGTAGGAACAGAGAGGGACAGAGAGAGACAGACATGGAGAGTGAGAGACAGGTAGGAACAGAGAGGGACAGAGAGAGACAGACATGGAGAGTGAGTGTGAGAGAGACAGGCAGGCAGGGAGAGTGAGAGATAGGCAGGAAGAGTGAGGGACAGGCAGGGAGAGTGAGATACAGTCAGAGGGAGAAAGAGACAATCAGGAAGAGTGAGAGACAGGTAGGGAGAGTGAGAGGAGGGTAGGAACAGATAGGGATAGAGAGAAAGACACAGAGAGTGAGAGACAGGTAGAAACACAGAGGGACAGAGAGAGACAGACAGGGAGAACGAGCAAGTGTGAGAGGGACAGGCAGGCAGGGAGAGTGCGATAAAGGCAGAGAGAGTGAGTGAGAGAGAGAGACAAGCAGTTAGAGTAAGAGACAGACAAGGAGAGTGAGTGGGTGACAGAGAGACAGGCAGGGAAAGCGAGTCAGTGCTCATCCCTCCTCCTCTCCAGCGCTCTGACGTGTGAATGTACCCTAAGGTGGCAATAATGTAATATAGACGGTGTATTCCCACTATAATAGAAGAGGGGCATCACTCCCCAGATGTGACTTTGTCACAGGTCTATACATGGTCTGCCCATATCTTATACTGTGTGACTATAATAACCATAAGTCGTATATTTCTACTTTTTATGGAATTAGCAGACAAGGTGCATAAAAAGCTCAAATGTAGAGATTCTCATAAGACACAGAAAACAATTACAACTCTGGATCTGGCTGCCCACAGAGCCGGCACCTGCCAGTCATTGGCCACTTCCTTCATGCCAAGGAATCTGCCAAGACATTTACGGCAACGTCCAAGCTCCTTATTAGTGAGAAGGATTGTTGGAAACAGTTTTGCATTGTCATTTTTATTTCAGTGCCGTTTCTTAGCTCATCTGTTACACAAGAAGGACAAGGAAAATGATGCTTTGTGCCCACATCACTAAGTAAGGATGTCACAGAGGGGATGTTTCACTCCAAAGGACCCATCAGTAAGGTCAGATCAGGTCAGAGTAGGTCACCTGATGTATCTTTACCATTTTATTATACCCTTGTGTGCTTTTTTGGATGAAGAAAACAGTTTCTTAAAGGATACCTGACCTTCCAACAAACATTGCAGAATCCAGTGTGTAGCACATGAGGAGAGACACTATTTCTGGACATTACGTGACGTGTAGTCTCCCTTTTTCTGCAGCTTTCTTATCTATTGACCTCATCTCTGTTCTAATGAAGTTCGGGTTGGATCTGGTTCAGGCTCGCTCATCACTTTGCAGTTTGTATCCACTCATCACTAAACCTGGTGGCTCCCAGGAATAAGGTCCAGGGCCCAGTATGGAGGTTAAAGGGTTAAAATTAAGGGATCGGACACTGGAGAAGCCCTAAGCAAAATAACTTTTGTGTAATGGATGGACAGGGATACGATCAGTAGACAAGCTAAGGTCAAGGCAAGTGAAATTGCCTTAGCAATAAGGTTCCTGTGAAGGTGTTAGTTGCTTACTCGCTACTTTTATCACCACTGTTTGTGGTATCTGTATCCACAAAGCACCCCATCTGCCTTGACCTTGGCTTGTCTACTCACACGGGTAAAGGAACAGAGGTTTAAATAAGCGCTCTACAGCGCGAATCAGACCGTAGCCGTGTCTGGCATCCAACCGCACCTCGACTTGGAATTAATAATGGACTCTTTGGATATCTACCGGGTGAGTGCCACCTCTGTACTTGCTTGATTGCTTTGCCTATTCTGGTTGAGCACCCTGGAATTCCCTGTTTTCCTGTTACCAGTCCAGCCTACCTATCTCAACCTACCTCATCCCTGCGTGTCTCCTGCTGCCGGGCACCAGCTCTTCTTGAACTGTCTGGTCCAATTTCATTGAACTGGGACTGCTCATGAGGTAACAACGTGGTGGGCAGAGTCCAGACCCCATGTAGGGCTTGTATGATATACAACATCTTCCAAAGAAGGCCTAAGCCAAATAGGAATGATTCAAATGGTCCTGGGAAAATAAACATATTGGACAACCAAGCCTCTTTTAGCTCCTTGTAAGGCAGTCCCCTTGACATCAAGCATGACCTCCAAGAAGCCTAATGACATGATGTAGGATTAAGACCTAACCAGTATATGTTTTTCAGAAGGAACAGATTCCCAACTGTAGACAGTGCTGTTTGTCTTACAAGGTAGCTATAAGAGTCGTGGTTATCCTTATCCCATCCGAGAAAACCTATTTGCATATTTTCCCAGAATCTCCTAGTGAAGTGTCAATGTCCCCTACACGCCTACAAGGCAGCCCTAGTTTTCAGATTTGGTAAGGAAATCTCTTACTTCCCGACCCTAAAATGGTCCTGAATTTCTACCTGGAGATAAGTGGACACTGATGTTTCCTCCATGAGCCGTGTTGTGTTCCTGCTTGGTCTAATCTCATTTATTCCCTAACTGAATCATAGGAGAGAGGGGCCAATGGCAGCATCTTTATTAAATATCTTCCATATTGCATCTGAATGTTCTTATTGCATTGGGTCGGAGAATAATCTGATTACATTGTTGCAATCTCCAAGGTGCAGAACGATTAATTCTAATCCTCATCCAGATATTCATTGTGTGATAAGAGGTATTTGCCGTATTCCCCGAAAATCTACTTTATTCCCTTTCTTGGGCTATTAAAGCTGTCGCCTTGAAGCTCGTTTATCAGATTCATTGTAGCCATTAATTCTCCGTTACTCATAGCTGAGAATTTCTTCCCTAGAGGCAGAATAAGCATCAATTCTTATACAGGAGGTGCCGGGCTCCAATTATTTCGGGTAATTTACTGACACATGATTAGGTGAGGGCTCCGTGACTATGTAATGGCTATCTGCTCCTAGGAAGATTACAGGTCAAGGGTCACATCCAGTGACAAAAGTTTGCGTTGCTCTACGGAGGCTCAGAACTTTCTATAGGGCAATTGTTAATAATTTTACACCGGTGACACGTTGATCAATTCCGAATTCCGACTTAAACAAGCGTAAAAATTTCAATTAAAATGAATAACGGCAAAGCCGAGCCACGTGCCACTTGTTTTACCCTATGTCCCGTGTCATTCTCTATTACAGCCCGTTACATTGTATATCAACCGCTGTAAATCAAAACCGAGGTAAAGTATTGTCTGTTTTTTATACTTTTTATTCTTTTATGATTTGAAACTGCTTAAAAACAGGATAAAACCTAGTGTATTTTTCGGATTAAAAGGCGCACCATCAATAAATGCCTGCTAAAACGTCTAGGTTCACATATAAGGCGCACCGGATTATAAGGAAGAATGACCAGCAGGTGGCAGACCTGTGCACAGTTCAAGGCAGCTGTTGTCTGTAAGTACGGTTCATATATAAGGCGCACTGGACTATAAGGGGCACCTTTGATTTCTGAGAAAATCGAAGGATTTTTTGTGTGCGCCTTATAGTCCGAATAATACAGTAATTGTTTTTCCAGGTTCCTTTAAGGGCTATTTTCGCTATTTTGAGTTTCTAATTTTCACTCCCTGTCTGTAAAAATCCATAACTTTTTTTTTCAGAGCTGTAAGAGGACTTGTTGTCTGCATAACAAATTGTACTTCCATGTCAGTTATGGGGAAACTGGAAAAAAATTCCAAATGAAATGAATTTGTAGAAAAAAACCCACCATCTTCTTTTGAACACAGTTTTACGGCTCTCCAAATGACACCTCTACTTTATTCTTTGGGTTGGTGCTATCACAGGAGTACAACATTTATATCGTTTTTATTATGTTTTAGTATATGTTTAAAAATTACAACCTTTTGAACAAAGGAAAATCTTCTTCATTTTGCCCTATACTGACAATAATAAGTTATTCATACTTTGGCGTATGGAGCTGTATGGGGATAGTGATGGTGTTTTCACGAGCGCCGCCAGTGTATGCAAATATCCCCCCCATGTATCTCCCTAATTGTACTGACCCACAAAACTACAACTCTGGGGGTGTTACCAGAGCCCCTTTAAGCTGTTACACAGGCTGTTACACTGTCATCCCCCTGCTCCAAAAGCAATTTCCCCCTCCCTCTGCCTGCTGTAATCTCACACAGTGGGAGGGGGAAGTGCTCCTCCCCACTGTGACAGCCTGAGAAGGTACAGCACTGAGGGGCTCTGGTAACGCCCTCACCTCTTCTTCCTGTTTATTAGCATAATTTTAAAAGTAGATTTTAGAAGGAAGGAGACCATAGATAACAAATATAAGAATATACAGGCGGTCCCCTACTTAAGGACACCTGACTTACAGACAACCCATAGTTACAGACAGACCCCTCTGACCTCTGGTGAAGCTCTCTGGATGTTACTATAGTCCCAGAATGCAATAATCAGCTGTAAGGTGTCTGTAATGAAGCTTTATTGATAATCCTTGATCCCATTACAGCAAAAAATGTTTAAACTCCAATTGTCACCGGGGCCCAAATTTTTTTTGTCTGGATCTACAATTATAAAATATACAGTTTCGACTTACATACAAATTCAACTTAAGAACAAACCTCCGGACCCTATCTTGCACGTAACCCGGGGACTGCCTGTACCACAGTCACAGTGCCAGGATCTATGAGTAACTGTCCCTGGTATATCATGTTGGATTTCGATGGTAGATTTCTTTTAAAGAAATCCTCTGTGTGGTCCCAGGAGTTGGTCTTTGGTTTGGATGCATTTCATAAAACAACATGTGACAGATATGAGCCCCACCTTTGTGCTCCTATACAGAAGCACAATGGTGGGGGCTGATAGCTGAGCAGTCTGAAGCACAGAAAAGTCACGTTAAATGTATCCAAACCAAAGCCCAACCCCTGTGACTACCCCAGGATTCTGTCAGGGTGCAAGGTAAGTTATAACACACAATTATATTGTAATACAAATGCTTAGAGAAAGCAGAAAGACAGATGTGTTATGCCGGTGTAATGGGCTTCTGTAACCTGTCTTTAGCGAAAATGAGGTCCCTGCTGACAGGTTCCCTTTAATCCTGACACTAGAAAATAAAACCCACATCTTGCTCTGTAAATGGAAAAATAAAAAGTTCTGGCGTCCAGAAGGTGGGGAGTAAAGACTGAAAAAGTGATGAGACGTTAATGGGACATTTATCCATTTTACGCCAATGTGTAAAGTTTCTTCTAATGTTTTAAGAAGATACAAAATTTCCCCCACAAACAAGAAAGAAACCTAATGAAAAAGTGCGTAAACCGTGACCTGGCGCAGATCCATCGATTTTTTTTATTTCTTTTGAGCAAAAAAAGACAATTTAAGCAAATTTTAGATTTTATTGTAATAATTTCCCTTGATTAAATGTGCGTCCATTACGGCGGAGCGGCGAGGAGACTGCGCGCCATTCTGAGAAGTCGGTTATTACTTCCCGAGCCATAAAGTTAATGGGAGCGTCGCTGTGTAATTAATTTTCTGATTTTTTTCATGAGCAAAAGAGCCTTTAAAGTCAGGCATTCCCATCCTTCATAGGGGATGTGGTTTTAGAATCTTTCTTAACCCTTTCTTAACAGGGAGGGAGAATTGGCAAAAAATAAAATGTAAAAATTATTTTTTACTTTTGGGTAAAATATAACAAAATAACACCATGGGCTGATAAAAAAAAACAACAAAGCAAAAAAAGGCAAGAAATTAGCAGATATTAGTATCTATACATTGGGGCACATTTACTTACACGGTCCAGTCGCGGCGCGTTGTCCGACGCTGATTCGGGTTCTGCCGGGATTCACTATGGTCCATGCGCCCGATATCCAGCAGGTGTCGCTGCTGCGCCGAGGTCCGCCGGAGTTCACCTTCTTCGTCCCAGTGCATAATCACATGATTGCTCTTCTTTTTTAAATTCCGCAATTTTTCCGCATACGTCGGGTTGTCCGAAGACCACGGCCCCCCGATTTCTGTCACGTGAAAGCTGGCGCCGATGCGCCAAGATCCGATCGCGTGCGCCAAAATTCCGGGACAATTTGCCGCAAATCGTCGGGAGACCCGGCAAAAGTGTGCGTTTCGGACCCTTAGTAAATGAGCCCCTCCTGCTTTATAACATATTATCAGCTCCTCCTGCTCTATAACATACTGGCCCACATTTACTAAGCAGCCTGGCGCAGTAGTGTTTGCACCAGTATTGTGTCGCACCTACACCATGCACACCGTAATACTGTGCTCCATAGTGGGTGTTCCGGTGCGTACTGTGGAGCACGCCCGTTAAGCTGATTGCACCAGAAAAACTGATGCACTCAGTTTATTGACATTGGGCTCAGACAGGGTGCACCAGATTCATGAAAACCGTGCTTCATTGATCGGAGGCACTCTGCACAATAGTGAGGCAAACTGCAAGTAGTGCCTTATGGCCTCAATAATATTAAATGTGGTTCACTATGTACTATCTGCTCAGCTCCTCCTGCTCTATAACATGCTTCCTGCAGATAGGACACTATATACAATCTGCTCAGCTCCTCCTGCTCTATAACATGCTGCCTGCAGATAGGATCCTATGTGTAATCTGCTCTGTTCCTCCTGCTCTATAACATGCTGCCAGCAGAGAGGACACTATTCACAATCTTCTCAGCTCCTCCTGCTCTATAACATGCTGCCTGCAGAGAGGACACTCTTCACAATCTTCTAAGCTCCTCCTGCTCTATAACATGCTGCCTGCAGATAGGATCCTATGTGTAATCTGCTCAGCTCCTCCTGCTTTATAACATGCTACCGGCAGATAGAGCATGAGGCCATTGTATAGAATGCCCTGTCTTATACTACCTACAAATTGGAATGTATAATCAATGTGAGAGGTTTCCTTTAAAGGGAACTTGTCACCACGGACCTCATTTTCACTACAGACAGGTTACAGAAGACCATTACAGCTGCATTACACATATGTCTTTCTGCCTTCTCTACGCATTTGCATTACAATAAAATTGTCTGTTATAACTTACCTTGCAACCTGACAAAATCCTCTGTGTAGTCCCAGGGGTTGGGCTTTGGTTTGGATGCACCTTTGTGCTCCTCTACAGCTCCTCCCTCTCCCACTGATGTCACCAGGCTGTGACCTCTGTGAAGGAGCCAGAGGGAGGAGCTGTACGGGAGCACAAAGGTGGGGGCTGAGAGCTGAGCAGTCTGCAGCACAGACAAGTTACATGTTGTTTTTTTTAAATGTTTCCAAACCAAAGCCCAACCCCTGGGACTACACAGAGGACTCTGTCAGAGTACATGGTAAGTTATAACACGCAATTATTTTGTAATGCAAATGCTTAGAGAAGGCAGAAAGACATATGCATTCTGCAACCTGTCTTTAGTGAAAAAGAGGTTCCTGGTGACAGGTTCCCTTTAAGTATTTTATAAATTCTGTCTTACTCTACAATTTCTATTAGACAAAAAAAAACCTTTTTTACCAAAAATAAGTAGAGATAAGTCTTAGGAAGTATTCTGTGAAAAGGGCCTTTCCTTACATAAGCCTTACATAACAATTGCTAGAAACAGTAACACGTAAACGACTGTATATGTCATCATCATTGTAATGCAAAAACTGTGTAATGCTCTGTGTCTCCTGCGGGGGAGCTGCAGGGTAACACAGATTCCTTTAAGGACAATAGATAATTGCTGAATGTAATTATCTTAGTGAACAATTTTAACTAAAAGGGATCGATGAGAGTGCATAACCCCTTCCACTCCTATAAAGCAAATGTTTATGGAATAGAAGCAGAAACGATCAATGATAAGGGATTGCGTCGGTTAATCCCATGACATCTATCTCGATCAGACGTCAGTATTTAAGGCTATAGATGGGTGCGCGGAACTTGTCCTATGCCGACAACCGCACACTCAGGGCAGAGAATTATGATTTCCATGCTAAAACCTTAAATCTCTTATAAAATACTGCTTCTTCTAATTGAAAATTCTCAATCAATTTGTTCCTCCCCTCCCCCCGCACTAACACCCCCCCCCCTCCTCGCGCGTTCCCCCTCCCCTCCCCATTTGCAGTAAATAATCTCCGGATCGGCTTCCGACTCCGAGAAATAAATAATTTGGAATTTGCTCTATCCCATGTGATCTCTAAGCTTTAAATCACTGAATTCTGTACCGAGCACAGAAGGAGGGATAAAAAAAAAAAATCGGAGCGCGCTGAAGCGGAACTATTACTTAGAGACCGCAGCTGAGCGCTTATCATCCGCAGCCGAGAAGCTTCCTCGAAAAAAAAAAAAGAAAGGAATTATGTACTGCAAGCAAATCCCTGCCACGTACCTGGAGAATCCCAACCCATCGGACGCAATTTTCTTGCAGATTTCACCCTGGTCTCGGTCGCAGGTCCTGCCCCATCGCTTTTGCCCCATCGTAAATGTAATTATAAATTCGGATTGAATCTATTTTTTCCTATCTAAGGGCCAGTGATGTGGTGGGACAATCACATTTTCTTCCATGCTCTACCGCTTTAGCTGTAGTTATAACTATGTGACCCGATCGGTCATAAAACAAGATCCATGTTACTAATTTTTACACTCTTAGGCTGCATTCACACACATGTATGGGGGACATATATATGACCGATATACGTCCCCCATACACTCCTATGGGCTCACGGCCCTGTACGGGAGCGATACGGTGCGGCACTGTACCGCTCCGTAGCCCGGGAAAAGATAGGACATGTCCTACCTTTTCCCGTGATACGGCGCCGTGCGCTGTATCTTCCTGTGGAGAGGGGCGGGGGTGAGCTGCGCTCATCCCTTGCTCCTCTCCGCAGCGCCGATGTATGCCCGCCGTACTACTTTAGGCTACATTTACACAACCGTATGATTTCTCCAGTCCCGTATTTATGGGCCGTATGAGCCCGTATATATGTGACGGTTTTCATCCGTATGCAGCACGTATGTAACCCGTATTTTATACGTCCCCATAGACTTCTAGGGTATACGGAACTGAAATATGGGAGAAAATAGGACATATATTGACGTATATTTTTATACAGCCAGTATACAGTACGGTACGCTACGGTGTCAAAAACGGCAATATAAATGGTTGGACGTATTGTCCATTGAAATGAATGTGGCGGTACGGTATGGATACGGCTGTTTTCATACGTGCGTGTGAATGTAGCCCTAGGGGTGTTGACATTTATGCAACCACTCCTATTTTTGCTGTGATGCATGTACAGGCAGTCCCCGTGTTATGTACAAGATAAGGTCTGTAGGTTTGTTCTTAAGTTGAATTTGTATGTAAGTCAGAACTGTATATTTTATAATTTATAATTGTAACCCCATCCAGAACTTTTTTTGGTCTCTGTGACAATTGGATTGTCATAAGAATCAGGAGTAACAATAAATCTTCATTACAGACGCCTGTGATAACTGTTACAGCTGATTATTGTAGCCTAGGACTAAAGGACAATAAATTACCAACATCCAGAGGTCCGTTTGTAACTAGGGGTTGTATGTAAGTCGAGTGTTCTTAAGTAGGGGACCGCCTGTAAATGAATGAAATTTTGGGAAAATATTTATCTTATTGTATTTTTTTGTGTACAGCTCCTCTGCAGAATTATTTGTCTCTGTAGTTATATAATAGTAGAATTAAAGGGGTTGTACCAAAGTAACCGGTGGCGTAACTTGAAGTTGACGGGCCGGGCCCCAGTGAGAAGTCTGTACCAGGCCCCCAACTACAATCTATGGTTTATAATACTAATCTCCTCATATGGGAAATTGACACCTTGTGGGCCCTCAAAGCCTCTTGGGCCCGGTTGCAAACGTACCCTCTGCACCCCCTCAAGTTACACCCCTGACAGTAACATAAGATGAGTGGGGGGGTCCATTCTCTTCGAGTGCTGGGGTCCTCACCCATCTGAAGCAGTGACATGTTAAAGCATTTTTTTCCCAAGAATATTGATGACCTAGGGGGCCAGGGCAAGGGTGCAGAGAAAAAGGAAAGTGCACTTTTCCCTGTTCCTTCTGGGTGTATAAGGACCCACTTATGGGTGTGGCCTCCTCGGAAAACGGGACAACAAAGAAAGTGATGTCTCGAGGTAAGAGGAAGTGACTTCCCCTTGTTTGACGGGGCAGAAGAAGGTCTTGGGTCCTCGGTCAACCACCCTTCCCCCAAACCATCTGGCCAGATGCAGGAAAACTAAAAAGTACCGTAACTGCAGCGCCAGGACCAGGAGCCGGAGCATCCGTATGAAAAGGAATGGTAGTGCACACATACAACTCGCTTCTCCGTTCAGAGGGACAATAGGGACCCATGATCCCGTTAATTGGACCCCTCCTCATTAGCATGTGATAACTTTAATCTTGTTAGCAGGGCCGGATTAAAGGAGGGGCTCCTGGGGCTCGAGCCCCGGGGCCCCCACCACTTTCAATTTTTAAGGGGCCCCCACCAGTTTCCGACAGTCAGCGACTCAGCTCAGCTGAGTCGCTGACTGGCTCTGTGCGAAATGCCTATAGGGGTCTAGGATGTCAGCTGTGTCAGTTCAACACAGCTGCCTCCACTGGGGGAGATCGCAGAGATCGCCATTTTCTACAGGGGACTGGCGGCTAAATTCTACAGGGGGCTGGTGGCTGTATATTACAGGGGGGTGGCAAGCTATATACCTCCAAAAACATTGTTGGAAGGGCCCCCACCAGTTTGTGTCCAGGGGCCCCCACCACCCTTAATCCGGCCCTGCTTGTTAGTAATATTATAGAAATAATAATGATAATAATAATAATAATAAATGGGGGTCATGTGGGAGAGTCTGAGTTCTTCTCTAAATGGAGAATGTGTATGTGCACTGTCACCTCCTTAAAGGAACGCTCCAGTCAAAGCGTTGAATAACCATTGAAAAACACATGGTGCAGGGTCTGGGGGGGAGGAGCAGGACTCATTGTCATTGTATTCCTAGAACCTGGAGTCCTGCTCCTCCCCTCAGGCCCTGCACAAGGTATTATTCACTGAATCAGCTGCGACTGGAGTGTCCCTTTAATTTCTGTCTATCACTATCCAATGGACAGTGAATAGAGTAGCGATCCACATACTCGTCCTGCTGCTCCATTCAGATGGGGAACACGTTTTTCATGATTAATTAGAGTCCTACAGGTCACACTTGTATATTTTGCGGTTAACGAATCTTGAGGCAACCCCTTTAAGCTGCCTTAGGGTGCGTTCACACACAGATGCAGTTTTTGAAGCCAAAAGCAGGTGTGGAAAAAGCATCTGAAAAACTGAATGTGTGAACGCAGCCTTATGCTCTACCTTGTTGCTTACAAATTGGAATAAGTCAGGTTTGCGGCTTCGGGAAGCATTAAGGATAATCCTTCCAAGCTGCTTCCGCGGCTACTCGTACATCTGATCTTCCATTTCATCTGTGTTGTAATCCTAGGAAAGATGTAGAGCGAAGTAAAAATCAACTTCAAAAGCAGAAAATGGTTGAGGATTATCCAACCATTTCTAGTTATCTGGGATAAGTTACAAATAACTGGAGGTCCGACTACTGGGAACCAAAAAAGAGGGATCATAAGTCCTTAAAGGACTTCTACTACCAGGATCAAGGATTGTAAACCAAACACACTGACATACTGGTGTGTCCTGCCCCTCTGGCAGGATCCACTCTTCCTTTAGCTTCTTATTCCCTGGGTTTTGCAAAACCTGAGGGGCTCCAGGCTCCATAGATTTTAACTAATAATTATGTTATATGCAGTGATGTAACAAGACCCCCAACTTTTGATTTAAGGCCCCATATACCTAAATCCTCACTACCATTCCCATCCCGCATATTATACTTCAAAATATGCATATATGCTTCACACACATATACACACAGAACCGTACTCATGTACCATGCATAAACTGTCCAGCAGAAGCCCCCCTTATTAGTATATTTTCCAGCAGCAGCCTCCCCTTGTTTATATTCTTTCCAATAACCCATTTATTAATATACTGTCCAGCAGTCTTCCTTCATTAATGTACTCTCCAGGAGCTCCCCTCATACATGAAATGTCCAGCAGCCTCTCCTCACTCATAAAATGTCCAGCAGCCTCCTCTCATCAATGTAATGTGCAGCAACTGCCTCTCCTCATTAATGAAATGTCCAGTAGCCTTCCCTTAATGAAATGTCCCATAGCCTCCCCTCATTCATGAACTGTCCAGAAGCTGCTTCCTCTCACTACTGAAATGTCCAGCAGCCTCCTCTCACTTATTACATGTACATCAGCCTCCTTTCAATAATGAAGTGTCCAGCAGCCTCCCTTATTAATGAAATGTCCCAGAGCCTCCCCTCATTCATGAAATGTCCAGCAGCCTCCTCTCACTAATTACATGTCCATCAGCCTCCTTTCAATAATGAAATGTCCAGCAGCCTCCCTTATTAATGAAATGTCCAGTAGCCTCCCCACATACATGAAATGTCCAGCAGCAGATTCCTCTCACCAATAAAATGTCCAGCAGCCTGCCCTCACTAATACAATGTGCAGCAGCCTCCCCTCAATAATAAAATGTGTAGTGCAAGCCTCCCATCATTAATGAAATGTCCAGCAGCCTCTTCTAATTAGTGAATTGTCCAGCAGCGTCTGGTCATTAGTGAAATGTTCAGCAGCCTCCGGGCCCCTCGTCATAAACAATATTATTACCATACTTGCCTCCCATGCTCTGGTGATAACCTGGCTCTTCCTCCTGCAGGTGGAGACAGGTCTGTGAGCTCTGCCCGCGCACACAGTATGAGGCGCCGTATGATGACATCATACAGTGCGCGCAGGCAGAACACACAGACCTGTCTTTGCCTGTGACGCTGTGGTAATGAATTGTATACTTGTCTTACACACATGGAATTGATTATCTTCTCCTGTCAGGTGGAAGACTAAGGACCCCTCCACCCCCTGCTGCAGTCACACCCCGGTGTCTTACCCCTGGTTATATGTTTATATCCTTTGGATAGGGATAATAATTAAACCTGGGTTCACCCTATTGACACTTTAAAGCTCTAGGTGACATCTTTTTCTAGCGAGACTTTTTAAGGTTATTTCCAATCCTCCAATAACAGAAGTTCACATTTTGGGAATTCTAATATTCCTTCCGGCTCTGGGGATATGCAGAGAGGATGCTAAAAACACGAGTCAAGTCATCAGCAAGAGTCCTTCACGAAAGGTAATTAAAAGTGAATCAATACTATCGGCATATGGGGCACATGGCTGATTTAATGGCTAATTGAAAGCTCACCTTAGGATTATTTAAGAGAATCTGCTGGAGAAGCTTCGAAATGAAGGAGCGGGAGAAATATGACATAAATGGCCAGCAATTACTGAATGCAGCCACCGGGTCTTATGCCCAGAGGAACGATGTACTCAAGTCACAGAGAGCAGGACAGATGCATTATGGGGGAGTAATGTTCCCAATCAAGGTCAGATTTCTAATGCGGGGGTCGGAGTCCTTCCCGGTTTGCACATAGCTCTGGTATACCGGCTCTGTAGGGTACTTGTCATCACACTTCACATATTATATGAATCAAAATGTTGGTACTTGGGCTACAGTGCCGACGCTAGAGTGCTACAAACCTAAAAAGGGGTTGGCCACTTTGACTCATGTTTTTGTAATGTGTGTGTAAGAAGGGGGGGCAAGATATTAGGTAATTTCCCAATATACATCTATTAATAGTTCTGCTCCGCATTTTTAATATGTGAAGTGAAGCCTCCTGTCTATTACCTTATCGGTCCCCTAGTGCTGCCTTTTGGGTCCGAATCAGGGCCGGCGCCTGCACTGGGCATACCCCAGCAAGTGCCAGGGCCCAGGGCTGCTGGGGGGCCCACATAAGGCTGTACATTATGAATCCATGGGAGTGAGGGGTGCTGCATCTAATGATTTTATAGGGGGTGAGGGGGTTATATAGAGTACCCATGAGGGGGTTGTATTCAACATAACCATTAGGGGGTTCTTTGGGATGATAAACCAGGGAATATTTTAGGGAACAGGAGCTGCCACGTAAATTCACTGCAAAGGGGCCCACTGAGGCTCTGTCACCCAGGGGCCTATTGAAACCTGGAGCCGACCCTGGTCCGGATCACTGTGTTTTACAGCGCATGAGCCCATGTGGGTTCCTCTTCAATGAGCTTCATTTTAAATAGCCATAAGAACCAGTTTAGAAAAATGTTTCCCTTATAAATCCGTAAAATAAATATTTTATAGGAGCTACGCAGCGCTATGTGAATGTATAAATCACTAAAAATGCTTAAAAGAGAAAAAAAAAGAAAAACTGTTCTTAAGTTTAGTTTTTTTCTCATACTAAAGTAATTTTGTGTAACAAGATGTTGCAAGTAGCGAGCTGTGGGTTATATCACCTACAGGCGGTCCACTGCTTAAGGACACCTGACTTACAGACGACCCCTACTTACAGACGACTGCCCACTGTGACCTCTGGTGAAGTCTCTGGATGTTACTATAGTCCCAGACTGCAATGACCAGCTGTAAGGTGTCTGTAATGAAGATTTATTGATAATCCTTGGTCCAATTACAGCCAAAACTACAATTGTAACTGGGACAAAAAAAAAACCTGACAGACAGACCTGACGCTCAGGGATCTGGCCAGTGTCTTTGCTCTTCAAGCAAACCAAAGCCAAGCAGCCAGTGTGAACACAGCCCAAGCCTAAAGATGACTGCCATATAGTGAGAGGCCACCTTTAGCTATATACGATTACTATTACTACATTTCTATCTAGTTTATGTCCATCTTTGCCGTGTAAGTACAATGTTTCCTGAATACAAGATATCAGATATGAAGTTTGGAAGAAATGTCGCTCGTACCTTCCTGGATTACTACCAGCTGAATGGCAGCACGACAAGACCCACCGCTTCCGTATCACATGTGAGGTAAGTCGCAGAGGTTTTTAAAGTGATAATAAGGTACATTTTAGTAAGTCTCACAGAACAACGTCTGTTTCCCTATTGGGCTTATGGATAGACCTAGAACTTTTACTCTCAATAATGTCAATGTATGGAATTTAGGGAGCCTAAAAGGACAAGACTCTTTAAGGTGACCATTGGGCATTTTGACTACTCAGAAATACTGACAGTATAGAAAGATAATACAGATCAAATAATACAGATGTCCACAGAACTTCACCTAACACATCCCTCCCACCAGACCTACTCGTCACAATTATTGGCGCAAAACTCTTCCCAATTTGAAAAGTCAAATTATTATTATGTTAATATTCTCAAAATTAACCACAATCTCAGTTTGTTGCTTTAGAAACCATCGCTGCCCAAAGCGGCTCGCTCATCCGGACTCCCCAACCAGCACTTCGAGTTCCGGGCAAAGTCCGCATTAATTCTCTTTTCCGCCAGCTGTGACTTGAGATGATCTCTGAAAAACCGAAAACATCAAAACACAAATCCAAGTAACAGTAGGGAAGGAGGGAGGGACAGCTTGAAGATGGCGCGGGCAAGAGGAAGTGCAGGTACCAGTGCCTGCCCTATAAAGGCTCAGCTATGGGAGGGACCGAGGAGAAAGGAAGCAAATACCGCTCCCATTTAAAGTGCAAACGACCCATGTAATAAATGTAACACCGGGTCAGCCCCAGTCCGCGGGCACCATCCTTATACAGTGGGGAGCACTCTCATCTACCACCAGTAGACCAAATTTAACATGTTTTCTTACATCTTTATTAATGAAATAATAACTTTATAAAGCAGCCGTAGGTGCTTCCTTGGCTTTTAATTTATGCACGACCCCTTCCCTCCTGGCCCCCTGCTGCAAGCCTCCTCCTGCTCCTGGCCTGGGGAACTAGGAGAGAGCACACGCCCCGGGTCTGACGTCACAGGCCGGATTGTAATTCCCTGGCCGGGAGCAGGAGGACACTTGCAGCAGAGGACCGGGGACGTGCATAAATTAAAAGCCAGGGAAGTCGAGTGGTGCTGATGCACCTTCTGCCTGAGCATCTCCGGCTGTTATGCAAAGTTATTATTTCATCAATAAAGATGCAACATGTTAAAAACAGTCCCCCCCCTATCCCCTGAACGAGCAGTCTAATTAGGACAGGTAGATGTCCTTTAAGCCTTTAAGTTTTTTCCAGGGACTGGTGGGCATGGGTAGGTTTTTTTTTTTTTTTACACAGTTTGGCTGCGGCCCGGTGCCAGGTGCTCCACAGGCTGGTCTTGGGCCGTGGCCCGGTGGTTGAGGAGCACTGGTCTAGAGAATTGCTAGTTCATGGCCAGCTTGGACTACTGCAACATTCTTCTTTGTGGTCTCCCAACTAACTCTCTAATAACAATCCAACCTCATCGTTAACTGTGCTCATACATCTCTCTCCTTTGCAGACTTCAGGGTGGTATCTGCTGAAACTTTTAAAATTTGATTTCCGTGTTGCTGGCCGGGCATTTGCATTGTAAAGGTTAGAAGCCGTAATCTGACAGCAATCCCACTGAGGCTAACCCCTTGTGCCCCGGCCTTAGAAGTCAACGATCCCGCACCATCAGCAGTTTGTAGGGGTCGAAACACGTGACAGATTCCCCTTCAAGTAATTCAGCACATTTCTATATTTATGGATGCCATATACCAAAGTCATCTCTGCTCCCTCTACATAGGATCTTCTAGTCTCCAGCCCAGGACGTGCGCTCCAATTGTCGCAGTAGTAATGGTAATCGGATCATACTGGGGCTCATTTACTAAGGACTCATTTCCTTGGGGTTTCCCAAATTTTTCCGTTTTGCGCCGAATTCCACAAGGATTTTGGTGCACGCGATTGGATTTCGGCGCCGGCTACGGATTCGGAAAAACTGCGGAATTTAAAAAACTAAATGTGTCGCAAGATCAAGCACTCACATGCACCAGGAAGAAGCAGGTGAACTCCGGCGGACCTCGGCGCAGTAGCGACACCTGCAGGATATCTGGCGCACGACCTTAGTGAATCCTGGCAGAACCCGAATCCTCATCGGACAACGCGCCGCCGGATCGCGACAGGACCGGGTAAGTAAATGTGCCCCACTGTATCTCTCCATCATAACGCAGCGTATCATAATTTGGAAACATCTGTAGAGCTGAAGGCATCCTAACCTTTAAGCGGATGCAGTAAAAAAGATATATATGACAATCCAGAATAGAGTCATGTCTTGCCATTAGACCCTGCCCTACCTATGCTTAGGAAACCTTCACCTTCTGTGTGTATTTTCATTTGTACTTTTGCTTCCATGGAAGACTTGGAAGGAAATGAAACCTGAAATGGAGAAGCTGATCAGTCAGGCGTGTAGAGTCCTCGGTCCTCGCAGTACCGGGCTGTAGTAATGAACACCGGCGCTGCATATCAAATCACCTCCTCCCTAGCATCTACTACTATCTGCCCTCGCTACTGATAGAGGGCACATTACTCTGCCCGACCCTGTTACATCTACTGGATCTCAATCATGGACAGCTTTTACCTAGACCTTCTAGTAAAATATCACTGATGGGATCAACCAGATTATTAAAACTTTGCAGCCATGGCAGGGTTCATCGAAGGGTTACGCGTGTTCTATTGCGGCGATGAAGCGTCTTGATTTAGCACGATTTACATAAAGACGAGTTATTTGTAGAGCAGCAGCATATAAAGACCTTTAAGAAATTCAATATTCAAGGGTTAACCACGCAGGTTCACATAAACGGCACAAGCGGCGCCGAGGCATCGGAGCGGAGGGCGCGTAGCAAACTGCTTGGTAAATACCAGAGGATAAAAATACTCATTACCCTAGGTTATGGCATAATAAAAATTAATCAACGGGATCGTATGGTCTAAAAAATCCAATTTTATACAGAATATTTGGGCTTTGTGATCTAATTATAACCTTGATCTATTGTGTGTAGCAAAGAGAAGGCCCACAAAGCAAATTCTTTATGGAGGACCATCGGTGTCATTGATATCAATGAACACTGTGTTATGCTTTATTTCCCCTCTGGGGGTGCTGCAGGGGAAATGAAACGCTTGT
The DNA here is from genome assembly GCF_040894005.1 of Engystomops pustulosus. NCBI lineage: Eukaryota > Metazoa > Chordata > Amphibia > Anura > Leptodactylidae > Engystomops > Engystomops pustulosus. The sequence continues at coordinate 86,636,131 of NC_092420.1, read as the reverse complement.
TATTAGGGGTTACCACAGTGTACTGCCGATCAGTGTACCGTATTCAGTTTATTTTGAATGACCTTTGAATAGAATTTAATGATAACTATTAATATCGATAATTATTGTATTTATTGTAAGGAAATTATTCTTTACACTTTGTGAGTTGGGAACACTAGGAAATTTGGCGATTTGTTGACTAAACCCAACTTTGATTTATATGGGGGAAGCAAATACCACACTGGGGCACATTTACTTAACCGGCCCCTCGGAGTTCCCGAAAGTGCATTGTCCGACGATAATGCCCTGTGCCGCGATTCACTAAGATTGTGCGCCCGATATCCTGCATGTGTCGCTTCCCCGCTCAGGTCCCCGGAGTTCACCTTCTTCTTCCTGGTGCATGTAAGTGCTTGGGCTTGCGACACAATTTGAATCTTAAATCCCGCGCTCAGTCCAAATCAGTCGGATCGCATCAAAGTAGGCACCACTGAGCCCAAAATCTGATCGCGTGCAACACAATCCCCTTCTAAATACTTGTCACAGCAGCCAAATCTTTGGGCTAAATCATCTTTTTTTTATAATCTGCAGAAAGTTTGTAAGAACTGTTTGGGGAAATGATGTTTAGTGTTAAATGGAAAAAAGGATCTGTAGTGACAGCTGACATTTAAAGAGATAACACCCGCAATCCGTTCCAGTAGGGTGAGCCCAACGTTGAACTTTTGGCTGAAGTCTGGCATGGCCCCAAACATTGGGGCTCATTTACTTACCCGGTCCATTCGCGATCCCGCGGTGCATTCTCTGCTGAATTGGAGCTTGCCGGGATTCACTAAGGTTGTGCGCCTGATATCCACCTGGTGTTGCTGCTGCGCCGAGGTCCGCCAGAGTTCACCTTCTTCTTCCTGGTGCATGTAAGTGTGTGTCAAGTGACACTTTTTTTAAAAAAATAGCGCGGTTTCTCCAAATCCGTTGGATCCCCAAAACTAGAACTCCCCCCTGGGGTGCACTGACTGGGACATCTAGGATCTGCTTGTTGTCCCTGAAGTCCCATAGAAATCAAAGGCAGCCTCAATGAAATATCTCAAAAAAGAAAATCCATTTCTACATATGAGCATATCTCCGTATAGTGCATCCAACCTCCTAGTATGTACTACCCTTCAGCTTCTCATTCCATACAAACAGTAGTGGATTATAATATGGGCCCAAAACAAATTTTATACTAAGAAGGACCTTTACCCAATGAAATCCTCGTACATCTGTTCCTACTCTCAATACACATGTACACAAGAACCATCTCAGGACCTTTGAAGGTCTTGAAACTGCAGATTGAAATCCGGCAGAAGGGACACATCCTCCATTCCCCGAGAAGCTGATTCTAGAACCAGATGTAGGAAGTGATTCCAGACTTGTAGGGGAAATAATATTCTTACATCCTGGGGTCCATGGTGGTCTTACTCTACCCCTACATATAATAAGCCAGACCTGAGTGCCGGGGGCTGCACTGTGCATCCTCCATACTTCAGATCTACCACATGCAGAAGTTTTGTGCATGAAATCCGAGAAAATAATCAAATAAAAGTCCTGTTTTGCGGCGTCTCTAATAACATGCCGGGCGCGCAGTGTGAGAACTTTCTATTCTCGCCGACTTGCTAATTATCCTGATAATTCTGCTTAGCACCGGGGTCGCTCGGCTTGCCACTGCAGAAAACCAATTACAGTAAGGTCAGGCCTCGCCTGTCGCCGCACAGAAATACATGTTTATGAAGCGGCTTTTATTATGCCGGCAATATGGCGCTGACATATTTCTTTACACGCCGTTCGTTGACGGAACACAAACTTAATGGATCTTGCGTTTACGGCGTGAAATAAACGTTCCTGTCGCTCTGGAAATGTTAGTGGGATAAATATAAAGCAGAATATTTAATAGGATCGGTTATATGGTTCCTGGGGGATCGGGTCTCTTCTGTTCCGTTCTTCTGCGGGGTCTGCGATAAAACTACGGGATCCCATTGGGTTTCATTGCCATCCGTATATTTCTCTAAATGTATATTACACCCCATAAATTATAGAACTTCTTTAGGTAGTCTTCACCATACAAACAGGAGCAGGGCGGGGTCCTCACACTGCTGTGCTCTGTGCTTTCTATAGCCAGTGATAGGTATTGTCTCTGTAGATTTCTGAAATAATATTTTTGTGTATTTGTACTTTTGTGTATGTTTTTAGTAGCAGCAGGACTGTGAAAAATACATTCATATTCCAGGAGAGTAGCTGAACTGGGAAAGTGTCCTCACACTGCTGTGCTGTTAGATATCTGCATTAAGCTACTCTACAGCCATTCCCCTCTACTTAGATTGGCTGAAGTAGTATCCAATAGAAATCCTGCTATAGCTTTCTGCATTTTAACTTTTTTTCTGGATATTACTGGATCTGGTTTGTTTCCCAAATTAATATTTGTTATGGTTCCTTGTCCTGCTGATCTCTCAGACCCCGGCTTGTCTGTCAATTGCTGCCTGCCCTGATCTAAGGCCTGATTACCAAATCTGCACCTACCAATCCATCTCTGACTTTGGCCTGCAGCCGATTACTTTCTTTACAGCCCCATGGTGCTTTTTGCACCATAATCTCTTGACCCAGTCCAGATATCCCCTCCACTGAGAACATTTCAAGAGGTAGCTACCTGGTGGTCTCCCCGTATTACATTCTAGATCCCTAGTCCAGGTATCACCTACACTGGATAGATTTACAGTAAACTATTTGGTGGATTCCCTGTAGCACAATCTAGATCCCCAGTCCAGATAACCCTTACTGGGACCTTCCATAGGAAACTATCTGTGGTCTCCCAGTAGAACACGCTAGATACCTAGTCCAGATATCAACTTCACTGCTACCAACAAGCGGTAGCTACCTGGTGGTCTCCCTATTGCACACTCTAGATCCCTAGCCTAGGTATCACCTTCACTGGGACTAACAAGAGGTAGCTACCTGGTGGTCTCCCTGTAGCACAGTCTACATACCTAGTTCAGATATCTCCTTCACTGGGACCATCAAGAGGTAGATACCGGATAATGGCCCTTTAGCACACTCTAGATCCCTAGTCCAGGTATCACTTTTACTGGGACCATCAAGAGGTAGCTACCTGGTGGTCTCCCTGTAGTACAGTCTAGATACCTAGTCCAGATATCACCTCCACTGGGAAAATTTCAAGAGGTAGATACCGGTTAGTCTCCATGTAGCACAATCTAAATACGTAGTCCAGATTTCCCCTTCACTGGGACCATGAAGGGGTAGCTACTTGGTTGTCTACCTGTAGCATACCCTAGATCCCTAATCTAGGTATCAGTTTCACTGGGACCAACAAGATGTAACCTGTTCTTGTCCTGGTCTTCCTGTAACACTGTCTAAATCCCTATACAGGGGTTTTGAATGAAAACTTTCAGCAGCGCTTGTGTCCACAGAATTGTGTGTCGCACCTGCAGGGCACGGGGTGTTTTCATGACTGACGGTGGTGGAATATTTTTGATGCTAGAACAAGCACAGAAAGAGACCCAGTAGATGAGAGTCATCGCTATTCACTGCCCACGCACTGTACGGCTCCTCTGTTCTGCGCCTCCTGCTGCTTGTCACCGGAGGAGCGGCGCAGAGCGGGGACACAGGCTAAATATCTCTCTTCACTCCATGTTTCTCGGCTCTGCCAAACAAAACACAACCCGACGTAACATATTTTGTTTTCACCGGATTTGGACCCATAAATAATAGTCCAAAAGCATCTTCTGTAATAATAAAAATAAACACAGATTACGCAGCGCTGCACAGAACTTGTCATATCAGTCCCTGTCCACAATGGGGCTCACAATCTAATCAGCCTACCAGTATGTTTTGGAGTGTGGGAGGAAATCGGAGGAAAACCACACAAACACTGAGAGAACATACAAACTCTTTGCGGATGTTGAACCTGTGCAGTCCTGGTGGTGGAGAGTATCCTGGTGGCCATCACTGCTTGAACCCATGTACCCAGCGCTGCAAGGCTGTAATGCTAACCACTAACCCACCGTGCCACCCCTAAACTATATTGTGTAGCACCCAGCGGTCATGGCCACCAGGATACTCTCCACCACCAGTGTTACTGCTCCCAGGACTGCACTTCATACCAACAGGAGTCATGAGCGCCACATCCGAAAATATTAAGAGCCTTAGGAAAACTGTTCTGCTGCCAATTCTTGGTGAACATTGGTTATAAGGCACCGCACCAGTGTAACACTGGTGGTGGAGAGTATCCTGGTGGCCATGACCGCTGGGTGCTACACAATATAGTTTAGGGGTGGCACGTGGCTTAGTGGTTAGCATTACAGCCTTGCAGCGCTGGGAACCTGGGTTCAAGCAGTGATAGCCACCAGAATACTCTCCATCACCAGTGTTACTGCTGCCAGGACTGCACAGGGTCAACATCCACAAAGAGTTTTTATCTTCTCTCCGTGTTTGCGTGCATTTCCTCCGGTTTCTTCCCACACTCCACAGAAAGCCTAATAATTCCTTGTCTAGGTGTCCACATCTGACACCCGTGATCCTGACCCCAATGTTTAATGCCCCCTCTGTTGACCCAACCTCAGGAACATCTCATTTCCAAATGTCTCACCAGAGGCAAACTCGGGGGATGATATTTCCAGGTAATTTGGGGAAAGCTTCACCTTTTTGGTTTATTTCTGCTTACCCACCTATTACACGGGTGCAGCTAATTACCCTTTTTTCTTTAACTCTTCCCCTGCTGGAGAGATGGGGACGATGAGTGGTATAAATAGGCGCACGGTATCGTCCTTGCTGTACGTCTCCTGTGGGATGTGATGAGTGACTGAAGGAGCCGCGTCTCGGATTCAGCAGGAGCGGTCGGCGTTGTTGGGAGCGCCAGACATGAGGCTTAATTAGAATATAGTGTTTGTGCGCGGCCATGTAATTAAACCGGGGGGACTCTACACCTTGTTCTTTTCCCCTCATTAATGCTCATTTACGCTGGTTTCACTTTAAAGTGACGGGTCCAGGAGACTTGTGAGTGAATGCATCCAATGGAAAGGGTCACTATTCAAAGGCACAGTGGGGTATAAAGCAGGAACAAAACAGCAGGGACAAGGAACGGGACTGTAATCCTTTTATAATACATCTGGATAAGGAGATTTCAGGGACCTTATGGGGAAAATTGTGCCAATTTATTGAGCACCCGCATCCATGTACAATCAGAGTAATGGTCAGCGCGGAGAACAATAGGCTAAGGCTGATGTGAGCCGAGGGATTGTCTCTGCTTTTATATTTAACTCCTGGTATTCCGAAACAAGATACTATATATACAGTCCTTAAAGGGGGTTTCCATTTAGATTGGGGTGATGGTAAATAGAGGAGAGAATATATATATATATATTACTCCCTCTGCTCCCGATCCCCCGTTCCTGCAGTAGTGTTGATGGCCACATGAGATTCTGGCCCAGACACGAGTTTGGAAAAGCTACACCACAGGGGGGTTCTATTCGGACTGGATATCCCCTTCATAGGGGTTGGCCAATTAATGTATCATATCCATATACCCAGGACAGGGGGAAGTTGTAGATCACTGGGAGACTGAACACTGGGACCTAGAACGATCTGGAGAAAAAGACACTACAGTACAGGGATAATACACACAGTGATGTCACAGTACAGAGATAATACACACAGTGATGTCACAGTACAGGGATAATACACACAGTGATGTCACAGTACAGGGATAATACACACAGTGATGTCACAGTACAGGGATAATACACAAAGTGATGTCACAGTAAAGAGATAATACACACAGTGATGTCACAGTACAGAGATAATACACACAGTGATGTCACAGTACAGGGATAATACACACAGTGATGTCACAGTACATGGATAATACACACAGTGATGTCACAGTACAGGGATAATACACACAGTGATGTCACAGTACAGAGATAGTACACACAGTGATGTCACAGTACAGGGATAATACACACAGTGATGTCACAGTACAGAGATAGTACACACAGTGATGTCACAGTACAGGGATAGTACACACAGTGATGTCACAGTACAGGGATAGTACACACAGTGATGTCACAGTACAGGGATAGTACACACAGTGATGTCACAGTACAGGGATAATACACACAGTGATGTCACAGTACATGGATAATACACACAGTGATGTCACAGTACATGGATAATACACACAGTGATGTCACAGTACAGGGATAGTACACACAGTGATGTCACAGTACGTGGATAATACACACAGTGATGTCACAGTACGTGGATAATACACACAGTGATGTCACAGTACATGGATAATACACACAGTGATGTCACAGTACAGAGATAATACACACAGTGATGTCACAGTACAGAGATAATACACACAGTGATGTCACAGTACATGGATAATACACACAGTGATGTCACAGTACAGAGACAATACACACAGTGATGTCACAGTACAGGGATAATACACACAGTGATGTCACAGTACAGAGATAACACACAGTGATGTCACAGTACATGGATAATACACACAGTGATGTCACAGTACAGAGATAATACACACAGTGATGTCACAGTACAGAGATAATACACACAGTGATGTCACAGTACAGGGATAATACACACAGTGATGTTACAGTACAGGGATAATACACACAGTGATGTCACAGTACAGAGATAATACACACAGTGATGTCACAGTACAGGGATAATACACACAGTGATGTCACAGTACAGAGATAATACACACAGTGATGTCACAGTACATGGATAATACACACAGTGATGTCACAGTACAGGGATAATACACACAGTGATGTCACAGTACAGAGATAGTACACACAGTGATGTCACAGTACAGGGATAATACACACAGTGATGTCACAGTACAGAGATAGTACACACAGTGATGTCACAGTACAGGGATAATACACACAGTGATGTCACAGTACATGGATAATACACACAGTGATGTCACAGTACAGGGATAATACACACAGTGATGTCACAGTACAGGGGTAATACACACAGTGATGTCACAGTACAGGGATAATACACACAGTGATGTCACAGTACAGAGATAATACACACAGTGATGTCACAGTACAGGGATAATACACACAGTGATGTCACAGTACAGGGATAATACACACAGTGATGTCACAGTACATGGATAATACACACAGTGATGTCACAGTACAGGGGTAATACACACAGTGATGTCACAGTACAGGGATAATACACACAGTGATGTCACAGTACAGAGATAATACACACAGTGATGTCACAGTACAGAGATAATACACACAGTGATGTCACAGTACAGGGATAATACACACAGTGATGTCACAGTACATGGATAATACACACAGTGATGTCACAGTACAGAGATAATACACACAGTGATGTCACAGTACAGAGATAATACACACAGTGATGTCACAGTACATGGATAATACACACAGTGATGTCACAGTACAGAGATAATACACACAGTGATGTCACAGTACATGGATAATACACACAGTGATGTCACAGTACATGGATAATACACACAGTGATGTCACAGTACAGGGATAGTACACACAGTGATGTCACAGTACAGGGATAATATGCACAGTGATGTCACAGTACATGGATAATACACACAGTGATGTCACAGTACATGGATAATACACACAGTGATGTCACAGTACAGAGATAACACACACAGTGATGTCACAGTACAGGGATAATACACAGTACATATGGGTCACATTTATTAAAGCCCTTGCACCAGTTTTCTGTCTGACTTTGCACAGGTATTTATAAAGTGTCCGTGCCAGATATGTGTCGCAGGTGCACTATACCCGGCGCAACACACATTTCTGCATTGAAGGGGGCGCTCCGGTGCTCAGTCGGACCGTGCTCCACATTTATTGTGAAGCCCGACACAATTGTGTCGCATGCCCCATGTTAAAGGTGCACCACTCTGCCAGGGCAGTGCAGGGGGCGTCACATTCATCAAGAACGTGCACTACAAATCATGAATCTGGCGCCCCCTGCACACTACACAGGACACTGCACTCAGTACACACTGCACTGCTCTTGATAAATGTGGCCCTATACCAGTCTGAATGGATCAAAAGTTTATCTTTCTTCCAATTGTTGGACCCCTAGTGATTTGTATCTTATCCTCTGGATAGGGGAGAAGTTACAATAGTGAAATAACACTATAAAGGAGTTACAATAGTATCTGTTGTATGTGATAGGGTTATTCCCATCTCTGTGGTTTCCCTTTCTTCACCTCCCTAAATAGTTTGTACATTGTGGTCAGTAACTGCTGACCCAGAGGTAAACAGGAGTTACACAGACAGTAGCTCTAGTGTGTTTACTTCTATGTAGTTGTATGTAGTATGGTCGTTACTGGCAGTGGGCGGGTCCATTTGAACCTAACCTCCTCGATTATAATCCACTACTATATATGGGGCACTAAATATCTGTAAATTAGAGGGGCTCTGTAAATATTTACAATGGTTTGAGACACAGCATCTCTAAATACATATATACAGTATCTCTATACAGAGCTTGGTTCTGTTGCTGTATTTCTATACAGAGCTTGGTTCTGCTGCTGTAGTTCTATACAAAGCTTGGTTCTGGTGCTGTAGTTCTGTACAGAGCTTGGTTCTGGTGCTGTAGTTCTGTACAGAGCTTAGTTCTGGTGCTGTAGTTCTGTACAGAGCTTGGTTCTGGTGCTGTAGTTCTGTACGGAGCTTAGTTCTGGTGCTGTAGTCCTACACAGAGCTTGGTTCTGGTGCTGTAATTCTATACAGAGCTTGGTTCTGGTTCTGTAATTCTATACAGAGCTTGGTTCTGGTGCTGTAGTTCTATACAGAGCTTGGTTCTGGTGCTGTAGTTCTATACAGAGCTTGGTTCTGGTGCTGTAGTTCTATACAGAGCTTGGTTCTGGTGCTGCATTTCTATACAGAGCTTGGTTCTGGTGCTGTAGTTCTGTACAGAGCTTGGTTCTGGTGCTGTAGTTCTATACAGAGCTAGGTTCTGGTGCTGTATTTCTATACAGAGCTTGCTTCTACTGCTGTATTTCTTTAAAGAGCTTGGTTCTGGTGCTGTAGTCCTACACAGAGCTTGGTTCTGGTGCTGTAGTTCTATACAGAGCTTGGTTCTGGTGCTGTAGTTCTATACAGAGCTTGGTTCTGGTGCTGTAATTCTATACAGAGCTTGGTTCTGGTGCTGTAGTTCTATACAGAGCTTGGTTCTGGTGCTGTAGTTCTATACAGAGCTTGGTTCTGGTGCTGAATTTCTATACAGAGCTTGGTTCTGGTGCTGTAGTTCTGTACAGAGCTTGGTTCTGGTGCTGTAGTTCTATACAGAGCTAGGTTCTGGTGCTGTATTTCTATACAGAGCTTGCTTCTACTGCTGTATTTCTTTAAAGAGCTTGGTTCTGGTGCTGTAGTCCTACACAGAGCTTGGTTCTGGTGCTGTAGTTCTATACAGAGCTTGGTTCTGGTGCTGTAGTTCTATACAGAGCTTGGTTCTGGTGCTGTAGTTCTATACAGAGCTTGGTTCTGGTGCTGTAGTTCTATACAGAGCTTGGTTCTGGTGCTGTAGTTCTATACAGAGCTTGGTTCTGGTGCTGAATTTCTATACAGAGCTTGGTTCTGGTGCTGTAGTTCTGTACAGAGCTTGGTTCTGGTGCTGTAGTTCTATACAGATCTAGGTTCTGGTGCTGTATTTCTATACAGAGCTTGCTTCTACTGCTGTATTTCTTTAAAGAGCTTGGTTCTGGTGCTGTAGTCCTACACAGAGCTTGGTTCTGGTGCTGTAGTTCTATACAGAGCTTGGTTCTGGTGCTGTAGTTCTATACAGAGCTTGGTTCTGGTACTGTAATTCTATACAGAGCTTGGTTCTGGTGCTGTAGTTCTATACAGAGCTTGGTTCTGGTGCTGTAGTTCTATACAGAGCTTGGTTCTGGTGCTGAATTTCTATACAGAGCTTGGTTCTGGTGCTGTAGTTCTGTACAGAGCTTGGTTCTGGTGCTGTAGTTCTGTACAGAGCTAGGTTCTGGTGCTGTTTTACTTACACCAAGGTTGGCTCTGGTGCTAATTTTATGTACAGAGCTATTACCAGTATATTAATTTGTTCATTTGTGCAGGGACATGGTACAAATATCAATAAAGGGAGGGGTCACTGTATACACTAAAATGAATGCAGGGAAAGCATTGTATATACTGTACTGGCTCTTGGATTCCAGTCAAATCTGTGACCATGCCCCCCCCCACCACCTGCCATTAATAACACTGACATCTTATGAGACAGGGGCCCCTCCAGCACTAATGCCTGTACCCCTATATGTAGGCCCCTGCTCCTAATATACAGAGATCTTGACAGAACGCTGCATACGATGAAGTCTCATAGACATAACATTCCATTAATAGGAGTCATCCTGGACTGAAGGCTAATTATAGGTGGGGGCGGGGTTACGTCTCCCCATGTCCCCCCTTACATAATGATTACATGTCATCTCCCACCTACACCCGTCCGTCATGTATCTACAGAAGACTCCGCAGATAGACCATTTTTGTCTAACCGAAAGCACAGGCTTAGCTCAAAGTGTCCATTAAGGAATCGGTAGCGCGTCTACGCCTGGGACAACCTCCCGCCGAGTGCTTACAGAAATATCATTCTGCTACAATTACCTTGTCGAGGAGTTAGTAATCAGAATCTGCGCTGAGCAGCAGCCCGCCATTATATTCCTGAAAGCACCACAGCCGCCGGGCTCTGTCTCCGCAGTTCTCCGGCTGTGGTGGAGCTACCACCCCAAGCCACATTGTACGCGCACAGCACAGGCGTAAACACGCATTACGGTTTTACAATTTCACTTTGTAAAACGGCCGAGGTTATTATAGATCTGTGAGAGAAAGGGTCCACCCAAAAAAAGCAGGAGAGGGAAGCTGAAGAAGGACACTATTAGGATGGCGGTAATCAGCCAGGAAACGGGCGTGGGGGGGATTTGTAGTGCGGCCGACAGAGAAATAATTATCAGGGGGTTTAATTTGTCTATTTTTAGGGGGAAAAAGTGCTTTTAGGTCCTAATTCTCTATGCTATAGGTCAGTGGTGAACAGAATTATGGCTCGGATGTATTATATATCTTCTGTATCCCATGTGTTCTTTTCCACAGCGTCACATTATAATCAGGTTCCTGTCACACAGTTATAACTGAGGGCCTCACAGCTCAGCCTCCCTGACTGTATACTTATGGTATGGAGACTGTAGAATAAAGCAGTTGGTCCCCTTACCCACCCATGTTTTTTTGTAATGTGCGTATGGGTGCAGGATATTAGGTAATTTACCAACATACATCTATAAAAGGAAAACCTAACTATACTTACCGGTTGGCGTCTTCTCCACAATCCCGGAACACATCTTCTTGAAGGAAATCTATTATTGGATTTGATGCATTATGAGCCAAACATACCTTGAGAATGCTGTAGCTACACTGATGAAGAAACATATCTTGTTTGAGTTTTGCTCAAAAAACAATTATAACATTCAGGACCTTGGGAAATCTGTTTTGGATTCAGCCTGCCGTTCATAAACTACATTACATAAGCTTCCTGAAATGTCCAGACAGGACTAATCAACCTGAGCTGGATCACTCATACACATCAGCTGGGGGATGGCGCAGCAATTGATTACTACTGCCTGTCATGCACAACACAATGGGGCACATTCACTAAGGGTCCGTGGACCGCGATTCTGTCGGGTTTCCCAAATTTTTCCTTTTCCGCCGAATTGCCCCTAGTTTTCAGTGCACCCAATCTGATTGTGGCGCATCAGCGCTGGTTTTATGCGACACAAATCAGGGGCGTGGTCGTCGGACAACCCGACTGATTCAGACAAACCATGGAATTTAAAATACAAATTGTGTCGCAAAATCAGCACTCACATACACCGGGAAGAAGATGTTGAACTCAGGCGTAACTCAGCGGGGAATTGGGCGCACGACAAAAAAACTACTTTTAAACAAATGCTAATTAGCCTCGGGGGCTCCGTAACATACACAGAGTGCTCAGGTTTAATAACTATGTACACTGCAAGCAGTCATACTTACCTCCTCTCCCCTGCTGGATTCCGTTGACATCATGCAAGATACGTGCATACATTATAATTTAAGCACGCCTCCTGCATGATGTCACCGGTAGATGGAGGGTCATGTGATCTCTATCTGTCCATAAGCCGGGACCTTGATCTTATATTTATGAATGCTATCATAAGGTCCTGGCAGGGCGATTGCTCATGGACAGATAGAGATAACATGACCCTCCATCTGTAGCCATTTTAAGGTCAGGAATGTCTGGCTGATGAGGGAAAATTACCAAAAATACAGCCCCACACACATTACAAACATGTGGTAAAGTGGAGGATAATCACAGTGCACCCCCAGCTAGCAGAGACGATTCTGTCTCTAAATGGTCATATTTTGCCCTATTGAGGCATTTCGAGATTAATAGCAAAGCAAAAAGGAAAAAGAAATCATCAAAATCAAGATTTTTTTATTTTTAAGAAAATCCACCATCAATATCCATCATGATAACTTGTTGGCTCAGTGGTTAGCACTACAGCCTTGCAGCGCTGGGGTCCTGGGTTCAAGTCCCAGGGTCAACATCTGCAAAAAGTTTGTATGCGCTCTACGTGTTTCCGTGGGTTTCCTCCAGTTTCCCTCCAAAACATAGTTGTAGGATGATTAGATGGTGAGCCCCATTGGGGACAGGGACTTGGGATTTGGGAATCTCTGTGCAGCGCTGCGGAATCTGTGTGCGCTATATAAATACAGAATTATTATTATTATGATAACCCAGGGGCACTTACTCATAGATCCAGGCCCGTGACTGTAGTCATTTTTTTTATCCATGGTCTCCTTACTGTTAATAGCATGCTAATGATTCAGAAGGCCTATGGGGGGGGGGGGGGGGGTGTTATCAGAGCTCCTCTGTGCTGCAGCTTCACAGCACTTCCACCCTCCCACTGTGTGAGATCACATAATGGAGAGAGAGGACATGCTGAGGGTGCGGGAGGGAGAGACAGTGTAACAACTTGTGAAGCTACAGCATGAAGGAGCTCTAGTGTTGCCTCCCCCCTCCAAGAGTCCTTTTGGTTCATTAGCATAATTGTAAAAGTTGATATTAGAAGGAAGGTGGTCACGGATTAAGGTAATGATATGAGGTTTATATTATGACACAAACCACAGGATCAGATTTTAAGGCTTTGACTCTTTTTGTTATTTCAGTAAAGAGAAGACGGCAGCTTCTCCCGGGATGTATCCACAGCGAGCCGGAGGGTCGGCCAAATCTCGCAAGACTTCAACTACCAACAGGGAAAATGCCAAGTCTACATAGATACAAGATCTTCAATGGCTTCTCAATGTTCTGAGCGTTCAGCGCATGCTCACACAGTTTGGTTTTTCTAGTACGTTTGTTCACAGGTCATTAAATGATATATTTACTCATGTACCCGTGTGGTTAGAAAGGGTTATTAAAAATAAAAATATTGCATTTTATAAATAAAGCAAGAATAGTGCACGATGTAGAGATAACACATGTAGAACCTCTCCAGGTTACAAGATCGGGTCCAATCAGTCTAGAAAATACAAGGTAAAGGAAACCTACAATCACAGATCTAATAAGGTAGATGCGATGGCAGGTTCCCGTATTCTGCCCCAGTCCTATCATTGTTTTGATTAAACTTTTACTTCAGCAGACCCTTGTGAAAATGTTATCTTTTATATATACAACTTTCCTCTACTGTTCTACTGGGGCGTGGAGCTGCTGCGCATGCGCAGAATTCTGGCTTTGCAGACGAGTGCACGCAGCAACAGTGAGCTGTGCAGAGCAGACAGGAGGGTAGGAGGGATCGTAAGAGGCTACTGGGGCGTGTAGCTGCTGCGCATGCGCAGAACTCTGGCTTTGCAAACAAGTGCACGCTGCAACAGTGAGCTGCGCAGAGCAGACAGGAGGGTAGGAGGGATCGTAAGAGGCTACTGGGGCGTGGAGCTGCTGTGCATGCGCAGAACTCTGGCTTTGCAGACGAGTGCACGCAGCAACAGTGAGCTGCGCAGAGCAGACAGGATGGTAGGAGGGATCGAAAGAGGGCACTGGGGCGTGGAGCTGCTGCGCATGCGCAGAACTCTGGCTTTGCAGACGAGTACACACAGCAACAGTGAGCTGCGCAGTGCAGACAGGTTGGTAGGAGGGATCGAAAGTGGGCACTGGGGCGTGGAGTAGCCGTTGTTCCCACTCTACGGCGCGACTACTCCACTCCTCAGTAGCCTCAGTAGAGTAAATGTGCAGATAACATTTGTACAAGGTTCTACTGAAGTGATAGTTTAAATGCTTAAGGACCGCCCAAAATAAATATATGTCAAAAAGAGGTAAGGTCTAAACAGGCCAGGTGTCTGCTGTATTATACAGCAGACACCTGCAGCTAACTGCTGTGCTCGGTGCTGGCAACAGGTGTGGCAGTTAACTTGTTAGTTGCTGTGGTCAAAGATGATCATTTCACACGGGAGCAGCCATATAACTGCCAACCAGCACCCCCACAACGTTATCAGGGCTTGTTGATTGGCAGCCGTAGGTGCCTCCCAGCTGTTATGGAAACCAATAAAACACTTTCTATGGATCAGGCCTAACTTGGTTCAGAAAGGTTTGGGAAACCCCCATTTAAAAACATAAGAAAACCTATACAAATATGGTATCCCCGTCATCGGACCAACCCAAAGGATACACGAAATGTGCCATTTGGAGAGCACAGTAAAAGCCATAAAAACAGTGTACACAAGAAAATGCTGCAAATGTGTTTTTTTCCTATCTATTCATCACATTTGAATTTTTTTCCAGCTTGTCAGGCATACAAGTCATGGAATATGAAATCCGGTCACAAGGACGGGCAATTCTTAATGCGGAAAATAAGCTCTCGTATAGCTCTGCAGTCATAAAAATGGAAAAGTTATTGATATTTAAAGAAGGGCAGTGAAAAATGAAAGTGCAAAAAACTAAAATGACCTGGTCCTTAACTGGATAATCAAAAGAATAGTACAGGAACCTGCCATCGGACCTACCTTATTAGGTAGATCTGTGATAGTAGGTTTCCTTTAAATCCGAGGATACAATACGTCCTTTTAAGAACTTCATACAGTTTGCCAGAACCAGGCTAAAAGTAGCTTTAAAATCCTTCCCAGGACGTCAGTGTTTGGTTATGATGGAGGGAGCGTGGAGACATTAATGCCGGAGATGGAGGTGTGAGCTCCTTATTTCGATCTTCGCTCTATTCTTGGTGTGAGGCTATAATAACTTTAGTATTCTCATCTCCCTGGAAGCCAATGAGCTGAAGGATGAGCGTTCACCTCCACCCGCTTGTGGGGCTAATATTGATTTATGTAAAAATAATAAATAAATCAGATTAAGAACTAATTATATGGAATTAATTAATGTGCGCAGACCTGGGGTATATATCTGAAGCCTCCATCGAATAAAAGAGAAAATCTCAGCATGCCAAACACAAAGCTGGACCTTGGGTGTCCCCAACAATTGGCTTTAGGGGCAGTGTCTACGTGTTCAAAAAACTTTGGACTTAGTATCCTCTCCAAATTCTTATAAAAGCCATCCATCCTCTGTCCTATGTGTATATATATATATATTCTATTATATTTATTACCACACTATCTGATCAGAGACACAATACACAGATCTTGAATTGTCCCGCCACCAGACCGGCTTTGAAAACGTTTACAAACTTTCTTAAATCCAATTCTCAAACTCTAAACGTCACCTGCATCCCTGCCTACATGACAATCAGAACCTTCCCCTCCATCAGTAACGTCACAGATTTTCCGGCTCGTGTCGTGACTATATTAGTGCTTAATATTTCATACAAACAGGTTGGCAGTAGTGGATGTTGACAGCATCGCACGGGAGATCCGCAGGGGGGGTACGGTAAATTATTTCCCTTCGTCCCAATGCCCAGGGTTTGTTGCACTGTGTGGGGCGATATCATCTTCCATTCAATCTCTACAAGCAATATAATATTGAATAGAGCATTAGGGAAGCATGCACGCCACCATTTTATTAACGTGAGCAGGTGGGCACATTTGCAGACCTCCTTTCTCGTAGCTGCAAGAGATAGAACAACTACGAGTTGCAAATATTTATGTAATTACCAGCTGTAGCCCCCGGCATTGCCTGGGATACTAAATAACTGTTCTTAGCTATAACAATATAGAAGGGTTCAACAAAAAAAGATTTTACATCTCTCTCTATTCATATTACCTCACACATTACCAATCTTATATTAACCAAAGCACAGAGCTCATATTAATGACCTGGGGCAAAATAGAAGCTGAGCTGCGATTGGTTGCTTACTTCCACATCAGCAGCAGCAGACAATGGCTTATATATATGGTGGTTAATAACTGTATTTTGGAAAGTGTGGGGTGAAAACCGAGTCTATGACGTACCCTGAGTCACAGAGAGCGTCTGTGCACAATTGGTGAGTGTAAACAGGACAATCGTAGGCATACATACATAAACTTTCCGTTTGCCACTCAATTTGAGACACCATCATGTGCACGTAGCTCAATTTCAAAAATTGTTCGGTAGAACTTGCATTTCTCCAGTATATTAGGCTCTGGTTAAAGTGGTTGTACCAAGTTTGAGACCAATACCTTAAAAAAAGACAAAAATTGCGGGCAACTGCGTCCTCTGCACCAAGTTTAACTTATAACTTCTATTCCAGCAGTCAGACCATAACCAAAAAAAGAGAACAAATTAATGGACTTGCATGATCCGTTCCATTTGTCAAAATAGAAAACATTGGAAATTGCAGAGTCTGCCCTGCCATAGTCTTGAATGGATCATCAGGTTGAGCAGGTGTCCATTGTGATCGGTCGGGGTCCCTCAATCGATCCGTTATTATCACGTATCCTGCGTGGTCACTGTAGAGTGATTGGCGCGGTCTACTTCTGGCTCCATACACTGTGCGAATATGATCAGTGCATGATCCAGGTGTCGGACCCCCGTAACCTCCAATTAATAACCATTTATTGTGAGTCCTAAAGAGCCCCTTTACCCGTCTCTCTCATTAGTCACAAGGGCCTCCAAGTGACACTATGCCAAGAATACACAAATATTTTCCCAAATACAGATGCAAATAGAATGTGAAACACATTAAATATAAATCGCCACGGCAGCCTCTTCGACACGATCGGGGCAACCCGAATTTAACAAGGAGATCAATCTGTGACCTAAGAACTAATTAAAATAATCTAATTGAATATGCGCCGTTTCCCGGCTATTCCTCTGATGAGAAATATTGTAGCGTAATTGCAATAGGATGTAACGTATGACACGAGTCCCGCAGAAACACAAATAGTTGATGATCTCAGGAATTTCACTATTAGCTCTCAGGCCGTAGGGGGAAAGCAAAAAAAAAAAAAATAGCAGAATTACTAATTTACGTCTGCTGACAGTCTCTGCGTATCGGGGCTCCCGCGAGAGTCTTTAATTGCTCTGTAAACTTCAGACTTAAGTATTCCTCAACATCAAGAGTCAAGTTGGTGTTGAAAATGTGAAGGGAAAAAAAACCGTGGTTGACATGTTTATTAAATAGTTATAACCACCGAGGACGAGGAGAAGGGGGAGGAGAGGACGGGATCTTACATCCAAAATGAACTCAACGGGCGAAATGTAAAATAAATAAATATCTAAAAAAAAATGAAGCGGCCGGGGTCGTCCTGACACCATCATCACACATCAACTTAATTAGGCGATCCCGCATAAATTAATTTACATTTCAATTAATGTCCTGAGCAACAAAACACAGCGGTAATAGGGTAATTGGATGCTGGGGAGTGCGGATGCAAGGAAATAGTCGCTTTCTTAGGAAGAATTCCGATTCTTTTTTTTACCCCCCTTTTCCTCCGCATTACTATAAATTACCTAAATAATGATTGTTCGTTTGGGCAGGTCCCCGCTCCCTTCTGGGTCTAATTATAAAGACTTAGTACCTCATTAAGCAAAATGGTTTTGGAGTCACAGGAAAACATTACTCTAGTCGAGAGTCATTAGTTTTTACAAAAGAGGGAATTCTGCAGAAATCGGACACATTAAGCGCTATGGAAGGGAAATTCTAAACAGCCGGCATTATTGTGGAGGATCTTTAGATAATGGAAAATAAAATTATTCCCCTAATTCTTGTCATGCATCTTACATATGAGTTTCTAGGAGACGCAATGCTGCCTTAACTAGATAATGGTGATTTACAATGAAAGAGACTCGACCATAAAATGTCATTACGCTCCGAATAATCAAAGAGTTTTATTCCATGCGTTAACATCGGGGACATAAATTAAAGCCGGATTAACGTGGATGTTCAGAGGTCTCGGCAGAAACTGTGTGGGGCATATAGAAATGCAGCAAGTGGGAAACCACAGTTCTACCCAACTGGTTTCACTTTGGCCCCAATGAAAAGGGCTTCCATGTGGCTTCCTTGGTTTTCACTGTTTAACCCCTGCACTGTGATGTCGCTATCCTGGTGTTGATGACTCTTGACCTCGGCCGTAGAAGGAATGAGAGTAGAATGAATGTCTGTGGTCCCCAAAGAACATATTCAGATAGTAGGCCAAGGTAATTGGTATAAAGACATCCATCAAGGTTAAGATCTCAAAGGCCTTCTGGCACTGGAAAGGACAAGACCCAAAAGGTTCCATGTCATGGCAGACAGTACAGGTTTAGGGTCCAACAAACAAGCTAAAAGTCAAACGCTAGTAGTCAAGAGCAGATGAAGGCAAACAGAACTTAAAGAGGACCTTTCACCACCCCAGACTTCCCAAACTGAACATACCATAAAGCAGGCTCTAGCATCCTGATTCTGGGGCACTTGGAATTTTCCTTCTAGCCCCCTCCGTTCCCGAGATATGATCCCGGGGATCTGACGATTCAGAGGTCTGTATGGTCAGAAAGGAGGAGCTGCAGCATGGGTGGGGGGCGTGAGTATGCTAAAATCTTTTGACACCATCCAATCAGCGTTGGATGGTGTCAGTTAAGAGACTCCTTTGTATTGGGGTGAGCACGCGCCGAGCAGCGGCTGCGCTCCCCTGGCATCATGTGTCTGTAGTGCTGAGTGCGCGTAGCTGCTTGTCCCTGGCAGCACATGGAACACAGCACGATCTCGCGAGATCACGCTGTGTTCCAATGTAAAGCGCACTCGGAGCGCGCAGTCCCAATACAAAGGAGTCTCTTATCTGACACCATCCGACGCTGATTGGATGGTGTGCAAAAGATTTTAGCATACTCACGCCCCCACACCCGTGCTGCAGGTCCTCCGTTCTGACCATACAGACCTCGGAATCGTCAGATCCCGGGGGTCATATCTCTGGAACGGAGGGGGCTAGATTCAGAATTCTAGAATTCCAAGTGCCCCAGAATCAGGATGCTAGAGCCTGCTTTATGGTATGTTCAGTTTGGGAAGTCTGGGGTGGTGAAAGGTCCTCTTTAACCAAACAGACAGGGCAACAAACCTTTACCGGGACCCTTGTTAAGGAAGAAGTTGCCGTCATGTCTTCCTGATACTTGATATACTAATTAATGTGTCACTAATCTGATTTCAGTAGGGGCTATTTTTGAGGTATCCTCCCTATGACAGGGACATGGACTTCGCTGCAGGGAACCGCCGGAGGAGTCATAACATTTTAGCAATGGCACCAAAGAAACCGGTAAAATACATGGTCGGGATACAAGCCAAGGTCAGGGCAAATGGAAATACAACCTTAAGAGGTAATCAATGTACAGGTCAGAGCATGTGGCACAGGCTTCTATAATAATTAAATACATAATTCTTTATTTATATAGTGCACACAGATTACGCAGCGCTGCACAAAGCATGACAAATTGGTCCCTGTCCCCAATGGGGCTCACAATATAAACAATAAATCAGGAAAAAGGGACAAAATTGTAGCCTGACACCTTTGAAGGATGCTACCAGAAACTGAGCAGAGGATAAAACCAGCTGAAAAGATACATTAAGTACCAGGATGACAAGTTCTAACAAAAAGAAAATCGTCATTTGGACTTTTTCCTTGATATCAGATCCGGTCTCTCAGGGTCCTGGCACCTTGACCACTGGGTTCGTTGTGACACATTAAGGAACTTTTGACACTAACCCCTGCTCTGTGATGTGTATAGAGGGGACTCCGTTTATTATTTAAAGGAAACCTACCATTTCAAATGGTAGGTGTAAGCTGTAAGTACCGAGCACCAGCTCAGGGTGAGCTGGTGCCGGTGCTTACTTTCGTTAGTGTTAAAACCGCGGTATCGCGGTTTTAACACTTTTTAAACTTTATAGCAGAAGCTGCCTCCGGCATTTCCTTTGTAGGCGCGGGCACGGTCGCGCGCACGCAGCGCCGAAGCAGCTTCTGCTATAAAGTTTAAAAGTGTTAAAGCCGCGATACCGCGGTTTATAACACTAACGAAAGTAAGTACCGGCACCAGCTCACCCTGAGCTCACCCTGAGCTGGTGCTCGGTACTTACAGCTTACCCCTGCCATTTGAAATGGTAGGTTTCCTTGAAGCCCGATCACTTATTTTCCATATCCTTAGATTATATGCAGGTTAATGGCTGGCACACACCTACAGTATAGACATTGGGCCTCCAGGATCTACGTCCGATACTGGATTTTTC
The DNA here is from genome assembly GCF_040894005.1 of Engystomops pustulosus. Lineage (NCBI taxonomy): Eukaryota > Metazoa > Chordata > Amphibia > Anura > Leptodactylidae > Engystomops > Engystomops pustulosus. The sequence goes on along the minus strand of NC_092420.1, from coordinate 86,615,394 downwards.
ACCAGAAATTTTTAAATAAACCAAGGAACAGGAAAAATCTTTATGATGCGACTTTCCTACATGTAGATCACAGAAGTGTCTCCTTATTTCTGAAGGGCAGAACAAGCGACTTCTTGTATTTCCCATCTCACTCCTGATGCTCTGAAATGACTGGAATAAACGGAGCAGTGATATCGCTTTCATCAGTGTCCGGGGACAATTTCTCTTCTCTAAGTGTCTCTTTGATGGCTGCATTCCTTCCATAAATGCTCCGGCGATAGACCAATGCCTTTTTCATCTCTGCTATTATCACCTATTCATTTCTTACTGCTTATATGCAATGAAGGAGAATCCGGAAGGAATTGAACATTTAGAACTTGGAGAGACTGAAGGATACAGGAACCCATTTAGTAAAATTCTGAGAACTTATGTAAATAGTTACCATAAGAACAAATTCCGAATTCCAGATACTGATAGTCTACCATCAGCTCCGTGTTTGCTGTTTATTCCGTAAGTTTATCATTCTCTGGCTTGTTTGCGATCGTTGTGTAGGCTTAAATGGTTTGATACCTCTGGACCACCGCTGATGATGACGTAAGTAAGACACCTGGGACCGGAGTCTAAGTGGCACCACCAGTTTTCACCACAGCCCACCGCAAAGTGGGATGGTCTTGCTGCGGCGGGGTACCACCAGGTCGTTCCACAGGAGTGACTTAGTCCGCGGTGGCTGCCAAGGCGTGGTACAGAAACGGAAGGCAGGTTCGTGGTTGGGGACAAGCAGGAGGTCAAGACAGGCGCCAAAGGTTCAGGGTCAGAGAAACTTTCATGTTTGAAGTATCGTGGAAGGGTGAACATCCTCCGTCTCTGGTGACAATGATCTGACACAGTAATTTTCTGTTGTATTACAGTTCTACCTCTTTTTGCTTTCATGTTTTTACCACTGCATCCAGATGTAAGTATCATGGGGGAACGGCAGGTGATGGGGTGGTAGGGGTCACAGGAACAACTTTAACCAACGATTAGCCTTCTTAGACCTGAACACAACAAAGGAAGTGATACCCTGGAGCTGTGGCTACATGTCGCGGCTACTCCACGCCCCAGTAGCCTCTTTGATCCTCCTACGCAGACATCTTCAGCGCACTGCTACAAGGAGCTGCGCACACTCGTCCGCAAAGCCGGAGTTCTGTGCATGCGCAGTAGCTCCGGCTTCGGAACCGAGATTGCACAGCTGCTTGCCTGCGTTCTGCGCATGTGCAGAACTCCGGCTTCGTGGAGAAGTGCGCGCAGCTCCTTGTAAACTACGCGCTCCTTGGGTAGAAGGATCAAAGAGGCTACTAGGGCGTGGAGTAGCTGCACCGTGTAGCTTCAGCTCCACGCCCCAGAAGCCTCTTTAGACAATTTGCATATTACCCTGGTTAAAGATTAGAAAAGATTGAGGGGAGTAAAGGATTAGCCCTAAAAAGAGCTCTCCTTACATATGTTAGATGCACCTACCACTAGATCCACCTAAATAGGCAGATCCGTAGTGGTAGGTTACCATTAAGGACAAACTTAAAGGGGTCGTCCACTCTTAGCAAATAATTGATATGCTTTGTGTAAGGAAAAGTTATACAACTTTCCAATATACTTTCTGTATCAATTCAGCATGGTTTTCCAGATCTCTGCTTGCTGTCCTTCTACAGAAAGCTTCTATGTTTACTACTAGTAGACAGAAATCTGTCCATGGTCACACAGGTGCACAGCTCGTTATATCACAGTTCAGATAACTCTGTTATACGAACGAGCCGCGCACCAGTGGGACCATGGACAGATTTCGACCCACAGATTTCCTTACACAAACCATATCAATTATTTGCTAAAAGTGGACGACCCCTTTAAGGATATTCTCATGCAAATTATTTCTTACATTTATATTCAGAATCATCCCGCAGTGTTACAGCTCCTCTCCTTGGGCCTAGATTTATACACAATATCTCAGTTTGCTTTTTGTCCATAAATTTTGTACAGAAAATCGCCTTTGGTCAGCACATAAAACGCCGTACGTGAGCTTTTTCTCCGCCGACCTTCTTTATCCTAATCAGGTCTCCCATTCTCCGTCCAAAACAAAGGAAAGCGGAAAGACCAAAGTATATTTATTTTTCAGTGACAGAATCTGAGATCTACAAATACTTCTGCATCACAAGTGGGCTTTGTCGATATTTAATTTGTAAATCTGGGCAGCCTGACCTTAGCGCGGCTCGCGGCGTCTAAAAGTTCTTATAAAGGACATTTTAAATGACAGGACTTAAAGATCAACTACAGTGTTGCTTCGGAAATGTCATGTGTTAACCAATTTCTGCGGCTGAGCCCTTCTACGGATCGGCTTTTCCTGCGCGCTGGCGGCGCGGCTGTGATTTATCCTATAGTTTTCGGATGCAGGGTATATAACAATATTTCATGTAGTCTGCGCCAATGCCGTCAATTCAAGAAGATGAGCGGCCTTTCGATGGTCTGTGCCGTCCAAAATGCATCCTGAACAGGTCTCCCCGCTTCTCCTGTATACCCAATACGGCGCCAACCTCTGGATGGAATTGCATTTGTTATAGTTAGTTAAAGGAATAAGTTGAATTATTCTTACCGTTAATTCCTTTTCCATTAGTCCACCATGACGGCCCTACATGGAGGATGACCCTTGACCCTGCAGGGACAGGAAGCGGAGAGGTTAAAACACCCCCCCCTGCATCCACATACCAGTGGCTTCCAATAACGAACCTTGGCAGTGGATACGACCCATTTATTATATGTTTCATTCACATACAATATAGTCATAAACATTTACAGCAATAATATGACATAGGGTGGGAATATACATGGGCCGTCATGGTGGACTAATGGAAAAGGAATTAACGGTAAGAATAATTCAACTTTTCCCCTAGCGTCCCCCATGACGGCCCTACATGGAGATATAACAAATAACCAATTCCTTTTAGGGGGGGACAACAGCCTGTAAAACCTTTCTACCAAAGGCTAACTCTCTAGCACAATGTAAGTCTAGTCTGTAATGTTTCGCAAAAGTCATGTGGCTGGACCAAGTAGCTGCTCTACAGATCTCCTCTATTGATGCTCCTCTCTTCTCTGCCCAGGATGCTGCCATGGCCCGAGTTGAGTGCGCTTTAACCTTCCCCGGGGTTTCTAATCGTTGAGTTGTATATGCTGCTCTGATTACTGATTGGATCCATCTTGCAATCGATGCTTTGGAGGCTTTTCTGCCCTTATTTCTACCCCCATATTGAAGAAGGATATTGTGATCCTGGCGCCAAGATTCAGTCTGTTTGAGATATTGTAATAGAGCTCTTTTAACATCCAAGGAGTGCCAGGCCATCTCTTTCGGATTTTTGGGTTCCTGGCAGAAAGAAGGCAGGATGATTTCCTGATTCCGATGAAAGTCAGATGAAACCTTGGGAATAAAAGTTTTGTCTAGAGTTAAGGTTACTCTATCACTGGATATTTTTAAATAAGGCTCTCTAATGGAGAGGGCTTGTATTTCTCCCAATCGTCTAGCTGAGGTTATAGCTACTAAAAATGTTACTTTTAGAGTCAGATCTTTTATGCTAGCTGATTCTAGAGGTTCAAACGGTGGCCCGGTTAGGTAGTTTAGAACTAAGGAGAGATCCCAGGTAGGAACTCTTTGTTTGAGTTGTGGCCTCAACCTGGAGGTGGCCCTAATGAATCTCTTAATCCATCTATGATCTGCGAGAGGTATATCAAAAAACGCCCCTAAAGCTGATATCTGTACCTTCAGTGTATTGGTTTTTAGCCCTTTTTCAAATCCTGCTTGTAGAAAATCCAGGACCTGAGAAATATTGGGAGATAATTGATTAGGGGTTGCTGTTCCACAGAAAGTTACAAATTTCTTCCATATTTTGGAATATATAGCAAATGTTATCGGTTTACGACTTGCCTTAAGTGTAGAGATCACACTGTCTGACAAGCCTTTAGACCTTAATAGTCCCCATTCAGGATCCAAGCCGAAAGCTTCAGGTTTTGCGGGTCTGGATGGTATATGGGTCCCTGATGAAGAAGGTCCTTCCGATATGGGAGTAATATTGGGTCTGCTATTGCTAATGCTTTTAGTGTTGCAAACCAATTCTTCTTGGGCCAAAAAGGAACTATCACAATTGCTTTTGCTCTGTCCGTGATAATTTTTTGTATCATCTTGGATATCAACGGCATTGGAGGGAAGGCATACATTAAGGGTGCGACCCACTTGTGACTGAATGCATCTCTCTGACAGATCGAGACATCTCTTTGCAGCGAGAAGAAAAGACCTGTTTTGGCATTTTCCTTGGTAGCGAAGAGGTCTAACACTGGAACTCCCCATCTCTGTGTTATCTGGCCATAAATTTCTTGGTTTAGAGACCATTCGTGATGGTCTATCAACCTCCGACTCAGGAAGTCTGCTATCCCATTCTGACTCCCTTTTAAATGTATAGCTGTTAGGGACAAAATGTTGTTCTCTGCCCAAGTGAAAATTTTTCTTGATAGCTGTAACAGGTCTTGACTCCTGGTGCCCCCTTGATGGCGGAGATAAGCTACCGTCGTCACATTGTCTGAGTAGACTTTGATATGGGAGTCTTTCAGATATTGAGAAGCTCCCTTTAGAGCTTCCCAGACCGCCTTCAACTCTCGATGGTTTGAGGATCGCTTCTGAGTCGTCAAGGACCATTGCCCTTGAAGATACCCTCCTTCCAGATATGCCCCCCATCCTGACAGACTCGCATCCGTCTGAATGACCTTTATTGGCCAAGGAAACCAGTGAACTCCCTTTTTCAGATGATCTTCTTCTGTCCACCACACTAGGGATGACTTTATGGATGGAGGTAGTTGGATCTTTTGATCTAGGTGCGAGGGATCTTTGTCCCAGGATGACAGAATCCAACTCTGAAAGGTCCTTGTATGACTCTGGCACCATTGGACTGCTCCTATGCAGGCGGTCAGATGCCCCAACACTTTCATAGCCTCTCTTATTGTGCAAGACTGACGTTGCAGAAATAACAGCATCTTTTGAATCATAAGGCTCCTTTTTTCCTCTGGTAGGAAGGACATCTGGAGACTGGAATTTAGTTGTATACCCAAGAAGACAGTTACTCTGTTGGGAATAAGATTGGACTTTTCCCAATTGATGATCCATCCCAGTTGTTGCAGGGTTGAAATAGTTAGATCCCTGTGTGAGATCAACTCTTCTTTCGTAGTCCCAATTATTAGCAGGTCGTCCAGATATGGAATGATCTTGACGTTTTTCATTCTCAGATGGGCTATTACTTCTATTAAAATTTTTGAGAAAGTCCTTGGGGCTGATGAGACCCCGAATGGTAAGGCCTTGTATTGGAACCTGAAGATTTCTTCCGTTGGAGAGAGAATCGCAAATCTGAGATACTTTTGGGACTGCGGACAAATGGGTACATGGTAATAGGCATCTTTCAGATCTATTGTACATAGGAATGCCTGATGAGGGATGAGATTGGTAGCTGAACTGATCTTTTCCAGTTTGAATTTCCTGTAGAGGATGAATTTGTTTAGTGATTTTAGGTTGAAAATTAGTCGGAAGGAGCCATTGGGCTTTTTTATCAGAAACAAGGGGCAATAATGTCCGGTCAATGTTGCACTCCTTGGTACTGGTACTACAACACCCATCTCTTGAAGTTTCATGACTTCCTGCCACAGTTGAAGAGAAAGAGATCGATTTTGCAGATTTGTTATTACAAATTTTTTGGGAGGAAGGGCTGTTAACTCCAATTTGTAGCCATTCTCCAACAGATTCAGGATCCAGGGGTTTGATGTTATCTGTGCCCACTGTTGATAGAACCCTAGGAGTCTTCCCCCCACTCTGGCGTCATTGCTTTCTGAACGGCTGAGTTGTGTTGCTGGAGCTGAGGAGAAAACCTCTTCCTTTTCCTCCTTTGGGATAGCTCCATCTCCCTTGCTTGCCTTTTCCTTTATAAGGAAATTTCCTTTCTCTTGGCTCACGAAAGGGTTGTTTCTTTGGAAAAGACTTTGTTTCTGGAAACCCTTTCCTCTTGTCTGCAGCCTTCTCTAAAATAGCATCTAGATCTGGTCCGAAAACATATTCTCCCTGAAACGGAATACCACACAATTTGGATTTGGAACGGAAATCCCCACTCCATTGTCTTAACCATAGCGTACGTCTGGTAGCATTTGAGAGGGCGCCTTCCTTTGCGCTAAACCTTACTCCTTCTGCTGATGCGTCCGCTATAAACGCCGTTGCAGATTTCAAAGTTGGCATTGTATCCAAGATGACATCCCTCGGGGTTCCACTTCTAACATGGTTTTCCAACTCCGACAACCAGAAGAACATTGTACGAGCCACAGATGTTGTTGCTATATTGGCTTTAAGGTTTAACATACTAGCCTCCCAGGTTTTCTTCAACAAGCTGTCTGCCTTCCTATCTAATGGATCCTTCAATTGTATCGCATCTTCAAACGGGAGATCCGTCTTTTTTGCAATTTTGGTTACCTGTATATCTACCTTAGGGGGGTTATCCCATAGGCGAGAATCCTGCTCATCAAATATTAAACGGTTCTTAAATTCTCGGGATACCGAAATTCTGTTCTCTGGCTCTCTCCACTCCTCTAAGATTAACTGTTTTAGGGTATCATTCACTGGAAATACTCTCCTTCTTTTTGCTTTTAGAATACCAAAGAGTTCATCCTGAACTGATTTGGATTCTTCAACATCCTCGATCTTAAGCGTATCTCGTACGGCTTTTAGCAGAGCATCTAAATCTTCAGACAGAAACATATATTTTGATTCCATTTTACATGCCGAGGAAGAGGGAGGTGGTTCCATTTCAAATAATTCTACATTTGATGTGGATGCCTGTTCGCCCTCAGAATCTGATTCTGAAAGGGATTCTACCACTTTGGGTCTTTTGCAAGGTGGCTGTAACTGCGGAATCAATGCAGAAATGGATGAAGACACTGATGTCTGAATCTCACTCTTTATGAATCCTTTCATTTCATCCATAAATGACGATCTTTCCTCTCGCATTAATCCATCAATACATTCCTTGCAGATTGTTTTCTTATAATTAGGAGACAGTTTATTATAACACATATTGCATCTTTTTGAAGACGCTTTTTTCCTCTCCACCTCTTTAGTTTTCGCCTTCTCCTTAGTATCCTGCTAAGAGAGATGGAGATCAGGAATTTACAGAGATCTTTTCGGTAAAGGAGGATAATCCCCCCGTCCCCCCAGATACCCCCGAAACCACTCACAGGAGTTATAGGCGGGGGTTCTGGTAATGTCACATCCATATTCAGGGATTCCATGCCTTAATCTAAACAAAGTATCATGTATTTAGATAATTCCAAACATAACATGTACTACAAGAAGACAAAACCTGACCTTATACAGAGTTTTTGCCGATTAAAGCTGCACCTGCATAACAGAATAAGGCAATTTAGATATTATACAGCAACATTAAGGTCATAGACCTGACAAAGTACCTTGCACCCCTGTTTAGGAGTGTCACGACCGAGTCACCGCTGATGTAATCCTATAGACCTCAGAGCAGCGTGTAGGTCGACCAGCGCTGGCGTCACGAGTAGATTCTGTAGACCTCAGATCAGCGTGCGCCATTTTTAAATTTTTTGGCGCCCTGCGCCGGCTTCAAAGGCCGAAAACGTCACTTCCGGTGAGACGCGGCCCACCGGAAGTTGTCATCGAGCTCCCGACACGTGGCCGGGAGCACCAAGATGGCGCCGCCGGGTGTCTTTGGCTTCCCGGAGCCGCAGGCAGAGCCGGCTGGAGACTTCGTGGGACCAGGAAGAGGAGGCACGGCGCTGATCGCGATCCCAAGTCTCCCAGGATGAAGGTAAGTACCCGCTCCTATTCAAAAAACTCCCCCATACAGTCCCACATGGCGGAGACCGGAGGAGTACTCTCCACTCCCTGCCCCTGTAGGGACAGGAAGCCACTGGTATGTGGATGCAGGGGGGGGTGTTTTAACCTCTCCGCTTCCTGTCCCTGCAGGGTCAAGGGTCATCCTCCATGTAGGGCCGTCATGGGGGACGCTAGGGGAAATTATAGGTTTCAAAACATTTGGGTATTAGCGGTAACATCAAGCACAGCCACTACGCAACGTGTGACAGCATCTGCCGTAAAGGGACAGCAGAATTCATCTCTTTTCCACTGATCCTGAAACGCCACTAAGGCTACATTCACACTGCCGCATGGGGGGCGTAAATACGGCCGATATACGTTCCCCATAGACGGCAATGGGCGCACGGCGCCCTACGGGAGCGGTGTGGTGCCACACACGTGCAGCACCATACCACTCCGTACCCCGTGAAAAGATAGGGCATGTCCTATCTTTACACGGCATACGGCGCGGTGCGCTATATGTTCCTATGGAGAGGGGAGGGGTGAGCAGCGCTCACCTCCTCCTCTCCCTGCGCGCTGCCGTGTGTCCGCCATGCCACAGTACGGCGGGCAGCGGCAGTGTGAATCTAGCCTTATGGTTTTCTCTGTGGACCATCCATGATAACTACATTTAGGGGTAACTCATTTAAAGGGCTATTGCGGCTGCAATGAGTAATGGAGCATGCAGAGATGCACTTCACTTCTATTGGACTGAACGTGTGCATAAACTGGCTGCAAATTGGGACGTTTAGGCCTGGTGGAGTCACTCCTCACCCTTCCCCTCTCCAGCCGGGCTGCCGCGCCAAAATACGTGTAGTAACTGGGCCTAATTAGACAGTGCACTAGACAGTCACAGTGCGGTAAGACACAGTGGGGCACATTTACTAAGGGTGCGCAAACCGCATTTCCCGACTATTTCCGTTTTGTGCCGCATTTAACTGGGGTTTAACTGGCGCCGACTTTTATGCGACACTAATCAGAGGGCATGGCCGCCGGACAACCCGACTGATTCGGACTGAGCGCGTGCTTTCAAATTGTGTCTCAAGACAAGCACTCACATACACCGGGAAGAAGAAGATAAACTCCGGCGGACCTGAGCGGGGAAGCGACACATGCAGGATATCGGGCGCACGATCTTATCAAATCACGCCGGACTTCATCCTCGTCGGACAACGCACCTCGGAGATCGCAACAGGACCAGGTAGGTAAATCTGCCCCAGTGTGCACCTGATAGAGCTAAATGGCGGCTGTGAGTTAGCTACTGGCCACAATAAATGGTTGTGTGCATGAGGCCTTAGTGTTTTTACCCAAATCCCATTCACACTCAGCAAAAAAAACCCAAAAAACTGCAGCAGATATCCATTGCAGTCATAACTCATATTTCTTTTATTTCGATGCAGGATGCCACTTTTGCAAATGTTGACCCCACCCTCTGCCATGGCAAAAACTGCATCTGTAACCACACGATTTCGGAAGTTTTCTACATTTCGGCATAAAAATGGAAAATTTTGCAATTTTACTAAAACTTTTGACAATGGTCAGAAGTTTAGGTCAGCAGGGGTTCAAGTGCCAAGACCCCTAGCAATCAAGAGCAGAATCACTCCATAATGATTTTTTTTGTAATAGCATTATTCAGACACACATGGCGTTTTTGGGCCTTTTTTACTAAGTGCGTTTTCAGATAGTTAAAAACGCATGCGTTAAAAAACGCATCCGTTTTTTGAAAACGCATGTGTTTTTGTCAGTTTTTCATTGCGCAATTTTGGAAAAACGGACAAAAACACATGCGGTTTTAAACGAATGCGTTCTTAACGATCTGAAAACGCACTTAGTAAAAACGGCCCAAAAACGCCATGTGTGTCTTCACCCTAAGGCTATATTCACACTGCCGTTGCCCGTAGCCGGCAACGGCAGTGTACGGGGAGAGGAGGAGGAGAGCGCAGCTCACCCCTGCCCCTCTCCATAGGAATTAATGACGGTCAGGTCAGGTCCTATCTTTTTCCGGGTGCGGCACCGTACCGCTCCCGTAGGGTGCCGTGCGCCCATTGCTGCCTATGGGGGACGTATATCGGCCGTAAATACGGCGGCCGTATATACGTCCCCCATACGTCAGTGTGAATATAGCCTTAGGCTGTGTTCACACGATGCGTCACGTCAAGTTTTTCGCTGCGTTTTCTACGCACCCCAAAGGCTTCAGCCTTGATCACATGCTGAGGCTTCATTGTGTTTCCATTGCAGATGCTAAAATGCAAAGTAACCTCGGCATGTGATCACAAATCAAGCCTTTGGAATGCATCAAAAAACGCAACAAAAACTGTGACGCAATGCATCGTGTGAACGCAGCCGAAGGCTTTTGAACATTCCTGAACAGGTTTTCTCAGGATGGATCCGCTAACAAGTTGAGTCGGAGAAGTTTGCCTTGTTCGCGTGGAGTTTCCCGGACCGGACCTCTAATCACTGAGCTGAATACATCATATACGGTCAGTCCAGGGATTACAGGTTCGGTTCAAGAAATCACGCAAACGCACATAGCGAGTTTCTCAGACTGAACTTGTTAGCAGGGAATAAACCTCATGCTGTTTTCTGGAAAATCAGCAGCGGACCCATCCTGGAGAACCCCTGACTAACCGTTCAGGAGTTTGGGAAAGCTGGGTTAATTTTAACAGGACTTTAGCTTTCCCCAACTCTCTTATAAAACAGATAGAACCGGAAATCTAAATGTGTAAACAAATATTATTAAAATATATTCACGTGATTTCCTATTGATATATATACCGGTATATATATATATCAATTGGCTTATTCACATCATTTCCTCCAGCATAGCTGCTCCTTCCTCCCACGGCGGTTAATGCACGAGCTGCTTCCCGGAGAGCTCCCGCACAGCTGCCAGTCACTGCCGGACGTGTATGGTAAGGAAGGCCTGTGACAACTAAGAAGCCGGGGACGCGAGTGATGTAACATCCGAGAGACGCGCCCCCTAGGCCGGGCACCGCCCACAAACACAGGGCGGGGATTGTTGGGCCGCAACGGGCGATGTGAACGGATGATTGCGGCGCTGCCGGTGACCGCGCCTAGGGGTAAAGCAGCGGCTTCTGTTGTTATTACGAGCTCTTATCTAATGCATTGAGTGACTGTGATTTTGTATATAGCTTGGCGTCCTGGGACTTGTAGTTCCACAAGGCTCCGTACTAAGCATTACATAGGCTGCACACAGGCCAGATTTATTCCAAACGTTTTCTGCATAAAGTCATGAATTTTGTTTTGTAAATGGACTACAATTTATAACTGAATTAATTTTCAGTTGCCGAAATTACTGCAATAAATCTGCCCCGTGTGAATACACTTTGAAAGTGTCTTCTTCACACAGTGGATAGGCTCCTTCTCTCCATTCACTTCTATGGTACAGGATGCTGCAAAATTACATTGTCTTTGGTAGGTCAGGGAAATTTGGGGTCCCCTGTTGGGTCCCTAAAGTGAGACCCTCCCAGAGATCAGACCTTTACCTCTGTTGCTGTTTTCCTATCTGTTTTTTTTTCTATAACAGATGTAACACAAAAATGTGACACATTTATTTCAATGGACCCATACACATGAGCTTGTTTTTGACGGATCCGTGTGGATGCTGTAGAAAACTCTGAGCAGGTCCTATTCCTGCTACACAGGTGTCATCCGTGAGAGGTCCATATTTGTGGGTCAGTTTATTGGTAACACAATCACGTGGCCATGCAATAGGTTGGTACAAATTGGTGACATCTTTTCCTAGCCCTTAAAAAACGGACAGAACATGGACCGTTATTGTGGATATACGGCTTGGCAACAAATTATACGCTGACGGACTGGAAAAACTTCTGGATCCTTTGTTTGCAGCCTGAATGTAGCACACGTTTATGTATAGGTCACATTTGTATTTTAGTGGGTTATTTTTACTAAAAAATAAAAAAAAACATTCATGCAGTGGCATCCATCAGGATCATGATAAAACTTGTAAGGTTTTCTATAACCTGCCAGAAAAATGAATACTTTTAAAGGCGTTTTGTGAATTCCTCAGTTCTTCGAACTCCCCTTTAACCGACTGGGACAAGCTTCTCCCCACTCCGCTTGAATTGCGTTTCAAAATTCAACTGCAGTGTGAACGCGTCCTCATAGCTCCTATAGATTTTACCGTAGAGGCCTGTGCACAGAACCACGTCTGCCTCCTCATTAAAGGGCTTCTCCTCAATATAGGTGACAGGTCTATGATTGTTGGGGGTCATGTGTCCCCTGCTTGAACAGAGCCACAGTCGCACATGCACTCATGTTCAGTGTGAATTAGTTAAAGGGGCGTCAGACGATGTTCGCATCTGACCTTTGGTTGACAATACCCCTTTAAATGACTATTGCGGAGCACAGACGCTCAGGGATTAGGTGCAGTGAAGTTATATCAGAGTTTACTCAGTTGTTTTGCTTGGTTTTATCTGCAGCAATGTGCGGCGCTCCCCTCCATGGAAACGGCTTCAGCAACAGAGTCTGCAGTGTCCCGTCTGTGATAAGCAGCACAATCACCCTGTGCTAACACGACGTGAAGATGAAGCTGCGAGGAGAACCCTCATCTCTGTCATAAAGCGCATTCTCCTTCCTTCCAGTAAGTGCACTTCTTATTTATGAAGAGTCCTGGAGAGATGTAGCGGTCAGTGAAGGTTTTGCTATTCAGATTTTGCAGATCTCACATTCCACATATTGTAAATTTCGTGTAAGATCTCTTTAGGTTTTGTTATCATAAGACAAAATTCCCCTTTAAGAGGGGTTGATAGGGATTTACAGATTTTTGGATAAATCCCTGAAGTTTTACCCGCCTCTCAGGAGGACCTCCTTCCCCAGTGCCTTGGGTTCCATCGGACCAAGAAAACTAACATCCTGTTAATTCTGCACGTAACCACTGACCCAAACCATTGCTTGTATCATTCATGAAGCCAAGCTGAGAGTCTGGAAACCCCTTTAAACGCCTTCTTTCTACAAATTTATCTACTTGGGCCACCTAGGGTGTACATACATCCATGGAGGACCTCCAAAATTGCAGGAGGTAACCCAGGAAATCTACAATGTCCGCATAGTGGATCGGAATATTGCTGCAGGTTTTACTGGTGATCTTCATCCTTTGCAAGGTTTGCTTTCTGCTGTGTGGTGTGCCTTCTGTGGCTTCTCGTAGGTCCCTCTATTTTGGTAAGCCATCCATTGTGCCATCACCCTTTCTGTGTCGCATTTTAGTAACGGGCAATGATCATCTCTCTGCAATTATGCTTAAAGGATGTTAATATTAATAACTCATTGTTAGGATAGGCCTCACTATCAGATCAATGGGGGTCTGACTCCTGATCCCACACTGATTACTGATTTATTAACACCGGCGATATACACGGCTCCTTCCCATTCCTGTTAATACAGCACTGTGGCTGATGAACACTAAGGCCACATGCAGGTGACTATGAAAATTGGCAGTATGGATGGCACGCGGCTGCACTAAATGCAATACTTTTTAATAAAGTAGTGCCCACAGCCGTTATTTTGACAGACTTTGTGGCCAATCCGTTAAAGTAAATCTAACTTCAAAATCCCTCATGATAAACCAGGGACATTACTCATAGATCCAGGCACCGTGATTGTGGTAATCTTCTTATATGTGTTAGCTATGGCCTCCTTCCTTCTTAAATCAACTTTTAAAAGTATGCTAATGAGCCTGGAGGGCTCTAGGGGGGGGTTGTTATCGGAGCCCCTCCATGCTCTAGCTTCACAGAATCATATCCCCCCCGCTTTCCCAGCAATTACAGTTGATTTTAATTTGACAGGCGACAGTGCAGGTACTGTCTGGGCCCTGTCTGCCGTGAAATTACGGTAATAACAGCGACCATTCAGGTTTGAACAATCGCAGGCTATAGCAAAATCGTGAGGCAGGAACGTCCCGCACCAGCCTATTCTGCCAATGGCTTTGTTCCCCTTTTACCCCCTCCATGCCCACTTGGCATTAAGGTGGAGTAAAGAGGAAAATAATCGCAATGCCTGGCGGTTCACTCGGCATTGCGATTATTTCATTGCTCCCGATTAGTCCTGATAAGTGGCCCCCATAGACTATAGTTCATGAGGATCCATAAAACACAGATGCCAGCTTGATGCAAATATGCTATGAAGAAACTGACGCCAACGTCCAATTTTCACATCTGTGGGTTTTTTTTTTTTCAACGTTCGTGTGTAGGTCGCCTTATTGGTCACCTGATCATCAATCATTTGATCGATAATGGTTTCAGAAGTTGATTCTGCCTCAAAATGTAACCCAGGCGGAGATGGTTAACACTTAAACGAAAGCAAGATACGGTTATCTCGACTGAAACTGCAAAGAATAAGCCCCATCTTCCATGTGAAAACACAGCTTGGGGTCTTCTTCCTGCTGCGGTCCAAAAAAGTCCAAAATTCTGCCTCGTACAGACGACCGGGTGCTATAGACCACTATGGGGGGTCGTGACACGGGCACACAATTTGAGGCCGCACAATATGGTCATGTGCATGAGGTCCTATGTATCTGGTTGGACTTCCTATTTTGTTCAAAGTGGGAAGCCATAGTTAAATATCTAATATCCCCTTTTTCTACAGGCCACAGGATGTAAAATTTGAGCAAAAAAAAATTGCATTTTTCTGGCTCTGTATTAGCAGAAATGGGTCACCTGCTGTAAACTGGCGAGAAAGAGGCCTCTGCCGTAGGTATTGCTCTTCAAACCCGGGTGGAAGCGAATTACTCGTCATTGTAAGATCAGTGCCAGACATAAATTGTCCTAAGCGGAAAGTCCTTGAAAAGATTTTTTGGAATGCATCCCATAGCTCCAAGTACTCATAAATACAATTTCGACGGAATAAAATGGCACTTCACCTAAGTGCTGTTATATATATGTCATTATCAGTAAATGCAAGATTTATGACTCGCCTCCCTATTACCGGATTATACGGAAAGTTTCCCCTGTGAAGGCTCTGACATTGCGGGCAGCGCGCTGATGGAGTGCTTCCCTCCTGTATATTAATATTAATATCACTTTATTTGTCTCTTAATATTTCAATGATAAAGCAGAGAGGCACAAAGGCTGCAATTTGTCATCACGACCTGTGTTGATGCCCAGAAGCAAGTCAGCAGATCTGGGATTGTTGGGGGGAGATAAAATGATGTACAAATGTAGCCGAAAAAATCTCTCTAGGTTATTACCTGTAAAGGGAACCTGTCATCAGAAATTGGCATAATAAACCACCATGTTGTCAAGCAGCTGAGCAGCTTCTAGATGATGTTAGCTCCATGGCCTGGTGTGGTTGCCTTATCCAGAAAATCAATTTTCAAGAGAAGTATATTGGTTTTATGAAGTCAAGGAGGCGGAGAATTTAACACTGAAGTCAAGTTCTCCCTGTGTTAAAATGCCCCCTTCACTGTAATTAATGGTCCTGCTTCCTGGGACATCATTGATCGCATCTACTGAAGTCCGGGGCATGATGTCAATCACATAGGAGGCAGGGAGAGCTTGACTTCAATGTAAAATTCTCCACCTCCCTGACTTTATAGTTGATTTTCTGGATGATGCTTCCACAATGGGTCATGAGAGAAACTGGTAGTGGTTTATTGGGCCAATTTTTGATGACAGGTTCCCTTTAAGTGTTGGTTACCTGCTTTTATTCTTTTTAGTATTGACAGTTCGATAGAAGCTTTGTTAATGTACCGAAGTAGCAGAGAAGTGACTACAAGAAACTGTCATATATCAGAAGAAAGGGCTTATTTCTCCACTAACTTTTGTCTCATATGATCCTCACTCCTAATCTGCTTTTTTCCCTCTCTGCTGAATTCCCTCTTGCTAGAAGGACAGACAGAAGCTCATTGTGATATCTGATTACATAGTCACATAAGGGGAAATTTATCATACATAGGATAGCGGCCTCGCCACCCTTGTCTCCCACTGGACACATCGTTGCTTGGGACTTGATGTATCCGGCGGGCGGCTCGTGTGCCAGGGAAAATGATGCCAGGTCCATCCTGGTGTAGTTTTGCGTAAAATCCTGCGATTGAATGTTTGAAGGTTTTTCAAAATTATGCAGGCACAGGGCAGAAACGCCCAGTGTCCACCCACTCCTCCATCGGCTACGCCCCCTCCACGCCCCAATGACATGGATGTGGCGTAGTCTCTGTTAAAAAATCTTAAAATTCTTGCACTGCGACAGAATTTGGGATATTTTTCACTGCAGAAAACTGGCGTAAAATCGGTGATAAATCTCCGTGAGTCACAGCAGCTTAGTTTCCTTGTAGCTGCAGTTTACAGATAAGGTCAAGATTTTGTGACCGATAATATAACTAAATAATTTAACAATTTAAATAACAAAAAAAAAGCTAAAGCATTGATGCAACTTCAGCAGTACAAAGTTATTTTTTACAGAGCAATAAACTGCTGCTGTTTTGTATTCCCCAGACACAGGCACTGAAATGGTTAAATGCATTTTTCAATAAAATCAATAAATTATAAAGTGTTTTTTTTTTTTTTTTTTTTTTTTTTAGATGAGGCCTTTTTTTGTAATATGGGCCACAAGGGGGTATAAAAATAACAACCAACCTATTTCCTTCTCTCCAGCGCAGCGCGACACCTCCCGCCACTGCTGGACCACAGAACCATATTAAAAGCAAAATGCAACTTGTCATGCAAAAAACGAGCCCCCCCCACAACGACACTGATAATAAATATGGAAAAAGTTATTTGTGGACATTTATCAGGCCTTCTACTGGTATAGAAGTCCTGAAATGATTCACAATTGTTAGCAAACCACCAGCAATTGCAATTGTTTCCCCTCCAGATGTGAAGCGGGGTGCGTTCGGCAGCAGAGTGGACCAGCGCCGCGCATGTTAGCGCCCTGTCTGCACACCCGCTACTAATAATGACTGTCCAAGCTGAACGGTTGCAGAATTCTATGCCAGGTAGGACCTGACGTAGAAATATGCGCTCTGCTGTCGACCGCCAGATACATCAAGAGCCGCCCCCCCCCTTTCAGCCGGCAGTCCTATGCAATGCAAACCTCTCTTTCGCCGCAAGCCTGCAGTCCCATGTAATGCATAGCCCACTCCTCCCTCCAGACTGCAGTCCCATGTAATGCATAGCCCACTCCTCCATCCAGCCTGCAGTCCCATGTAACGTACACCCCTCTCCTCTTTTTACTCGCATAAATACTTACCTCCGATCCTCTTTAAAGGGATTGCAGTCCCATGTAATATACACCCACCTCCCCCTCCAGCCTGCAGTCCTATGCAATGCAAACCCATCTTTCCCTGTCATGTGTAGCACTCTCCCCCCGCTTCAGCCTGCAGTCCCATGTAATATATACCCCCTAGCCAGCAGTCCCATGTAATATACACCGCTCTCCTCCCTCCAGATTGCAGCCCCATGTTATTCACCCCTCCCCCTCTTGCCTGCAGTCCCATGTACAATGTACACCCCATCCAGCCTGCAGTCCCATGTAACGCACACCCATAAACTGTTCTGGCACTGGACTGGGGCTCATTTTCATATGAAAAATAAATATTTATCGTCTGTTTTTTTACTCCGCAACTATTCAGGCTCAGGCTCCCTCATCTAGAAGGACGTAGGTTTATTTATACGTGACCTTGGCACTAGCAGGGGTATGAAAATGTTACATCCTACACACTAGGGTGGTTTTTGTTTTTTATTTAAACATAAAATTATTATTCAATCCGCTTTCAACCTTTTGACAACGTAATAAAGCGAAACCCGCGGTCATATTTCTCCCCCCCCCCCCCCCCCCTTGGTTTTTTTTTTTTTACTATTTTATTTTTAATTTTTTTTTATTTTACTATTTGTTTCCATTGATCTCATCAAATAGATCTCCAATTTTTTTTATATATATATATTTTGCGCTTTTGACTTTATAATTATTTGTAATTTTTTTTTGCTTTAATTACTGTTCACGTCGGCGCTTAGTATCATCAAACCTGACAAAACGCTCCGTCGGAATAAAAGTCGCCTCTTTAATTGTTGTACAAAGCGATGTAATCATTTGTAATTGAATCGTCAGAAATGCAAATGTTATCTGCTTGACATTTCCTGCTGCTCCCGCGTCTTTTTTAATTATCTTTTATTAAAGTCCTGGCGCGTTACAAAGGGAGAAGCTTTACAATTAACCCCCCCCCCCTCCCCCCCGGTTTGTTACACGCCGTGACATTTACCTGTAATCGCCTTTTCTCCAAGACCTTGATGTTTAATTATTGTTTTTTGTTGCCCCCTCTAGGGACCTGTCGGAGAGAACGTGTGTTTGAACAGTGACCCGGAGACGGGCGGAGAATGCAGAAACAGGTTAGCGATACTTTGTTTGTCTAATGACAGGCGAGATTACGGGGAAACAGAACCCGATCTCCTGTTACAGAGGAAACGCGACAAAGTCGTCTCTGTATTTCCACCACAGATCTCCGTAGAAAGTAGGCGGCTTAATTAGACTTTAATTAAGTTAGTCGTATTGTCGCTGAGACGTTAAAGCCGCGACGATTGAAGTGATTGTATCGGGCGGACGTGCTCCGGAAAGTTGCTCATTCAGTTTTATTTTTTGCGTGACCTGTGGGGTCTTTATACAAGGGTTTGGCTCTCGACCTGTGTCCTGCCCATAGGGAACCTGGTTTAGTCACCTCCCACCGGATGGTAGAGAACCTAAACAGGATATTGGGGAAGGGGGAAAGCTAAACTAATGGCTAAACTAATTGAAACTCTGCTAGAATCAGAGTTAAAGAGGACCTGTCACCCAATTTATCGGCACTAGGAGCAGCTTGGTCAAACGCCGCAGTGTTAGAGTGATAGCATTACCGGAAACCTCCAGTAACGCTATCAAACACTGCGGCGGGGTACAGTGTAATTGACGGACACCTTGCAAAGCTGTCCGACGTATTCATGAGGGGGCGGGGTTGGGGCGTGGCTGGGCGCGGTGACTGCCGGCCTATGGAGCGAGCGGGGCGATCCGGGGAAGAGGCAGCGCCTCGGACCGCCCCCTCGTGAATACAGCTTTGCAAGCTGTCCGATGATTACATTGTACCCCGCCGCAGTGTATGATAGCGTTACCGGAGGTTATAAAGCAGCAGGATGCGTACACGACCTCCCGTTTTATCAAATAAGAACAGGGCCCCTGATCATGTGTTCTGTGTTCTTTCCGTCCCTCCCTGATGTACAGTCCTGTCTTCTACAGATTTTCACCCATAGAAATGGCGCATCCAGGACCTCCAGGAGATACGAGCAGCCGACCATCGCCTCCAAGTCTCGCTCCCCCTCGCCGTATACCAACAGACGTATGTGTGAGCTGTCCGAGGACTCGCGGCAGAGGCTGGCCCATTTACATCTCGGACCCTACGAGTTCAAGAAGGAAACGTGCAGCAAGCCCCCCTTTGTGGTCAGACACGTAAGTCTTCCTAGAAAGTCGTGGTTCATATCTATCAGCTGAGATCTAGCATCCTCTATGATCAGATGTGACCTCTAGAAGCCCCCGATCATGAGAATGAAGGAATTGCAGCACTGACTGAAGGGGGGCACACGGAGGACTGTCCTGGGGGTCCCAGCGGTCACAGGAATGCAGGGTGGTAAAAATACCCTAAATTCTTCTATGGAAGTGGAGGAAGAGTTTGATCTTCTAGGACGTCCGTGTCCACTACATTCACATGAAGCATTTTAGGCGACTTCCAAACCCGATTCTTTTGAATGCTGAGGGACCCCGGTGATTGGACTCGCAATGATCAGACGCTTATCCCCTATCCTGTAGATATGACTACAACCTTAGGACTTTTTTTTTTTTAGGTAGAAGCAAATTCATCTCTAGACACTACCGCGCTGTCATGTTCTTCTAGAAGTCTGAGATCAGAAGAATCTTCAAGGCTCTATGACGGTAAGTAACACAGTTATGTTCAAGTAGGATATTGTTTTCTTTATCTATACTTTTTTTTTTTCCTTGTCAACCTGTCACAAGGAATGTAATTTTTTTAAACTGGTGCCAGGTTCCAATAGCCTCTGCTATGCTGATTTTAAAAATGGCTTTATCATCATTCTGAATCCTGCCACTACTTTATAAAACTTTATTTCACATTACCTGGCTCACTGCCAGCAGCATCTGGCGAGTCCCTGGGGGAAGATGGCAGCTGCAGTATCGAGTGTGCGATTATCTCAGTCTCCTCCTGCATTCTTCCTCAACTCCACACTATCCTCCTCCCTCATCTGCGTCCTGCATGCACATGACAAGTAGTGTAGAGGAGAGGAGACACAGGTTTAGTTGTAAGCAGTTACAGGTCCCAGCAATGAGTAGGTCACCATATCTTCAAAGGTCTTTTTGTGGTCTGTTCCGATCATGTACGATTGCCGTATAGTATCTTCCATCGACCCCGGGGGTGCACTTGCCGTATAGCACTTGCCCCGGAGTTGCACTTGCCGTATAGTATCTTCCATTGACCCCTGGGGGTGCACTTGCCGTATAGGAACTTCCACATCAGATCTTTCTAGAATTAGATTATTCATTCCGAAGTATCTTATCTAAATCTACTCTTCTAAATAGGAGGTTTTATAGTTTCAGCAAATACATTTTCAAGATCTCCCCTTGCTGTTATTCACGGTAAAAACCATCGGACAATCCGCGCACAATACAGAATCCCCAGCGCTTACCCTGCAGCCTTATGGCTGGTTTCTATTGCAGTTTTTGATGCGTAAGGTGCATCTTCGCAATGAGAATCCGCAGCCGCAAATCACACAATTTACGGATGGACTTTGCATAAATCTCATCCGTCGCGCCGTGGCTGTAAATTGCTGCTAATCTACAGTGAAAATGGATAGCGATACGACAAGAAGGCTAATACATGACATTAGTACAGGTAGACGGCCCCGGCAGGCTCAGCAGACCACCCGCTGTGTGATGTGCGGACACATCCGAAAATGCCTATGTGCAGCCCAGGTGTGTCCCTCAGGGCGACGCTTTGATGCGGTTCTGCATGAATCGATGTCATTTCATTTTGTCAGAGCCGGGTCTGTGCGTGGGAGCTGGTAAATGAGGACAGCGGGAATCTATAGCATCAGGGACACATAGGGGACTGAAGTAATGAAACTGGGGACAAGCCGAAATTGTGGAACTTTTAGATTTTTGAGAACTTCAGCATCGATTTACATTGCACCAGATCTGAGGCTTCATTCAGTATACAGGACAGATGGAGGTGTGCAGCAATGTTCTTACCTGTCAGTCCTATAGAGATTGGATGGAGCTCTAGGTCACCCCTCCATTTGGATTTGTTCTCGTGATTGGTCTTTTATCCAGTCATCAT
This sequence comes from Engystomops pustulosus, assembly GCF_040894005.1. Classification (NCBI taxonomy): domain Eukaryota; kingdom Metazoa; phylum Chordata; class Amphibia; order Anura; family Leptodactylidae; genus Engystomops; species Engystomops pustulosus. The sequence goes on along the minus strand of NC_092420.1, from coordinate 86,594,152 downwards.
AAATTTTACTCTGTGTATTTTGTGCTGTGTATAGACAATCATTCAGATTTATGGATCTGTCACTTTTAAAGGGGTTTTCCCACAAACAAAAGTTAGGCCCTATCCAGTGGATGGGGCCTTATTTGCTGATCAGTGGGGGTCTCCGTGATGGGACTCCAGCAGACCCCTCATTTTCATGATCTGTTGGCGTCTCACTTACCTCCATCGGACCCCTCGTCGCTCCGTCAGAGTAATGGAGCAGACGGCCGCGCATGACTCCGTTCTGCTCCATTAATCTCTATGGAGCTGGTGGAGATCGGCGAGGGAAAGGGGTTATTGCTTTGCCAATGATATGCCGGACACAGTTTCCGTGTTGAAGCTCCTCCAAACCGCTCATTACCACTATACACAACCAATTCTGTTACTGAATGTGAATCCCAATAATCAAAAAGTGACTTTCCCTTGCAGATACTTCTGTGCTGGACACATTCAGACCCCGGAGTAACAAGGTAAGTAACACTGTATGTCACATGCATTTAGCCTCTTGTAGTATCAGCTCCTGGTATTGTAATAGCCCTGCCTGTAGCCAAATTTTTTATATATTACCAATAAATGAGCCCGTCTTAATGAGAAAGGAAATATTTTATTTTTGGCAATGAAACTCCCAAGAATATGTCCAGCATCCAGCACCCCCTCAGATCAGGGAGGGTCGACTGCTGGCCCCAGCAATCTCGCTAATGGGGTCTCATTCTCACTAACTGGTGCAGCTGCAGGACAAGCATGCAGCCCAATTCAATGGTATGGAATTGTCGGATATTGCCGAGCACAGCGCTCTGGTATCTTCGGGACTCGCATAAACGGTAAATAGGATTGCTCAAAATAGTGAGAACAAGGAGACCTTATTCTCTGGAGCACTTGTGGGCCCATTCTTTTGATCAAAGGGTCACAGCAGTTGGACCCCCACCAATCTGCTTATAGCGTTCATAGGGAATAACTGGCAACTTGGCGCAACCCCTTTCATATCAGATTCATGGGGATACAACACTCAGCACCGCTCTGTGTAGTGGCTGAACTGAGTCACTGCAGTTTTTCTACAATACAATTGAATGGATGCTCCTCTCCAGTTACCTGGCCTGACCACGACACAGAGAGCGGCGCTGTCAGCAGCTGCTAAACAGAGAATGGTACAAGAAACGGAGAACATCTGATCTGCGGGGCTGCAGGGTGTCGGACCCCCACCGTTCACCTAACCTACAAATATGCTCTCAGTATTTTTAGCCCTGAAACCCCTTGTAATAAAACATGTTGCAGAATTCTATTTCATTATAATATTGCCATCGATACAATGTATTTAAAGGGTTTTTTTTTTTGCCTAACTTGATGATCAGTAGGAGCCTCAGTGCTGAGACCCCCGCAGATCGCTAAAACGAGGGATCCAACATACCCCTTGTCGCTCCATCAGACTAATGGAGCAGATGGTCGCGCATGACTGTTCTGCTCCATTAATGTCTATGGAGATGACGGAGATCAGCGACCGCTGCGCTCACCGATCTGCGGCGGGCCCAACACTGAGACCCCCACTAATCAGCAAGTTAGGCCCTATCCCCTGGATAAGGCCTAACTTGTCTTCATGGGAAAACCCCTTTAAGAAAAGTGCATACGTCTCGTGTAGTTACTACATGGACACGTCTGAGAGATTACTTTCGGGTAATTTGTAACTTCTTAGCGCTTGGTGTCACTTTCTCGTTCCTTGATTACCACAAAGAGTTTCGGATGTTGCCTATCTGGCCGAGGAAAGCTCATTCCATTTTCTTCTTGCTTCATCCATTATTTTGTAAAGTACCTTGTTATTGATTTTCGACTGCTCTCATACTTCATTGTGATCTTGCTTTAGTGGAGAGGCTCTCGCACGCGCTGCAGAATTTTCTAACCTTCGATCTTCGGCGTCTTCTTATTTCCATCCAGTTGAAAATTCAAGAGTGTCAAAAGCGAGATTTACGACGTCCATTTATTATACGTCTGAAATGCTGCAAATGTAACATAAAAGATCCGGGAAACCAGCAAATCCCTGGTTCTGTGAATACTTACAATAATTGGTATTCTGCAGGTACCGGTAACATTTTGCATGTGTTGGGGCACTTTTATATCTGTGGTCCGACAGCCCGTCCCCTTATTTTGCATGAAAGCCAGCACAATCCGATTGCGTGCGGCACAATCCCCTGTTAAATCACAGCCGTGCAAAACTCGAAAACGACGGAAAGTCCGTCAAAAGTGCATTTGCGGACCCTTAGTAAATAAGTCCCCTAGTGTTTCTTCTTTCTCCTACGTCAATGGGTGGACAGTCCTTTTTTAACATGAGTTCCCACCATGGAAATCAGCTAAGTAGGGCTCTTGGTTGCTCACTTTGCGGTAATTTTTCCTACAGGGGGAATGTGGCTTACATTTTACTGTCACATTTAAGATGGGCAATGCTGCAACCATCAATTCCTTAGAAGGAAGCCTTTCGAGTTGGTAATTTGAGTAAATGAGGCAGCACATTATAGAGCAAGAGAAGCGAAGTGCAACATCCCTACCGAGGCTGACGCATTAAGTGGACAACGTAAACTTGAAATCGGAGAGGCTGGCTATGATGGCGGCTAGGCCGCAGGTGTCACGGAGGCTTTGGGTTCTGTTGTAGGCCTCATTCAATCCCACTTGGGCTGGCAGGTCCGAAGCAAGAAGAAGTTGAGGCTGCGTTTGTTGGGTATCCCCCTAAGGAGCACTCGTGGTGTCTATCCTCCCAGTAGATGTTATGTGGGAGGCCCGTGATGGTAGGGGCAGGCCAGGGACACACTGAGAAGGGAGCGGCGAATTTTAAAAACTCATAGTACCTTTTATTTTTATGCTTCAAACCGCAGCAGAACAGCAGGCTGGCAATACCTCCTTCTTTTTGGCGGCTAGCAGGGCTGTAGATTGGCTGTGGTCATCATGAACACTGGTGGCTTGAAGGAAGAACACTGGACCAGTGATGATCTTTGCTGGGCAGAACCTCATACGCTGCCACGTCGGCTCTTTTATATCGGCAATTTCTGTGCTAGCCGTACAGAGAGACACAGACTAATCTCAAGAAAGAGACCCAGAGCTCTAGACAGACCCTATATTGCCAGCCAATAACAGCCTGCGAAAACCTCACATTATAGACATATAAATACGGTAAAATAATACACCGCATTTTGACTATGGGAGGGCCCCCAGTGTTTGGCCCTCTCTGGGAGGGCCCCCAGTGTTTGGCCCTCTCTGGGAGGGCCCCCAGTGTTTGGCCCTCTCTGGGAGGGCCCCCAGTGTTTGGCCCTCTCTGGGAGGGCCCCCAGTGTTTGGCCCTCTCTGGGAGGGCCCCCAGTTTTTGGCCCTCTCTGGGAGGGCCCCCAGTGTTTGGCCCTCTCGTACCATATTTCAGCCACCTGGGTAGTAGGTTGGTGCCATGCAGCCTAACCAGGGGAAGAAGGGTGCAGCTTTATATACAATTATAGTGATCCAGAGTGTGAATGAGGCCCTAATTAAGTGGATTTACCTTGCGTTAGAACCTAATGTGGTGCTCTGCCCCAGTGGTCTGGCCTCTCTCTGCCGTGGGAGGCCGCCCAGTGGTCTGGCCTCTCTCTGCCGTGGGAGGCCGCCCAGTGGTTTGGCCTCTCCTGACCAAAGGAGGATTTTCTGAGTGTCGGTTGCATCTGATCAATGCGGTTTATATCTTACACGTGATAAGACGCCGTGCACCGCCCTGGTGAATGATCTGGAGTCTGTGAACATCCAGCGAGGAGATGCAGTTCCCCAATGATTTACATTATTACACAGTATTGACTCGCACCACTCGCAGCCTGGAGACATTTTTCCCCAGAGACAGATTTTTTTTTTTTTTTTCTTCTGTCTGAAATGTAAATGATGTGTTTTCTCTTCTATTCCCAATTGATTTCTGCCACTAATCTATAGGCACAACTTTTGTATAACACAATATGGAATCCTCATTATGGATCAGGCTGATTTTTGGTTGGAATAATAAAGCTATTACAGGGGGTTTCCAGTCAGTGGCATTGCCTCCTTGGACATGGATCTTATATCCACAGGAACGGTGCGAGTTCCACGTGTATAATTGTCTATATCCCTCACAGTATAGTGGAGCCCATCCACAGTTCAGCCCAAGTGATCATACAGTGATGGTAGCCAATTCGCATTGTGTGTGCTCCGTTCTCTTCAATGGGTCGATCAATTCGATTTTTGATTTGCATCATGTATGCAAATCTTAAGACATATTTGTTCAAGGTGTTAAAATATGGGAAAATCTTAATCCACCACCATAAGGAGTGCTAAAAACTCTCTCCCTTTCCTTTTAAAAGGTTTCCCGGAGATATAAATATAAAAAAAAATGTATGTATGGTTGCAAGGCTGTAAAAAAAAAAAAAAAAAATTCAAAACACTTGTACTCCCCCAGCATCCACATTCAACCAGGGCGCTGCTTGTTACTTATGGTTTACACCATGTCAACAGCTTTGTGCTTTCTACAGCTTGAAACTCCTGCTGTAGCAGATGTGCGACTGTAGGCTCCGCAACATTGCCAGATGTTTTTTTTAAAATTCCAGGACAATCCCTTTAAGATAGGTTGAACAGAAGTACCCTGTTCATTTAGAGAGCCCAGTTATGCTACTATTGTCCATGCAAAACCTACAGGTAGTAGCAGGTTTTGCTCACTGAATGGCTGGCACTCCCCACCTCTTGTCCCACCTGAATCTCTGTCTCCTGCCCTTCCCGATTTATGTCTAAGCACATGATTGCAAGGGTATTGGTTAGGGAAGCGTTTGACATCAAAGGTCACTTGACTGCAAGGGGATGGTTTAGGGAAGTTTTTACATCAAAGGTCACATGATCGATGTCAAACCCTTACCTAACCCATCCCTTTTCAATCATGTGACCTTGTATGTAAACGCTTCCCTAACCCATCCCCTTAACATCATGTGACCTTTGATGTCAAACCCACCCCTTGCCATCATGTGACCTTTGATGTCCAACCCTTCCCTAACCCATCCCCTTGCCGTCATGTGACCTTTGATGTCAAACCCTTACCTAACCCATCTCTTTTCAATCATGTGACCTTGTATGTAAACGCTTCCATAACCCATCCCCTTAACATCATGTGACCTTTGATGTCAATCCCTTACCTGAGTTAGGGGTGGGTTTGACATCAAAGGTCACATGACACTGGTAGAAGTGAGTGGCTCCCTCCCTGTCTTATGACATGATCTCAGATCTCATAGCAGGGGACCCCTGCGTCACATATCCATGGAGTTAGAAAAATAAATCAGCAACAGCACTTGCATATTAAAATATTTCAGTAAGCAAGTAGATTGTGCTTTTAATTGGTGCAGCTGAAATGTGATGTGATCATATTTGGGCTTTTGCGCTCCATTGATTTTCCGATGGGTATGACTTGCTGTAGTTATGACAGGGCTGCGGATGACAATGGCTAATGAATGAAATTGAACTTGTGTGTGACGAGCGCTTCTAAGTATACCTCTCTTTAATTGGTCTTATTCACAGAAATCTGCAGTGCACTTGACTATATAAAACTTTGCAATGTATCTTTACATGGAAAAGTGTCATCTTTTGTCCTCTGCGGGCGCCTCTGCTGCTCCATTCCTTGGCCGCATGCTCTCTGTATATGTCTATGTCTAAAAAACCTCATTTCATTTACCATAAAGTCCACTTTGAGTGATACAATAAATCCGGGTCTGTAGCTGCAGTCTCTCTCCTCTAGTCTGTGAGTGATCTGCTGTGAGAGGGGGGGAGGGAGCTGCAGAGGAAACCTGTTACCCACACTGTTCTTTTATTATAGGGCAAGCATTTTTTGGGCTTGAAAAAATACTATGCTTTTTGGTGGATTTGGGGGAAAATGTATGCAAACAACTTAATTCCGGGCACATATCTGTAATCGGCACTGTTCTGAGGTTCTTGTGCTCATCAGTGCTGATACAAGATAACTGGTTCAGATTCCTTGAGCCTTTCAAAATTCAAAAACCTTCAAAACTATTGCTGTTTTCTTCCAAAAACATTGCCAAGCACCTGACTGTTTTGTGGCGGTATTGCAGCTCAGCTGTATAGAGATGAATAGAGCTTGCTTCCAATACCACGCACCACCCGTGGTCAGGAGAGGAGCTGCAATTGTGAGGACGCGGCCATGTTTTTCAAACCCTGGACAACTCCTTCAATTAAAGGGGCTGTCCAAGAGTTGCGAATCATTTAGGGGCTGGGGTGGGTTTCTAAAAATAAAAATAAAGCTGATCTCCTTAGTCGATCCCGATGTTCTGCGCCGCTGTCCTGACTGTGCTCGGGGAGCTTCTGGCCACGCCCACCCAACACCATATCCCAGCGCACGGCACAGTGCTGAGAATTAGGGACGGGTGGGCGTAGCCGGCCACTCACAAATCAGATGGACTGCGGCGCGGAACATCAGGACCAACAGCTCCTAATGTGTTTTTTTTTTTTTTTTTTTAACTCCTAGACAACCCCTTTAAGATCTCCAGTGGAAACACAATTTTCCCTCTCTGCCCCCTTCAACATGCTGTACTTTACAACTTATATAATCACTGCACCAGATTTTTGATTTTATGTATTATGTAAAAAAGACTAGATTTCAATTTTATTCCTTTGCTATCAATCCCATGATGCTTCGGCACAATACCAAATGACCATTTAGGAACCGAAACTTCTGTGCCAGCTCGGAGCTCGCGTCTGGGTTCCGACATGGAGTTGTTTGAAACCAAATGAGGTCAAGGCTGACATTTTTCATGCATGGTTGAATTAAAGGGGTTGTCCACTTTCAGCAAATAATTACGGTAATATGGTTTTTGTAAGCAAAAGTAATACAATTTCCAATATATCTATTGTATCAATTCCTCAAAATTTTCTAGATCTCTGCTGGCTGTCTTACTATAGAAAGCTTCTAATTTTACTTTAGCTGGATAGAAACCTGTCCATGGTCATGTGATGTCACACAAGTGCACGGCTCGTTAGTATCACAGAGAGTAATCAGAGCTGTTTAATATAACGAGCCGTGCACCTGTGTGACCATGGACAGATTTCTATCCATTGGAAGTAAACATAAAAGCTTCCTATAGAATGACAGCAAGCAGAGATCCTGAGAACCATGAGGACACTGATACAGAAACTATATGGGGAAAAAAAACTTTTCTTTACACAAACCATATTAATTATTTGCTGAAAGTGGACGACCCCTTTAAGTGTAAGGTTGGGGATGGGGGGGGGGGCAAAACTTCGTAGTCAGGGTCAACACAGGAGAACAGAAGGTCAGAGACGAGTTTCTGAAGTGAAGTCGGGGAACAGTCTAAGGTCAGGAACACGAGAAACTCTGAACGGCCTCGTAGGAACTATCTAGGTAGGAACCCTTATTCTTCCGGCCACTTCCTGATTGCTGGGGGACAATTATTAGTGATGCACAAGGGAGTTTTTAAATTGGTGACTGTACAAGGAAGGAGCGAGATGCCCGTTTTTCAGTAAATAAAGGGCACGTGACCTAGATGTAAAATTTAGACAAGTAGCAGTACAGCGCTACATTATATGCGTGTGCCATACAAACAACGAGAGGTGGATCCCCCTCCACTACGCAGTATTGTACAATCACCGGTGACGTTTTCCCGCTCGCAGACGCCATGATTTCAAATTCCAATTTTCTGGTCTCGCTGCCTCCAGCCTCTCACCGGTACCGATAACCTCCTAGAAAGGCTTTCCAATAATCTCCCCCCCCCCCCCCCCCTTCCATATAATTTACTTTCCTTGGACTGTCCTCCATGATTCATGACCGTTTTATCATAGAGATTTTAATTAAAATTGATTTGTTTGAAGGAAAAAAAAAAAAAGCTTTATAAACAGCGGGAACTTTTGGGCGCAGCGAGACGGCGGCGGTGGCTCTTCAATTCATCACTTCCCCCCCGGATGGCCCGGAGCCGCCGCTTCCCAGCAAACTAAAGGGAGATTGAAATCTACCTTTATTAGCAGACGAAAAAAAAACACCACAGCGCGGCAGCGAAATTAAACGCAGGACGTGCGCGGAATGAACCCGACGCCGGGAATAAACAATAAACACGATATCGGACACTTCCCGATGCAGATAAGATTTTTTTTTTTCCCCGAGTCGCACAACGCTCGATATCGATGGGCTCATCCCGTCTGATTAATGGGATTTTCGGCGCACAGAAATCTAAATGACTTTCCTCATAATTCCCATCCCTCTTGCTCCGTCACAAAAGCCAATGATATTTTATTTATTTTTTTTTTTTTTATGGATGCGTGAGGTGTTACTGTGCCAATAAATCCGAAATTTGGTGTTTTGTGTTGAGAATCTTTCAAGTGGAGATTAATTGATTGAATATATAATTATAATATTTCATGTACAGCATGGGGGCTGGCCACTTTACCTCATGTATTTTGTCTAAGTGTGTGGGGGGCAGGATATGAGGTAAATTACCACATCTAGTAATAGTTCTGCTCCAGTTTCTTCATATGTAAAGTGAAGCCTCCCGTCTTTTACCTCATCATCCAGAGATTCCTGTCCATAAAATGGCCGCAGATGGAGGGTCATGTGATCTCTATCTGTCCAGGAATAGTCGCCCTGCCAGGACCTTAATCCTATATTCCTGAATACTATTTCAAGGTCCCTGCGGCGCGACTGTTCCTGGACAGATAGAGATCACATGACCCTCCATCTGCAGCCATGTTATGTACAGGAATGTCTGGCTGATGAGGTAAAAGACAGGAGGCTTCACTTTACACATCAAGAAAGCGGAGCAGAACTATTACTAGATGTATATTGGGAAATTACCTCATACCCTGCCCTCACACACAGTACAAAAAAACCTGAGGTAAAGTGGCCAACCCCTTTAACTATGTAGTGCGCCAGGGTTGTGTCCTCACACTGCTGTGCTCTTGGCTCTCTGTAGATGCTGTTAGGTATTGTTCTTGGAGACCCTGTTTTGTGTTGATAGTAGCATCATCTTTAAAAAATTTATGTCAGATGGGCTCTTGGGGGCTTACCAGAGCCCCTCCATGCAATCGCTTCACAGGCTGTTGAACTGTCTCTCCCTCCCCACTTGGTCCCTCAGCATAGAATCGGAGTAAAACATATTAAAGGACATCTACCACCAGGATGAATGACTGTATGCAAATGAGCGTGAGGGGCTCCAGGCTCCATTAACACCTCAGCCCCTTTAAAGGAAATCTACCATTTAAAACCAAACATGATAAACCATGGTAATATTTTTATATTTGTTATCCATGGCCTCCTTCCTTCCAAAAGTGACTTTTAAAATTATGCTAATGAGTCTGAAGGTCTCTGGGGGTATTACCAGAAACCCTCAGTGCTGCAGATTCCCACTCCGTCTGCCTGCTTTAGCCTCGCACAGTGGAAGGGGGGGGGGGGTGCCTGTGAGCCGACAGCGCTAGGGGCTCTGGTAACTCCCCAGAGCCCTTTTCTGTTCATTATCATCATTTTAAAAGTTGATTTTAGAAAAAATTAGGCCGAGGGGGCGTGGCCTGATGCCGACCTAGGAGGACGTGTGCCGCGGAGCTCCCGGGACCCGGCACCCTATCACCCTTTCTAGGCAGCCATCCTCCACCTGTACTCCCTCCAGCCCGTTCCCCGGTGCCGCGGGTACCTGCCCTCACACTTCGGTGGCGGTATCGCGGCGGTCCCCGGCTCCGTGCGGTGCCCCCGCACTCCAGCTCCTGCGGCCTCCCACGTGTCCCGCGCGGTGGCGGGACCATAGCCGCCCGACATCTCGGCATATCGGTGCGGTGTGGAGTACCGGGGGAGGGAAACCCCCCTCCGATCATCGTGCTGTGCCACCGGCCCACTGTACCGCTGACCCACTCTGTCGGAGGATCGCGGCAGCGCTCCAGCCGGCCCTGCATCCTGCTGGAGGCGCCATCTTCCTGGACCCCCCTGCGCTGCCTGAGGCCTAGGCGCGCAGGGTTAACCTCTCCCTTGCCGGACTGCAGCCAGGAATAAGGTAGGGAAGTAATTCCCCTGCTGCTGCCCTCCTCTCACCTGGGGACCCCAAGCTGTGCAGCCCACCATACTCCCAGTGATCCCCTGCTCCTGGGTTTTTGTTTTATATTAACCCTTGCAGTGCCGCTGCAATTTCCCACGTGGGCCCTGACTCTATTTCTGCTAATTACTGGACGCTAGGCTCCTCGATTGTTTATCACTGGCTCCCCCTGCCCAGACGCCATGGGTAACCGGAGGAGAACGGCTAAATTGCACAAAGCAGCGTCCGGAGTGTCTGCGCCTCCATCGGATGATGAATCCGTCCATGAAGATCCTCCATTTCAGTCCCTGGAATCCCTGGATGCGCAGGAATGCTCCACATCACAAGACGTTCTTGCACAGATACAGTCAAACGCTGCCAAAAAGTTGGGGAGATTCTCCCGCACACAACCCTGCTCTCCTCAGGGGTCCCCAAACTCCTCTCCCTCCCTCTTTGAAGGCTCCCAGAGCCCGCCGCAGCTTGTAAGCTATGAAGAGGGTGCTGATCCGCCTGACGCGGCCACTGAACTGGACCGCAAATTTGCAGAGGTGCTGGCGGCCATAAACGGGTGCCAATCCAAACTGGTCACCAAGGTGGATGAGCTGCGACAGGATTTTGTTCTGCTAAGGCATGATGTCCACAAAGCTAAAGAGCGAATCACCGAAACTGAACGAAGAATATCTGAGGTGGAGGATGTCCAGAGGCCTATGCCGACACAGATTAGAGAGCTCCAGCGCCAAATGTCTGCATCCATCGACAGAGCTGATGACCTCGAAAACCGCCTGCGGCGGAATAACGTCAGAGTGGTTGGCCTCCCCGAAAAAGTGGAAGGGTCTGACCCTGTATCCTTTTTTGAAAATTGGCTCAAAAATATGCTGCCTGCAGATACCTTCTCCCCGTTCTTCACAGTGGAAAGGGCCCATCGTGTGCCATCCCGCCCTGGCCCTCCAGGGGGCAATCCAAGACCCTTCCTGGCCCGGCTGCTGCACTTTAGGGACAGGGACTCTATCCTCAGGGCTGTCCGTATCAAAGGAGAAATTCTCTATGCCAACAGCAGAGTGTCCTTCTACCCTGATTTCTCTGCATCGGTCAGGAAACAGCGTGCACAATTCTCTGAGGTTCGTGCCCGTCTCCGTGACAAGGGGTATAAATACTCCATGATGTACCCTTCCAAGCTCCGAATTGTGGACGGCCAGAAGACTCGTTTCTTCATCTGCCCAACCGAAGCACTTCACTGGGCTGATGCAGCCCCGCGGGCTCCTGCTGGGAGGCCTGCACCTCCTGAGTGACTGGACTCATATCCTTTTATCTGATATGCAATGACAGTGTTGGACTTAGTCTTGAATAGATATTTAGGGGTCCCAGATTATTATTACAGTTATCTACTATTTGTTTACATACTGCGTACCTCACAAAATGTACCCAGTGAATGATTGAGTCCTCTTTTTTGGTCATATCGACCAGTGCGCCACACATGGCACTTTCCCCTTTTCCTCCTCCCCTCCTTCTCCCTCCCCCTCCTCCCTCCTCCCCCCTTTCCTGTTACCACTACCTCCCTACGTCTCCCTCCTTTCTCCCCCCCCCCCTCACCTATCTCCTCTTTGGTTCTCGCAAAATATGGCTGCCTAATAACTTCCTGATCTCATATACATTAAGGGTTGAGGGTCCCGGGACAAATGGTGTAGGTTTGTCTTGAGTTAGGGACCACTGTTCTACTATTTGACTGTTAGTGGGTATAGGTCTACACTACTGCTGTTAGGGTGTTAGACAGGGGGTTTGTATTCTTGGGATTGTTAGTTCAGTTCTGTTATATTTGTTATGCTCACTGTTGTCTGTCTGTCTATGTCTCTGTGGTATGAAAGGATGAATGCTTGGTTGCTCACGTCTCCTTCCCCACACCCCTTTCCCTTCCGCTAAGATGTCTTCACTTAAGGTAATGAGTTGGAATGTGAGGGGACTCAACTCCAAATTCAAGAGGGCTCTGATGTTAGATGTCATTAAGCGTCAGGCCCCTCACATTGTATGTATCCAAGAGACACACCTTACGGGTCAAAAAGTTCTGTCTCTGAAGCGGGCCTGGGTGGCTAGAGGTTATCATTCCTCCTACTCTGTCTACGCCAGGGGAGTATCCATACTCATATCCAAAGCGCTTCCCATAGAGGTCATACAGGTAGCACCGGATCACTTTGGCCGTTTTGTGATCGTACATTGTGTCTTATGGGGCTTTACTTTTACTATAGCGTCTATTTATGTCCCTCCTCCCTTTGATCCAGCTGTATTGCACCTAATATCCGGTAAACTGGCTGCTATGCCTCCCAGTCCGATACTCTGCATTGGTGACTTCAATGCAGTCCCTAATCCCTCCTTGGATCGTACAAGTGGTCTGGACACAGGCTCGGTCCGTCTGAATGAGTGGCTCTCTTCTCTAGACCTCGCCGATGTTTGGCGTTGTAAGCACCCTCAGGAGAGAGAATACTCATTCTATTCCTCCGTTCATAAGAGCTTCTCTCGGATTGACCTGGCCTTTGTCTCCCCTGATATGTTGCAGCATGTTGATCAGGTATCCTATTGCCCGCGCAGTGCGTCAGACCACTCCGCCTTGCTCATCAGTCTCCTTATAGGCCCCCCCAGCGACTCCCGCTTATGGCGCCTGCACCCGGCTTGGCTCCTGTCCCCTGCGGTCCAGAGTACTGTTAGGGCAGCGCACAGCGAGTTCTGGGATGTACACTCAACCCATCCTGATCCCCTTCTAGTCTGGGACTCGTACAAGTCCTCGGTGCGGGGAGCATTCATGTCAGGTGTAGCTGGCCATAGAAAGTCTTTAAATGCGCAGGAGGAGAGGCTGACCGCCGCACTGGTGACCGCAGAAAAGGAGTATCTAAAGAAACCGAATCCGGGGAATAAAAAGACTTGGGCTCAGGCGCAGAGGAACCATCTATCTGTAGTGAAGGAGCGCACCAGCAAGCGCCTGCTAGCCAGGGAGGCGTCCATCTTTGAATTCGGAGATAAAAACGGGAAGCTGCTTGCGTATCTTTCGCGGGCTGAACGTCCTTGTGCTTCCGTTCCCTCTATTACTGATGGTAACGGAGCATTGATCACAGAACCCCGGGCCATTAACATGGTATTTTATGAATTCTATTCCTCTCTTTACAGCTCCAGATTGTCCGCCTCTTCCGTCGAGATTTCCAGATTCCTTGACAGTCTTCCACTTTGGAGACTCACATCGGCACAGTCATCGGAGCTTGATGCCCCGCTCTCGGCGGAGGAGGTGGAACTGGCCATCCAATCGTTGCCCCCCGGTAAGACACCTGGACTTGACGGGCTGGGTGGTGAATGGTATAGGGATAACTGTGAGACTCTGGTTCCCCATCTCCTCAGACTGTACTCCGATGCGTTTGACAGTGGTTCCCTCCCCGACTCCATGCGAGAGGCCCTTATTGTAGTACTTCCTAAGCCTGGTAAGGACCCGCTTCTTCCCGATTCATACCGTCCAATTTCCCTCCTAAACTCAGATGTTAAAATACTAGCAAAAATTCTGGCGACAAGGCTTAATAAAGTAATACTATCCTTGGTTCACCCGGACCAGACAGGCTTTATGCCTGGGAGGGGAACTGACATAAATATACAAAGACTACACCTGAACATTGCAGAGGCAGAGAAGTCTTCGGACCCTGGGTTTATATTGTCCTTAGACAATTGTAAGGCGTTTGACTCCGTGGAATGGACATATTTATGGTCCCTCTTGCCTAGAATGGGTTTTGGCCCTCGATTTACAGCATTAGTCAAACTACTGTATAACGACCCCAAGGCTAGGGTACGGACTAATCTTAACATCTCACCTACTCTCCCTATGGCCAGGGGCACTAGACAGGGTTGCCCACTATCTCCCCTCCTCTTCGCACTCGCCATTGAGCCCCTTGCTGTGGCGATCCGCCACTCCGAGGGCATTAGGGGCATTGCTAGAGGTTCTATCATTGAAAAGGTATCTCTCTATGCTGATGATACACTTGTATACCTTGGGGATGTGGGCCCCTCTCTGGAATCCCTTCTGTCCCTGATAGAACGCTATGGGGGGTTCTCAGGCCTTCGGGTTAACTGGGACAAATCGTCCCTCTTTCCCTTATCTGATGTAGGGGTACACTCCCTCCCCATTCCAGTTCAGGTGGTGTCCACACTTAAATATCTGGGAGTCCAGGTATCACGCAAGGTCCAGGCATTTACGGAGTTAAACATTACACCCCTGATAACTGCAACCGAATCGCGTCTAAAAGCCTGGTCCACTCTCCCCCTGTCTTTGTACGGGCGTATTAACATATTTAAAATGATCTTCCTCCCCAAATTTCTATACCTTTTCCATGCCTGTCCTATACTGCTTCCTATGAGCCTATTTAAACGCATAGACGGCATTCTCAGGTCCTTCTACTGGCAGAGTGGTGCCCCGCGCTTCAGTTTAGCGCTGCTTCAGGCTCCCAAGGCTAGGGGTGGACTGGCTGCCCCGGATCTGTATCTTTATTACCTGGCTTCCCAGCTAGTATATGCCCAGTGGTGGATAGATATAGACTTGGGTAATGCAGCTACTGCACTGGCTGGTGCCCTGGTAGGTTCCTACGAGGCCCTTACAAACCTGCTGTACAGATACAAGTCCCCATCTGATACCCCACTTCCCCTACGTACGGTAGCGGTGTGCTGGCGTAGGGCGCAATCCCTGGTAGAAACAGGCAGCTCTCCCCCTCTCTCGCCTAGGACTCCATTGTGGCTCAACCCGTGGCTTTCTCACTTCCTCTCCCTCCCGGGCTGGACAATGTGGGGGGCAGCGGGAGTGAAATTTGTGGGTCAGCTCTTATCCCCGGAAGCAGAATTACTCAGCTTTAATGAGTTAAGGGAGAGACATGCTGTACCCAATACGGCTAGCTTCCATTACACGCAACTGCGACACGCATTCAAAGCCCAATTCGGCTCCTTCAGCCTGACAGTGAAATTCTCCAAACTAGAGACTCTGATGAGTTCCCCGGACCTCCCTAAGCCACTCACTCAGTGCTATGCTCTCCTACAAGAGCAAAAGTCCAGACCGTTTGATAGAGCCTGTGAACGCTGGAGACAGGATATCCCGGACCTGTCAGATGATGACTGGAGGGAGGTCGAACTGTCCTACTTCACATCTGTAGTGAGTGCGAGGGACTTCCTGATCCAATCTAAATTCCTCCATCGAGTATATTTCACCCCTGCTAGACTATTCCGTATGGGAGTAATGCCCAATGACCTTTGCTTTCGCTGTCAGGCTGAAGTCGGATCCTTCCTGCACTGTGTCTGGTCCTGCCCTAGGGTTCATGTCTTCTGGTCCGAAGTGCTGGAGTTCCTAAATTTACACTTTGATTTCCCACGCTTACTGTCTCCCTCTGTGTGTCTCCTCGGCATCATAAATGAAGTTGTCAATGGCCACTATGACAAAATTTTCTTTAGGTTTGTCTTATACTACGCCCGAAAAGTGGTGGTGATGACCTGGAAGGACCAGGAGCCCCCTCCATTAAAAAGATGGATACTACTTATTAACAGTGTCATTCCCCACTACCGGTCCCTGTATACCAACAGGAAGTGTCCCCAGAAGTTTGATCGCATCTGGTCCAGATGGTGCGTGACTCCCCATACTGCCTTATAATCAAGTGTGATATACACTCCTCTCCATGATGAAGGAGACTGAGCGTGCTGGTATGTGTGTGTGTGTGACTGATTGTGTTTGTGTCAATAGTTATTTGTGTTGTATCAAGATGTCTGGCTGCAGTATCCTGCTGTCATTTACTGTGTAATATCCCTCAGTTAATTTTGGAACGCAGCAAGAACCTGACTGTTATCATGGCTGTTGTATAATAATCCTGTAATGGGGGGAAAGAAATATGTGACAGACAATCTTGTTCTTCGATTTTGTTTATTTTAATTGTATAAAATTTCAAAATTGCAAAAATAAATACTTTTAAAAAAAAAAGAAAAAATTAGGCCATGGATATCAGGTATAAGAGGATTCCCACAGTCCCGGTGCCTGGATCTATGAGTAATGTCCCTGGTTTATCATGATGGATTTTGATTGAAATATACTTTATTAAAAAGAAATTTACCAAGTTTACTGTTTTTCATATCAGGAATAAACAAAAAAAAAAGTTTACTTTTTAAGTGAACAGCAGGGACCAGCGCAGGTCCACCTGCACGGCTGCATCACTGATGGCACGGGCTGCTCCTGTGATCGGAAGTGCCTGCCGGGCAGCACAGGAAGTAGACAAGTCATGTGACCCAAAAAGATGAAGGGGACTGAGCAGGATAAATCCTAAAAAAAAACCCTTAAAATTCTGTACATCTTTGGCTTATGTACTTAGTGTGCCAAATCCATGATTCCTGGTCATCTTCTGTGTTCGGGGAGAATCGGGCTACCCCCCCCCCCCCCACCACTGATCTCCCAGGCTCTAAACAATTACATTGGTTGTGTTACAGATTTTCAATCTGAACTTGCAGCTAAAAAAAAAATCTGCAGCGTTTTACGTTTTCAGCAAGATCTGGGACGGATTTTTTTTTTTTTTGTTTATACAGGCAGTCCCCGGGCTACATACAAGTTAGGTTCCATAGGTTTGTTCTTAAGTTGAATTTGTATGTAAGTCGAAACTTTATATTTTATAATTGTAGATCCAGACAAAAAATGTTTTTGCCCCAGTGACAATTTTTTGCTGGAATGGGACCAAGGATGATCAATAAAACAATGTAACTAGGGGTCGTGTGTCCTTAAGTAGGGGACCGCCTGCACTGTATTTACTGATTTATTGGGGTTTTGAAGTTGCTGTGAGATCAATGATTGGTCACCTCCTTGATCTCTTCTCTTTGTAGGACTCGAGGATGCATATGGATGACCTTCAGATGTCCTTGGACAATTTCAATAACAAAAAGCTCCAGAGGTCACCGTCCAGGACCACATCGGCGCTGTCTCGCTCCGCTCCACCATCAGTCCTGAGGCACCCGCCCAGTCCTGTGCTCAGCCGATCCTCCCTCCGAGAGAGGTAACATCCGTTCCCCATCTACGTTCTTGTAATACAAAAGAATATTCGGTCAATTATAATAATTCCTAATCGCATCCCTGCATTGCACGTCTTGCGCGCGACCTTGATACGTTGCGAACAAATCAATCTCGAGGTGTTGTGTTTTTTTTCCTGTAATCTTCGGGAACGCTGCCCCATCTAATACGGCAGGAAGGCAGTCAGCAGAATCGCTGCCTAATTGTTCAATATACAAAGTTGCTGAGCACTTAGAATTTCTGAAGGGAGAGATTTGTATCTTTGGTCTTTTCATGGTAGATGTCACTCGTTGTCAGTCATCGCTGGAAGCAAGAAAGAGGCAGGAAGGTGCGAGGAGCAATGAAAGTTATTGCACTGAAATTCCAGTAAACCAGAAAAAAAAATTATTTTTCTTCCTGAATGTCCCCAAACTTCAGAATTTTTAGTTTTTGTATTATATTCTTCCTTTTTGTTGTTATTCCCTCATTTTTTTGTTTCTTTTCATTTTTAAAGGGAACCAGGCAGGGCTTTTTGGGGCACTAAACCACTTACAGGTCCTCCTGGATTAGTGTTTTACATTGCTCAATATTATTTCTGTCTCGGCCCACTATAGAATAAACCAAACACTTATACTTACATTGGTCCAGTGCCCCCGCCACCTATGCAGTCAGTGAAACCGATGTAGCACACCCTGTATGTGCCGTAGACCCAGCACAAACGCAGTGAAGCCGGTTGGACTACTTTGGCTTCATTAAAGAGACATCAGATATGAGTCCAATGCTCCTTAACCTTTATAATTTCCTACAGAGGAGTCTGATAAGGAGCATTGGACTCATATCTGATGTCTCTTTAATGAAGCCAAAGTAGTCCAACCGGCTTCACTGTGCTTTGTGCTGGGTCTACAGCACATACAGGGTGTGCTACATCGGTTTCACTGCATAGGTGGCGATATATTATAATCGGCCACAGAACAATGGGAAAATAAAACACCAACTCATAAGGACTGGTATGTTGTTAAGTGCTACAACTCGGGTTACAAATATCAGGTTCAGTTTAAAGTTTTTTTTAGGTGATTATATATATATAAACTTTTATAAATAATAGGTTATCAATATAAAATTATTGAGACTTTGGACCACCATTGATTGGCTTCTGGAAGCAACTAAGAGAGGTGTGTTCCCTGTGTGGAGCTCCTGGTGGAGCGCGTCAATGAGTGCCTTTTGGAAATGTGCCATGTCAGCAGTTTCCCCCATGATGTGTCCCTGCAGAACCAGACTTTTTAAACCGAAGCCTTTGCAGATGTTTTGGGGTTTATTATTCAAATTTTCTGGGATAATGACTTGCGTTTTCCTTGACTGTAAGTCATAATCATTAACGCTAACCTAAATAAACACTAGAAAAAGTTCACTCTATTTGAAATCACTCTATATGAGTTTTACTGTTTGCTGATGCAGGAGGCCCGGTAGTGGTGAGTGCAGCTGAGAAGTACTTACTGCTCCCGGGTCCTCTCCAGCCACTCTGCTCTGTGTTCTGGCTCATGATACTGGATGAATGAGTGGCGCCAGGACCCAGAACAGACCTCCATGAGGGACAGGAGAAGACCCAGGAGTGGTAAGTACTTATCAGCACTTCTCCCGGTTCCTCTCCAGCCACTCTGCTCTGTGTCCTGACTCCTGATACTGGATGAATGCGCAGCGTCAGGGCCCAGAGACTGCTCTGGGGATCTCTCTGTTATGATCATTGTCTGCTCTGGGGTCTCCAGTATTTATTATGTACTCTTGGACCATCCACTTTTATTGTCTGGTCTGAATGTGTGGTATTTATCATTTCTAACATTGCCTGCTGATAAAGGGTTACAAGTCCTCCCCTTATCACCTAAAATTAGCTGCCAGTGGGGCCCTGTACCTTAGTTACAGCCATTTTGATATGTAAATTAGCTTTTCTGACTCATCTCTGGCAGCCTGAGAGAGGAGAAGAGTCAGAGATACCAGTGAGCCACTCCCCATTATTCTGACTGTCAGCTCTGTGTCTCTTCAAATGACTGCTCTGCCTCCTTCTACTTGGGGACTGTCTGCTAATATTCAACTACAGACATATAAAGCTCTATGTACAGATGGGAAATATTGTGTAAAAATATTTACATGGTGCCTTGTGTTACATTCATGACATGTGACCAGTGACCTCATCGCAAGTCCTTTAGCCTTTTAAGAATAGCAAACTGTACACCAGGTCTGTGATCACATGAAATCACAACAGCCTCCATGGAGGATAGAGAGGAGTAGAAGTCCATTGCGGCTGTTGTGACTTCATGTGGTCAGATATATGCATGGGGTACAGTTTTCTATTATTAAGAGGCTTAAGGACCTGAGATGATATCACTCTGGTCACATGACATGAACTGTGACCAGTAAGGAGACATAAGGCATGGGGAGGAGTAGATGGGAGGGGCCCGGCTGAGCAGGACACGCCCCCTCAGATGCCAGGAAATATAAGATAAAAGGTGATTTATGTGGATGTAAGTGAAACAATTTTTAGATAAAAGAAGGGGGTCAGTAAGTTAATGAAGCTCTATAGGAACCTGTCACTGGCTGTATATGTGCAACTGCGGTGACAGGTTCCCTTTTAAGTTGAGCAGTATGACAATGCATCCCCTGTGACCAATTTCGTAATTTTTATAACACTACTGGCTATGACTCCATAGCTCTGTTTATAAGGACCTATGGGTGATTTAGTGTCCCAAAATTGCCCTGACTGATTCTCTTTAACCCCTTAACCCACCCAGGATGAAAATGTACGTCCAGGTCGGCGGCTAATTCAAGCCACTGAACGTACATTTTCGTCCTTAACTGTGAAAGCCCAACTGTATCCAACAGCTGAGCTCCAACAGTAACATCTGGGATCACTATAGCCGCGATGCCAGCCGTTTAACCCTTTAGGCACTGCGGCCAAACATGACTGTGGCGCCCATACGTTTTCCACATATGCCCCCCGCTGCGATGCTTCTCGGGAACCTCTTCTTATTGGGACGCGTCTACCATCAGTTCAGTACTTTAAGGTGAAAATGAGCTGGGTCCTTAAGGGGTTAATGCCAATTTCAATGCTACTTATGGATTGGGACTATGGTTATAGGCGCTGCAATGAATAGTTCCCATCCAGCAATCTAATAGTATTGATCAGTATTTTCGAAAAACTCGAAAATTTGCATTAAAAAATTTAATTTTTTTTTTTTTTTTTTTGTTAATATTCAGTATTATTTTCTGTGCTCGTCTCTGATCTACACCGCACAATCCTGTCAGACTTGCCTCGCTAAAGCTGCCAAGACCTATCTGGAAAAAAAAAAATGACTTTCAGTTCATCCAGCCGCACAGCGCTATAAAAATTCAAATTATTTTGGGTCTGAGCTCAGATCTCTCTCTCTCAGATGTGTGGGATGCTGCTAAACAAACAATGTTCCTGGCGAGCCGGCGCTCTCCTACCGAAATTATAAACCCTGACAAGAAGCGAGAAGTCACTCTCATATCTCTTTAGCTTAGAAGCCAAAAAAAATAAAAAATAGTGCAGTACAAAAATCATAGAGCCCCCTCATTAGATGTAGAGGTCGCCTTTGCAACTGATTGTTTCCTATTATTCCTGTTTATTGGAAATGGAAACCGTTTTGGCCGTTTTATTAAAATTCCTTTTTGTAGAGACTACAGTTACTTTGCAGACCTGTGAGTTTCCGTGGTTACAGACTACAAACAAAACCCTGCGTAGTCTGATTCCGGAGTCATATATTCTCTTCCTTCTTTCTCCTACCACATTTGAGAAGTTAACAAGTATCTGTACTAGGGAAGACCTATATGGTGAAATAACTTTAGGATCAGACTACATTGATTCTTTGTAGTCTGTTGCCATGGACACATGAAACATAAAATACACATATAGATTCAGAACTGCTTCAGGTGTCCCACTTATTGTAATTGAGTCTATCGTGATCTATGTGTGGCATAACAGGCATCAGTTATTTCTATATGATGCAATTCACCACAAGAACTCTCCACAAGGTAAGTTCCTCTCACAGTTACAAATGATGATTAGATAGGTTCCTGTCACACAGTTACAAATAAAGAGCTCCCTGACTGTATACCTATGGTATGGAGGATGTAGATGGAGAGGATTCTCACAGTAAACCTCCTGCTAGCAGATGCATATATGATAATACTAATAATCACGCTGGTTCCTGCCACTCAGTTCTATATAAGGAGCTCGCAGCTCAGCCTCCCTGACTGTATATTTATAGTATAGAGGATATAGATGGAGAGGATACTCACAGCTCACCCCGGCTAGCAGATATGATACTACTAATAATCAAACTGCTTCCTGCCATTTAGTTCTATATAAGGAACTCACAGCTCAGCCTCCCTGACTGTATACTTATGGTATGGAGGATATAGATGGAGAGGATACTCACAGCTCACCCTGGCTAGCAGATGTGGTACTACTAATAATCAGACCTGTTCCTGTAACACAGTTATATATAAGGAGCTCACAGCTCAGCCTCCCTGACTGTATACTTCTGGTATGAAGGATATAGATGGAGAGGATACTCACAGCACACCCCGGCTAGCAGATATGATACTACTAATAATCAAACTGCTTCCTGCCATTTAGTTCTATATAAGGAACTCACAGCTCAGCCTCCCTGACTGTATACTTATGGTATGGAGGATATAGATGGAGAGGATACTCACAGCTCACCCTGGCTAGCAGATGTGGTACTACTAATAATCAGACCTGTTCCTGTAACACAGTTATATATAAGGAGCTCACAGCTCAGCCTCCCTGACTGTATACTTATGGTATGGAGGATATAGATGGAGAGGATTCTTCGAGAAAACCTCTAGCTAGAAAATGCCTATATGATAATACTAATAATCAGACTGGTTCCTGTCACTCAGTTCTATATAAGGAGCTCGCAGCTCAGCCTCCCTGACTGTATACTTCTGGTATGAAGGATATAGATGGAGAGGATACTCACAGCACACCCTGGCTAGCAGATATGCTACTACTAATAATCAGACTGGTTCCTGCCATTTACTTCTATATAAGGAACTCACAGCTCAGCCTCCCTGACTGTATACTTATGGTATGGAGGATATAGATGGAGAGGATACTCACAGCTCACCCCGGCTAGCAGATGTGGTACTACTAATAATCAGACCTGTTCCTGTAACACAGTTATATATAAGGAACTCACAGCTCAGCCTCCCTGACTGTATGCTTATGGTATGGAGCATATAGATGGAGATGCAACTCGCAGCGCACCCCGGCTAGCAGAAATGGTTTGCCCCTGGCTGTTCAGTCCTCCCGATGATGTCCCATTCGGGAAAGATCATTGCTGCAGTCAGTAAAAAGTAACATTGTAACTCCAGTCGAATGCCATCTGTGCCGGAGCAGCGTTGAGGCCTGTGATTGGATTTAGTGATGACCTTACTCAAATGTTTAATCAATGTTGACATCCCCTTCCAGGACATAAGAATCGATGGCGGCTGGAATTGGGAATTTCGGAATGAGGTTATGGTAACTTTTTCCTACAGTAATGCAAATATCAGGCGGAGCTTCACTTTTTAAAGTTCTTCTCCCAAAGCTTCGCTAAATCAAAATCTACTTTCTGGCTGGAAATAAAACCTGATGTCTATTACACGTCCTGCAGTCTTATATTTCATTGCTTTTTTCTGCAGTTCCCTTCTCCTTGACAATAAAAGCAGAAGAGAAATAAGAGATTTTATTAGTCTTCACTGCTGACATTTGCTCAGTGCTTTATCTTTGTACTTAACTGAATTTACAGGCCCTGTTATCTGGAGTCTCCTCACTTTATAAGTTTGGTCCAAGTCTTGAACTTAGGGCGGATGGTGTCACGGGTTTTGGGCCACATGTACAAGCTCCATACACGGATGCAGTCCATTGTGGCCTCCAATGGTATGAAAGGCGCTCATTACTGCTCAAGGACTCTCATACTCCTTAAATTGGTTTTCCAGGGAAAACCACCTGGTTCTGGGGAAGGAGGTAATTCCAGTTTTCTGGCAATCTCCCTTTTTCCACACTTTTTGAGCAGCCTAATATAACTTTCTTGGCTGAATACCATGGTTAAATCAAAACCAGTACAGGGGGTTGGGTATACGAAACCAAAAACCTGTCCCCATGTATCGGATGAAATTGTGGCGGCCCGTATGGGAGCGTGGCGGCCCGTATGGGAGCGTGGCAGCCCGTGGCCCGGATGGGAGTGTGGCGGCCCGGTTGGAGAGGCAGGTAGGGCATGCACATTTTCCACTCCATTAACAATCTATATGACCCAGCTCCAGCAATCTCATGGAGGATGAATTGAAAGGGCAGTGCGGCATGGCCCCTCCCACCATACTCACCCCCATGAATAGCATGTTAACCCTTATCCTATGGATGTATATTTAAAGCCAATCCCTTTATGGTCTTTAATTGGCTTGACTTGACATAAGAAAGAGCACTAAACCACTGGTAGGTAAGGACACTTGCCCCAAGTTTAATTCTTATCCCCAATGCTAAGCATAGGGAATAACAAGCCAATCCAGCCCCTGGTACTTCCCCCGACAGCAAGAACTGGGTTTCCCTTCCTACTAATAAATGGAACGGATGGTCGAACATGTCTCCTATCCAATGTCTTCGAGAGTTTTGGGAATAGCTCAACAATCCAGTGCTCAACATCCTCGTAGAAGATGAATATTTATAAATTATATTTAGGTAATTTTTGTGATATTGGCTCAAATCATAATGAAATTTTGTATTGCGAAAATGTAATAAAAAATAAATTACCGTATGAATGAGCTTTTTGAAGATAGGCACTCGTTTTCATACCCGTAATTCCATTAAGTTAGTTAGGGACCCTGCTCTCATGATTGGTGAGAGTCCCCGAATTTAGACCCCCACAGTTAACGATCAAACCTCTAAGTGTCAAACCACTGAAAAATTCCCTTGAAGTGCCAGGACTGGGTTGAACTGATTTTGTTTCTGCTTTTAGAAAAAAAAAAACTTAAACTAAATTTTTGGATGTCCACCTGGATCTCATTTGAATTCCAGCATTTCATGGGAGCAACACCACGGATAACGTTGGCGCCATTGTCCTTCTGCAGTCAGATCTTCCCGTGATTTTTTTTCCCCCCTTCCTATGCACAACCTCTGGAGAATCCGGAAAAGTTGAATGATACATTTGCAGGGATTCTATACGCCTCCTATGTTCTCGCCCGCGGTCCCCACAGATGTCGCCGGCATGTCATTGTTTTAAGAAGATAATTGTTTGACATTTTGAGACAGGACTTTGTATCGAGTGATAAACCGTCGGAGCGTGAAGCATTTCTCCTGGATTCTTCTTTCCGTTATGTTTCGGGCTTGTAGTAACCAGCCTTTAATTCCGCGGAGAGTCTCGCCATTGTCACTCCGGCTAATCAAGAAATCTCGCTGTTGAGAGAGAAGATTATTTGCTTTCTTTTTATTTCGTTATTTTCGTCTTTTTTAGTCTTTTTTTTTTTTTATTTTTTTTTATTTGTGTCTTTATCGCTATGCAAACAGAGGCGAAGCGTGCCCCCGCCGCCACACCGGAGAGACGGACGCTTGATCACACTTGACAGAGCATCTTTGAAATGAATTATGAGAAGGTCTCCCATTGATCTGGACCTTTTTTTTTTTTTCTCGGGTCGCTGAGCAATAATTCCTAAGTGTTTATACAATCTATGGAAATCAATAAACAATTTAAACCGGTGTAGCCGCAGAATGTTTGCCCGGGCCGCGGAACATTGAAAGTATGACAATGAATACGGTTAAAGTCTAGGATTCTCAATTCTATGTTATTGGAGCAAAATGTTCTAGAGAGAATTATTTTTCTCTCGTCTCCATTGACATTGGACCTAATTCACACGACTGGATTTCATGTCTGCAATATTTTATGTCTGCATTAGTCTTTTTTTTCCTGTGCTAGAAGATTTCGTAAAAATTAGGGCAATTTCTGTTAACACTTTCAAGGGAAGGTAAATGGTGGCACAACTGGAACCTCTTCTGGTAAGTTATTTCGGACTATGGAAGGAGGTGAGAGCAGACAACTCCGTCTATAGTCTGGTGGCAATAGATTTTGTCCAGAAAACCCCTTTAAGAGTCTGGACCACCCATGAAAAGGTTATAAACAGCTTTGGAATAGGGAAAAACACTTGTGGTTTCTTATTAATGACTGATTTATGACCAAACCAGTGATCACCCATGTTCAGAAAAAAGTGGAAGGGAAGTCCCATTTACTGCCCTATACAGTCTGGGCTGAGACTTTGGGGATTGTCTCATCTTATACACTGTCCCTAAGGTCCCAAAGAAATCAAGGCTCAGTAAAGTAAGGAACAACCTATTGGACAAGCTGATTCCAGACGTCCCAGGCTATAGAGGGCAACCCAGGAGGACTCGGTTTGATTTATGCAGATGTTCCAACGTTTGGTGCTTGCTATCAGACCGCAATTGATCTTTTTTCCTAAGGCTACATTCACACAGAGGTATGATTTCTCCAGTCCCGTATATACGGGCCATATATACGTGACGTTTTTCATCCGTATGCAGCACGTATGTAACCCGTATTTTATACGTCCCCCATAGACTTCTAGGGCATACGGAACTGAAATACGGGAGAAAATAGGACATGCTCTATATTTTTATACGGCCAGTATACGGTACGGTACGCTACAGTGTAAAAAAAAACGGCAATATAAATTTTTATACATATTGTCCATTGAAATGAATGTGGCCGTATGTAACCCGTAAAAAAAACGGTACGGATACGGACGTTTTCATACATCCGTGTGAATGTAGCCTTAGAATAGCAAGTTAATGGATAAAAAATAAACCCTTTGCATAAATAAATAGTAAACGTGATTAAAAAGTTTCATGCAGTTAATCATAGTGCTTCACTCTCTACTTACGGTGGCTCAGTAGCTTGCACTACAACCTTTCAGCGCTGGGGACCTGGGTTCAAGTCCCATCCAGGTCAACATCTGCAAAGAGTTTGTATGTTCTCTCCGTGTTTGTGTGGGTTTCCTCCAGGTCCTCTGGTTTCCTCCCACACTGATTAGATTGTAAGCCTCATGGGCAATGATTTGGCAAGCTCTGTGCAGTGCTGCGTAATCTGTGTGCGCTATATAAATAAATAAAAGATTATTATTATTACTTACTTCCTGCTTTTCACTGTGAAATCTCTGCTTATTTCCCTACTGTAAGCAACAAGACAGAAACCAGTTGAGGTGTGAGAGTACATAAGAGTCTATGGAGAGGGAAGGGGGTGGAGTGAGTCACAGCAGCTAGATCTGCATCTGGACAACTGCACAATTGCAGATAGAAGCAGTGTTGGGAAGTCCGGGTCTTTTTTGTGATGTGGTTCATCGGGCTTTGCGCACTAATTAGAGCCGGCTCTTCTAAAGCCTCAGTCCAGTCAGGCACCGCTCTCCACACTCCATGGTATGGTTACTCAACAAGGGGCGGGGTTGAGTGAGTCGCGTCCCGTCGTTCACATAAGACGCATCTTTAATAGAGGCTGCTGAAAGGAAAGGTGATAATAAATGGCTTTAACAAGTCCCACAATATCCAGGTACTGCATCACTTCTACTGATTTCTTCAGAGTTTGTTGTAAATTTGAAGCTGCAGCTTTACCTCTTTACTTCTTTTCACACTCCTTTATATCGGGGGAACGTCTTCCTTATTTCTGCCTCATCTCATGTAGGTCTGTCCTTCCTAGGATCACGTGCCATAACTTTACAATCTCGTCTACGCTAGTACGGGAACGATGTAGGGAGAGCTATGCTCTTTCCGTAACACCCTGACTACTGCTACCTTGGTTATGGAGCTTCAGAACTGGATAGATTGGACCCATGAACTGTCCCTTCAATATGTTTTAATAGTCTTAGTGAAAAAGCCTCTGACTTCTCATGGAAAGACTAAACTCCATCATATTTTATAATTCCGGGGATGAATTTTGCAAGCATCTGGAAGGTTGGTATTGCAAACCGTTACTTGGAGGACCATGAGTGACCATGGAGGACCATGAGTGACCATGGAGGACCATGAGTGACCATGACTGACCTTGGAGGACCATGACTGACTGAGTCTCGCTTTCTGGACTGAAAGAAAATCTAAGAAATACATCGGAATAATATCTCCAAGCCTTGATCACAGGGACCTCCAGTACAGGCAGTGCTTAAGGACACCCGACTTACAAACAACCCATAGATAAAGATGGACCCCTCTGCCCCCTGTGACCTCTGGTGAAGTCTCTGGATGTTACTATAGTCCCAGACTGCAATGATCAGCTGTAAGGTGTCTGTAATGAAGCTTTATTGCTAATCCTTGGTCCAATTACAGCAAAAAACTTTGAAAAATCCGATTGTCACTGGGACAAAAAATGTTTTTGTCTGGATCTACAATTGTAAAATATACAGTTTCGACTTACATACAAATTCAACTTAAGAACAAACTTATGGAACCTATCTTGTATGTAACCTGGGGACCTCCAGTATATGTAAATGTAAGGCGAGGGACTGGATATAAATTGCTGCGATTTTTCTAATTTCGGATGACGTTGCCGTAGCCGTTATATAATACATCAAGGGTGATTTATCCTTTCACATACTCAATACGACATGTAATGGTGGAGGGGTCTGCGGGTGGGGGGGTATTGATCAGCAGAAATGGTCAGGGACTTGTCGGATAGTCAAGCTCCAGTGCCGGTGTCAGCATCTTGTGACCTTCAGGAAGTCTATTTATCTTCCTGCGCCCTAAATTAAATTGTAAGCTTGATTGGTCTTAGAAGTGGGGACGGAGAAGATCTTCCGAAGTCACGTCTAATGTCGATAAAGATAGCAAAGGAGTGATTGAGGAGTGAGAGGAGTACATTACACGGGAAGTCCTTTATAGCATCTGTATACAGAGCGAGCAGTAATTGTGAGCAGATATTAGAGGTAAGTGGTTTGGAGGATCCTACGGGTCTATGTCACAACAACGTCATCTTACATGGAGCCTACACATTCACATCTATACGGAGTTACAATTCCAGGATCCATGGAGTAGAAGGGTACATGGGGTTAACATGAAAGTTTGGGGCTAGGGATGACCGGACCTGTTAAGGTTAGGGTGCCAAACCTGAACACTCACCCACACCCGCTACTGCCACTGATTGCAACTGCTACCCTTTTAAATGGGATGTCATGGGGAGCTCTGACCCTCAGGAAAATGGTGTTGTGCATACATTTAAAGGAAATGTACCACCAGGATGCAGGATTGTAAACCAAGCACACTTACATGCAGGGCTGTGCCCCCTCTGGTAGGATCCGCTCTTCTTTTAACTTCATGTTCGTTGCCTTTAAAGGAAAAAAAAAAAGCTTTAAAAATTATGCAAATTAGCCAGAGTGGCTCTGGACGCCTTTAACAGCTATGGAACCTGCAGCCCCTCAAGCTCATTTGCATAATTTTTAAAGCCTTTTTTTTTTTGTAAATACAAGGACATGGGAAGCTAAAATAAGAGTGGATCGTGCCAGTGAGGACACACACCAGTATGGTCAGTGTGCATGGTTTACAATCCTTTATCCTGGTGGTAGATGTCCTTTTAAATAGCTTTGCCGGTGGCTTTTAAAGAGTTAACGGTGGGGAGTGAGCCATAGCCGAGTTCCAGGCTGAAGAGCAGGTTCAGGTCTGCTTATTATTAATTAGGATTAGTCTAAGAGGTGGGGTATGGGCACTGTAGCAGAAGGGGTATTCCCATCTGGGGATTCACATCTTATTTAATGAATCTGCCATATATACATTTCTTCATTTAAATGTTATTTTTTTTTAAAAGTACCATTGTGAAGATAATTTTCCAGAAATGTATGTTGTGCCTTAGAAACAAGATGGCTGTCCTTGGACAGGACCATCCCCACTTTCTGGCAGCTGTGGCCACACATACACTATCGATCCCTGCCCAACCACCTGGATTCAGCGATCATTATCAAAGGACGGCTTCAGGACATGCAGGAACTCCTGGATATTACATATGCAAGAACTATTTGTTTCTTTGTTTAATAACTCCAGCAGCAGTGGTTGTATCCAAGGACAACAATCTTATTTCTAGGGAACAACTTGGTTACATTTATGGGAAATTATCTTCACACTGGTAAAAAATGTTTTGACTAACACCCAATTGAAGAAATGTATGTAAAATGCAGATTTATTAAATTAAAGGTCAGCGCCCAGATGACATTACCCCTCCATTACACCTTACATTACCCCCTACATTATACAAGAGCCTACAGAGGGCTCCCCCTGTGCAGGCAGTACTATCTGTGCCTCCATCATGTACAGTAACTACATTATACAAGAGCCTACAGAGGGCTCCCCCTGTGCAGGCAGTACTATCTGTGCCTCCATCATGTACAGTAACTACATTATACAAGAGCCTACAGAGGGCTCCCCCTGTGCAGGCAGCACTATCTGTGCCTCCATCATGTACAGTAACTACATTATACAAGAGCCTACAGAGGGCTCCCCCTGTGCAGGCAGCACTATCTGTGCCTCCATCATGTACAGTAACTACATTATACAAGAGCCTACAGAGGGCTCCCCCTGTGCAGGCAGTACTATCTGTGCCTCCATCATGTACAGTAACTACATTATACAAGAGCCTACAGAGGGCTCCCCCTGTGCAGGCAGTACTATCTGTGCCTCCATCATGTACAGTAACTACATTATACAAGAGCCTACAGAGGGCTCCCCCTGTGCAGGCAGTACTATCTGTGCCTCCATCTTGTACAGTAACTACATTATACAAGAGCCTACAGAGGGCTCCCCCTGTGCAGGCAGCACTATCTGTGCCTCCATCATGTACAGTAACTACATTATACAAGAGCCTACAGAGGGCTCCCCCTGTGCAGGCAGCACTATCTGTGCCTCCATCATGTACAGTAACTACATTATACAAGAGCCTACAGAGGGCTCCCCCTGTGCAGGCAGTACTATCTGTGCCTCCATCATGTACAGTAACTACATTATACAAGAGCCTACAGAGGGCTCCCCCTGTGCAGGCAGCACTATCTGTGCCTCCAGCATGTACAGTAACTACATTATACAAGAGCCTACAGAGGGCTCCCCCTGTGCAGGCAGCACTATCTGTGCCTCCATCATGTACAGTAACTACATTATACAAGAGCCTACAGAGGGCTCCCCCTGTGCAGGCAGTACTATCTGTGCCTCCATCATGTACAGTAACTACATTATACAAGAGCCTACAGAGGGCTCCCCCTGTGCAGGCAGCACTATCTGTGCCTCCATCATGTACAGTAACTACATTATACAAGAGCCTACAGAGGGCTCCCCCTGTGCAGGCAGCACTATCTGTGCCTCCATCATGTACAGTAACTACATTATACAAGAGCCTACAGAGGGCTCCCCCTGTGCAGGCAGCACTATCTGTGCCTCCATCATGTACAGTAACTACATTATACAAGAGCCTACAGAGGGCTCCCCCTGTGCAGGCAGTACTATCTGTGCCTCCATCATGTACGGTAATATCTATACTTCTGGAACTTGAGAAATCTAAAAACAGCAGTGACCAAGACACGTTCTAGCGAATTGGTGTATGAAGGTTCATTACCCCCATGTAAATGTCAGCTGACGCACGTTTCCGTGTTTGCTTGGCCTATGCTCGCTTACAGCCGGAGTCCATCTGAATCTCATCGCAGTTTCTGTTTTTGATCTGACTGAAAAGAGCACACAGTTTATTTTCCATACAGTAAGCATCGGGCACAATCCACAAATATGGCTCCACTTTAAGGCTTAAGCAGTTGGGGCGAGTGTCATTCTGCGCAGCGGTAAAAGGAGTCTTGATGAATTTACGTAATGTGAGCATACAATTTATAACGCCGCCGCTTCACGTTTAATGCTAATCCCTTTATTTACATTTTTAAGATTCTGCCATAAAGAATTGCTAATTATTATCCCGGCTCTGTGCTACCATGTTTATAAGTGAGGTGATTGCGCCCCCCAGTGGCATGAGCGGGGAACTACACAGCGTAACTCAATGAAAAGTCTTATTTCTCAATAACTTTGCAAAGTGGGAATGCAAGAACAGAAGCAAAGTCAAAATGGTTTGAATATTTGATTTTTAAAGGGAACCCGTCACCAGCTTTTACTCCACCAAACTACCAGCTCCTTGAGGTAGGAACAAAATAGCCTTTCTAGAATTCCCTCTCTTAGGGCAAATCTCTCGGCTCAGTTCCTTTAAAAAAAATAAATAAATCACCTCCTAAATCCTATATAAATGGCCAAGAACGACTAACTTTTTACTTGAGACAAGTTCCTTTTTTAGAGTTTGGTGGACGAACGTACCTTCAGATGCCCCTAACTAGTGGTTAGTAGTTCTACATTGTAATTATGAATACTTCTGCGAGGTACAGTTGAAAAACTAGTTGTAGATTTTGGATATTTGTATCTCACATTTGTAACAATGACGCCCGCCTGTATCTCTGGTATTGTAGCTCAAAAAAACCAAATGCCTGATGCATTTTGAAAGATATGATTCTCATCTTTACAATGGCACCTGAATGCGTCCCAAGATTTGGCCATCTAAAGTGACGCTCTTCCTCCAGCCTGTAAAAGTGGTTCATCTCTGGTATAAGTAATTCTTGCATAGGACTATGGAGGTGATTTTTCAGAGGTGTTAGCATAAAATAGGGAATCCTATTAATAATCTTTCATACCTTACCTGAGGGGGCTGTTAGTTTTGTGGTCAATAAGCTCTTCAAGACTTTCCCCCATCAATCAGTGATTCTGGCTGGAATGCTCAATAAATTGCTCCTTGCTGGCTGCACAGATGTTGCTCTAATTTCCTTCTGGAACTGTGCAGAACGATAGGGGCGTGGCTGACTACAAACTTGTTGTCTGTTTCCAGTAACAATCAGCAGAACTGGGATTGTAGATCTGGATCTGTAAATACATTGCGTAACTTATCCTGCACAATATGCGTGTGTATGTATGTATGTATGTATGTATGTATGTGTATATATATGTATGTGTGTATATATGTGTGTGTATATGTATATATTAGTATTTATTACTACTGATTCTCTACATTCTCCTGTTATTCATTGTATATTGCACTTCTGCTTCTTGTAGGTTCCAGACTGATTACCGAGATTCCACTAACTGGAAGGAAACCCATGAACGTGTCAAAAGTATCTTAAGGACCCACAGTATCCAGAAGAAGCTACACTTTGTGAGTTCCTTACATTGTATTAATAGTAAAAAGAAAAAAAAAACATTGTCAATGCTGGATTC
Source organism: Engystomops pustulosus (assembly GCF_040894005.1). Classification (NCBI taxonomy): domain Eukaryota; kingdom Metazoa; phylum Chordata; class Amphibia; order Anura; family Leptodactylidae; genus Engystomops; species Engystomops pustulosus. The sequence continues at coordinate 86,561,733 of NC_092420.1, read as the reverse complement.
AAAGAAGTTTTTCTGGAAATTTTTATGTCAATTTATGTAATTATGTATCCTTGGTAAATGGAAACTGCAGTACCCTGGAACAGCCACAACTATATTGGGAGGAGCTGCCACTTTACAGTAATGGCTCCAAGCCAATGATTGGTGGAGATGCTGAACTCCAAATCCTATTAATGAATTGCTGCCTGTTAAAGGAAACCCATCATCAGGGATAATGATTCCTAACGAGGCAGATCCCAGGGTAGGCTTCTGCCTTAACATCCATCCCCATGGTTTTTTTAGTTCATCATTTAATAAAGTCTAAGCCCTAATATTTTATAACTAGGTTATCTTTCTTTATGCAAATTCGCCCCGGAGGCTACTGGAGTGCTATGGAGCAGGAATATAGGCTACTCCACCCTCAAGTACTTGTGTTTCGGCGCCGCCCACCAGCTCCCCTGCGCGCTGGTCTATAAAGCCGACAATCTGCGCATGTGCAGAAGCTCCGGTTTCAAAGCCGAGACTGCACCGAACTGCATAGACTTTCTATTCAGAGCAGTATAGGCCAGTGTGCACAGGGGCCAATGTAAGCGCGCTGAAGCGGAACTATAGGAAACTTCAATACAGGCTACTGGGGCGTGGCCTCTACTCCCGCTCCACAGCGCGGCCACTCCAGTAGCCTCCGACGCTAGTTTGCATAAAGATAACTCATCTAAGGGGCTAGACTTTATTAACTTTATAAATGAAAACTACCTTGTTAGGTAGATCCCTGATAGTAAGTTTCCTTGAAAGGGGTTTTTACGTACTAGCGTTTTATGACATCTTGAAATCGCTAATTCGTCATGTACATGCTCGCCACTACGGATTTGTGCAAAATTAGTTTAAATGTTATTCTTAAAGGGCATCTACCCCCAGGATGAAGGACAGTATGCAAATGAGCCTAAGGGGCTCTAGACTCCATAGGTGTTAATGGAGCCTGGAGCCCCCAGGATCGTTTGCATACAGTCTTTTATATCCTGGTGGTAGATGTCGTTTAAAGGGAATCTACCATTTGTTTTTGTACATTGTGAACCAAGCATACCTTGAGAATGCTGTGGCGACACTGATGCAGAAACATATCTTAAACATCCCTGAACCACATGGTTTTGTTAAAAATATTATAATAATATAATAATTATAAAATTCAGGACCTTGGTAATGCTGGGTGCAGTCTGGCTGCCTAACACATTACTTCCACGTAAACAGCAGCTGCCCAGACAGGACTAATCAACCTGAGCTGGATGACTCATACACAGCAGCTGGGGGTTGCTGCAGCGATTGATTACTTTTGCCTGTCAGGGACAACACAGTGATGACATATTCTCAGCTTATGCTGGGCAGGACAAGGCTGGAGCAGCGCATAATTAGGGAAAGAGGAGAAGCGCCCAGTAAGCCACAGGAGTGACAGAGCCTCATTATCATAATTTTATAACAGTTTTTCAGCAAAACCACTCAGCACAGGTATTAAGCAAGATATGTTTCTGCATCAATGTAGCTACAGCATTCTCAAGGTATGTTTGCTTCATCATGCGTCAAATCAAATGGTAGGTTTCCTTTAATAAAATAAAGCAGAAGGATAGCGCGGCGGATGGCAGAAGGACCTAGGACCAGAGGTCTGATTGAGGCTGCATCGTCTATAACAGTGTTGGCGAACTTATGGCACGGGTGCCAGAGGTGGCACTCCGAGCCATTTCTGTGGGCACTCAGGTCGTCGACCCAGGACAGAGTTCACTAAACAGGACCAAATCCACCAAATCTTCCTGAAGTCCCAGGCAACTTAAGAGAAGCTGCCCTCCACGCTATTTTAAAGCAACACTTCATTGGCTGTTTGGAACTGCAGTTAAAATTAGTAGGTGTGGACTGATCTGCATTATCTTTGGAGGTCCTCCTGCTGGACCCACAATTCTTCCTGTACAGAGAGACCCAGGAGAGAAGCTACAATAGTCTGAATTTTCTCTCCTTCTTTCAACTGTATTGGTGACTTCAGGGGGCCCGATACGATTACAAGATGTGGAAGAAGAGGTAGCAATAAGTTACTCCTAAAAATGAGATTCACGGTAAATAAGTGGATTTTGGTTGTAGTTTAGACACTCGGTCTCTAAAAGGTTCGCCATTAGAGATGAGCGAACACTAAAATGCTCGGGTACTCGTTATTCGAGACGAACTTTTCCCGATGCTCGAGTGCTCGTCTCGAATAACGAACCCCATTGAAGTCAATGGGAGACTCGAGCATTTTTCAAGGGGACCAAGGCTCTGCACAGGGAAGCTTGGCCAAACACCTGGGAACCTCAGAAAAGGATGGAAACACCACGGAAATGGACAGGAAACAGCAGGGGCAGCATGCATGGATGCCTCTGAGGCTGCATAATCGCAACATTATGCCAAAATTATGGGCAACAGCATGGCCATGACAGAGTGACAGAATGAAGCTAGATAGCATCTAAAACATCCAATAATTGACCCTGACACTATAGGGGACGGCATGCAGAGGCAGCGGCAGCAGCGGCAGGCTAGAGAGTGTCATGGCGACATACCCTAAATGGACTCAGGCTTCAAACCAATGGGTGGCAGAGAGGAACCAAAGGAGGTGAGCAAGAAGCGCTCAAATAATATCGGTACATGATAAAAGTTTGCCAGTATATTTTGTGGATTACACAGCAGGGTGGCGACAAAGTTAACATGGAGGCCATGAAAACAACCCAAAATTCTGCCTGACACAGCTCGTTTGATAAGGGGACCATGTATGGAGGCAGTGAACTAGTAGTAGATTAAAGGTGCTGCAGTTAAAACTATGTTAGTTGGATCTTGGCATGGAGCTGGCGCTCCGCTGCCAGGTGAGCTTTCGCCAATCCAAGCCCCTGTCTCTAGGCTACTCCCCAAACAGCACTTCTAAGAACCTTTTGTATAAGATCAAGTGTAGTAGCGTTCTTATAAGTTTAGGATATGGCGGGTGAGGGGAATGTAAACAGCTGCGCAAGAAGCACTGAAATAATATCGGTAAATGATAAAAGTTTGCCAGTATTTTTTGTGGATTACACAGCAGGGTGGCGACAAAGTTAACAAGTTTGTTGTGGAAGCCATGAAAACAACCCAAAATTCTGCCTGACACAGCTCGTTTGATAAGGGGACCATGTATGCTTACAGTTCATGCCAGTCGCTGCACTGGCTGCCAGTCTCCTTTCGAATACAGTTTAAAATAATAATAACCCTCATCCATAAAGCTCTGTATAATGCTGCACCCCCCTACCTCTCCTCTCTTATCTCAGTCTATCGCCCAACCCGTGCTCTTAGATCCGCCAGTGATCTTAGATTAACCTCTACCCTAGTGCGGACCTCCCACTCGCGTCTCCAAGACTTCTCTAGAGCTGCACCAATTCTATGGAATGCTCTGCCCCGGACTATCAGACTAATACCTAACCTCCAAAGTTTAAACGTGGTCTTAAAACCCATTTCTTTAGGCAAGCCTATAACACTCATTAACTGCATGAAGTTTTAACTCTTCTACTAACCCGTCCTGTGTCGTCCTCCCATCTGTTATCCAGCAACCAACAGGCACCAGACTTCTCTGCAGTCCCATTCACCCTGGACCTGGTATATAAGATGACGGCTGAGTGGTTCAAGCGACAGCAATTCCATTTATTATATTTTGTTCTATTCCCTAAGAAGAATGGCTTGACCATTAAATATTCTTTTACCTCGTGTTACCCCATCATCTTCATAAACCGTAAGCTCTGGCGAGCAGGGACCTCACTCCTGTTGTTCCATACAAATGTTGTGCTCTGTTACATTACATTTGTATTTGTTTCCTATGATTTGTAAAGCGCTACAGAATATGATGACGCTATATAAATAAAGATTATTATTATTATTATTATGGAGGCAGTGAACTAGTAGTAGATTAAAGGTGCTGCAGTTAAAACTATGTTAGTTGGATCTTGGGATGGAGCTGGCGCTCTGCAGCCAGGCGAGCTTTCGCCAATCCAAGCCCCTGTCTCTAGGCTACTCCCCAAACAGCACTTCTAAGAACCTTTTGTATAAGATCAAGTGTAGTAGCGTTCTTATAAGTTTAGGATATGCCGGGTGAGGGGAATGTAAACAGCTGCGCAAGAAGCGCTGAAATAATATCGGTTAATCATAAAAGTTTGCCAGTATATTTTGTGGATAACACAGCAGGGTGGCGACAAAGTTAACAACTTTGATGTGGAATCCATGAAAACAACCCAAATTTCTGCCTGACACACCTCGTTTGATAAGGGGAGGATGTATGGAGGCAGCTATATGGACGACTTTTGGAGGTAGCAATGGAGACAACGTGTGGAGGCTGCTATGGAGACAATTTAATTTGGATAGTGCCTGTATGTGGCAGTCCCAAAAAGTTTTCAAACCAGAGGAGCAGGTAGGTGTCCCTCCAGAAAAATGGAATAGATTGAGTGCATGTATGTGGCAGTCCCAAAAAGTTTTCAAACCAGAGGAGCAGGTAGGTGTCCCTCCAGAAAAATGGAATAGATTGAGTGCCTGTATGTGGCAGTCCCAAAAATGTTTCAAACCAGAGGAGCAGGTAGGTGGCCCTCCAGTAAAATGGAATAGATTGAGTGCCTGTATGTGGCAGTCCCAAAAAGTTTTCAAACCAGAGGAGCAGGTAGGTGTCCCTCCAGAAAAATGGAATAGATTGAGTGCCTGTATGTGGCAGTCCCAAAAATTTTTCAAACCAGAGGAGCAGGTAGGTGGCCCTCCAGTAAAATGGAATAGATTGAGTGCCTGTATGTGGCAGTCCCAAAAATTTTTTAAAACAGAGGACCGGGTAGGTGGCCCTCCAGAAAAATGGAATAGATTGAGTGCCTGTATGTGGCACTCACAAAAATTGTTTCAAACAGAGGACCGGGTAGGTGGCCCTCCAGAAAAATTAAATGCATAAAGTACTATAGCTAGAGCCAGTGGGCCCTGTCAAAAAATAGCCAGTTTCCTCTGCTTTACTGTACAAAGAGGAGGAGAAGGAGGAAAATGAGGAGGAGGAGGAGTGGATCAATTATTCAGGTTGAGCTTCCTTCACCTGGTGGAGATTGGAAATTCAGAGAAATCCAGCCTTTATTCATTTTAATAAGCGTCAGCCTGTCAGCGCTGTCAGTCGACAGGCGTGTACGCTTATCTGTGATGATGCCACCAGCTGCACTGAAAACCCGCTCGGACAAGACGCTAGCGGCAGGGCAGGCAAGAACCTCCAAGGCGTACAGCGCCAGTTCGTGCCACATGTCCAGCTTTGAAACCCAGTAGTTGTAGGGAGCTGTGTGATCATTTAGGACGATGGTATGGTCAGCTACGTACTCCCTCACCATCTTTCTGTAAAGATCAGCCCTACTCTGCCGAGACTGGGGACAGGTGACAGTGTCTTGCTGGGGTGACATAAAACTGGCAAAAGCCTTGTAAAGCGTACCCTTGCCAGTGCTGGACAAGCTGCCTGCTCGCCTACTCTCCCTCGCTACTTGTCCCGCAGAACTACGCACTCTGCCGCTAGCGCTGTCAGAAGGGAAATACTGTTTCAGCTTGTGCACCAGGGCCTGCTGGTATTCATGCATTCTCACACTCCTTTCCTCTGCAGGGATGAGAGTGGGAAGATTTTGCTTGTACCGTGGGTCCAGGAGAGTGAACACCCAGTAATCGGTGCTGGAATAAATTCTTTGAACGCGAGGGTCACGGGATAGGCAGCCTAGCATGAAATCTGCCATATGCGCCAGAGTACCAACGCGTAAGAATTCACTCCCCTCACTGGCCTGACTGTCCATTTCCTCCTCCTCCAACTCCTCCAACTCCTCTTCTTCTGCCCATACACGCTGAACAGTGAAGGACTCAACAATGGTCCCCTCTTGTGTCTCGCCAACATTCTCCTCCTCTTCCTCCTCATCCTCCTCCACCTCCACCTCCTCCGATATGCGCTGAGAAACAGACCTGAGGGTGCTTTGGCTATCAACAAGGGAATCTTCTTCCCCCGTCTCTTGTGACGAGCGCAAAGCTTCCGACTTCATGCTGACCAGAGAGTTTTTCAACAGGCCAAGCAGCGGGATGGTGAGGCTGATGATGGCGGCATCGCCACTGACCATCTGTGTTGACTCCTCAAAGTTACTCAGCACCTGACAGATATCAGACATCCACGTCCACTCCTCATTGTAGACTTGAGGAAGCTGACTGACCTGACTACCACTTCTGGTGGAAGTTGACATCTGGCAGTCTACAATCGCTCTGCGCTGCTGGTAAACTCTGGATAACATGGTCAGTGTTGAATTCCACCTCGTGGGCACGTCGCACAACAGTCGGTGAGCGGGCAGTTGGAGGCGGCGCTGCGCTGCCCTGAGAGTGGCAGCATCTGGGCTGGACTTCCTGAAATGCGCACAGATGCGGCGCACCTTCGTGAGCAAATCAGACAGATTGGGGTATGTCTTGAGGAAACGCTGAACTATCAGATTTAACACATGGGCCAGGCATGGCACATGTGTCAGTCTGCCGAGTTGCAGAGCCGCCACCAGGTTACGGCCGTTGTCACACACAACCATGCCTGGCTTCAGGTTCAGCGGTGCCAGCCACAGATCAGTCTGCGCCGTGATGCCCTGTAATAGCTCTTGGGCGGTGTGCCTTTTGTCGCCTAGGCTCAGCAGTTTGAGCACCGCCTGCTGTCGCTTAGCGACGGCACTGCTGCTGTGCCTAGAGCTACCGACTGATGGCGCCGTGCCCACGGATGGTAGTTCGGAGGAGGAGGTGGAGGAGGGGTGGGAGGAGGAGGAGGCATAGTAGGCCTGAAACACCTGGACCGAGGTAGGCCCCGCAATCCTCGGCGTCGGCAGTATATGACCAGCCCCAGGGTCAGACTCGCTCCCAGCCTCCACCAAGTTAACCCAATGTGCCGTCAGCGATATATAGTGGCCCTGCCCGGCAGCACTCGTCCACGTGTCCGTGGTCAGGTGGACCTTGTCAGAAACGGCGTTGGTCAGGGCACGGGTGATGTTGTCTGACACATGCTGGTGCAGGGCTGGGACGGCACATCGGGAAAAGTAGTGGCGGCTGGGGACCGAATACCGAGGGGCGGCCGCCGCCATGAGGTTGCGAAAGGCCTCGGTCTCTACTAGCCTATAGGGCAGCATCTCCAGGCTAAGCAATCTGGAGATGTGCACATTAAGGGCTTGGGCGTGCGGGTGGGTTGCACT